>NC_088913.1:42531022-42838409 GCF_963576675.1 Euphorbia lathyris | reverse complement strand
GACCTAGCCGAGTTGTGTAACTCGATGTGTAGTAACTATAGAACTCGTTTAAGTAGGACTCAGAACCTTCCCGTCGCCGTTTCTCGCATTGCTCCGGCAATAGATTCTAGGCAGTTTTCTAGGATGGAGGCTTCTTCTTCAGTCCCGTCTAGGAAAAAGGCACCACGTGCGGAGTCCACTCCGTCTCGTATGAGCAACGCGGATCTAGCGAATCTGGCGGATCGCTATCCATGGATTAAGAATTACGAGACTAAACTGGCGGCTGCTCATCAGTGACCCGCTTGTCCGCCAAGTGGATATTTGTCTGTGTATAGTTGTCATGTAGAAAGAGGGTTCCGGCTTCCTCTTCCTAAGATGATGGCGGACATCTTGGCATACTTTGGAATCACTGTCTGCCAGCTGCATCCAAATGGTTGGTTAGATCTAGCTCTGGATTGTTATTTAGCTTCAAACTTAGGGGTAGTATGTAACCCTCGTGTCTTTCAGTCTCTTCACAAATCGACGAAGCGAAAGGCCGAATCTTTCCTCACTTTCGCTAAATTCAAAACTTATTCGCCCTTCTGCGGTAAGATGTCAAATGTCCATCTTTGGGATGAAAGATTTTTCTTTGTAAAGATAAGAGAGGGCGAATCTCTAGGATTTCCGTCGGTTTGGAATGCCAAACATTTGCATATGGATGGAGACATGCGTATATTGACGGACAGTGACGAGGAAGTGGCGGATCTCCTGAAAAGTATCAAGGCGGATGCCTGGACATACGCTGATGCCTTGGACTTTATGATGAATGACATTCCCTTGATCCGCCGGGAAGGGGACAAGATCACTTACGTGAAGTTTACACAACTTGATGAAGGTAACTTTGTTTTTCCTTGAACCTTGATTATTTTATTGTTCCCTTGTCAGGGGTTTGTCTGAGGCCAGTCGCGCCCTTGTAGAGATACAAAAGAAACAGAAGGAGGAAGAGGCTAGAAAGAAGGGGCAGATTGCGAATCCCCGTAAGAGTTATGAGAAGCGTCCTGCTGGCGATATGGTTGATCCTCCTCTCCCAAAGAAGAAGAAATCTGTGTCTAGCAGTGGAGGGAAGCTACTAGCGGATGCCATAAGAGTCGAGAAACCAATGGCGAGGCTTGAAGAGGTGCGTCTATCTTATCATTTTCTCTTCTCTTACTTGGATCTTATTTTCTGTTTTTTAATGCTTGCATAGATGGTGAAGCCGGACTTAGGAGGTTACTGGTCCGCCAAATATGGTGACAAAGGATCTATAAGGAATGAATCCATCATCAATGATCTGGACGAAGCTCTTGGTCAACTAGGCGAGGTATGGGAGAGTCAAAATAAGATCCCGGGATCAGCCCATGTCCAGATGGGGAAAACAGAGCTTCTTACGGTAAGTTTCTTCTATCTCTATTTGCATTTTTGGATGAAAGAGTGATCTCCTTGAGGGAGAGTTTGTTGTTATTCTTTTGTTTGAATTGGCTTTTGCCTTGATAGGTATACACCCGCATGCGCGCCATGGAAGCGGATCTCCTTCAAAGAGTGGCGGACAAGGCAACCATAGAAAGGTTAGAGAAGGAGGTCGCTGTTGCCAACGCGAACGCTGCTTCTGTCGTTGCTCTTAATGAGAGTAAGGATGCTGAGATCCTTAGATTGAAGGAGAAGATAGATGCGGATGCTAAAGAGCATAAGGCTGCCTTACTCGACACAGAGATCCTGGCAGGGGAACGAGCTTACTATTATGGCGAGTGGATCATGGCGTATGTTCAACTTGCTCATCCCGAGATTGATTTTACAGATCCGGAGTGTACGAGAGTGTAAAGATCTCACGTCTGAAAAATGTTTTAACTCTATCTCTGACGGGGATCAATTTGTTTCCTATCTTTGAGGTAGATAGACCCGCCGTTGAGATTGTTCTCCTATCTTTGAGTGAGAAAGTAGGTTATGCCATGATAGCATTATCCTATGTGTGGGAATGCGTTTGTTGCCCCCCCTTCTTTTTTAATCTGGAATATTTATATTGCTACAAGAAAATACTTAAAAAAGAATTGATAGGACAAAAGTTTCTTTTTATTGAATGGCGATGTGCCTTATTATAGCAAGTGGGTCTTACATGTGAGCCTCATTAAAACCTTTAATAAGAAAAACCTCATGGGATAAAAACTTACTAAAGGAAAAAGAGTACTCAAGACCTTGATTACATTCTATTCTCTGGTGAAATATTTGCGGAGGTTTTGGATGTTCCACGTACGTGGCAGTGTGTTCCCCTCCATGTCTTGAAGTTTAAATGTGGCGGATCCAATCTTGGTGATTATTCTGTATGGACCTGTCCAGGTGATCCCCAGCTTTTCACAGAAAGTTTTGAACTCTCCACAATTGAATTGCGTCCCATTGTTAGTGATAATCGTGTGGGGAACCCCATACCTTCCAACGATATTATCCTTGACGAACTCCACCATTCGTTCGGTGTTGATAGAGGAGACAGCTTCGGCCTCTACCCATTTAGTAAAATGATCCACAACCACAACCACATACTTCCTCTGTCTTTTGGTAGGAGGAAAGGGACCAATGATATCAATTCCCCAAACTGCAAAGGGCCGACCTTCGATGATGGGCCTTTGATGGTGTTTAGCTGTGTGTGATTCGTTTGCATGCACCTGGCAATTATGACAAAACTCCACTAACTTTTGGGCATCAAGTTCCGTTGTGGGCCAATAAAATCCTACTAACCGGGACTTCTTTAAAATGGAGGCAGACGCCTCATGGGCTCCACATGTGCCTTCATGCAACTCTTTGAGGATCTGTTGTCCCTCTTCTGTCACGATGCATTTCAACCAGGGGTGGCCAAAAGACTTTCTGTATAACCAATCATTTATCACGGAGAAATAGGCGACCTTCCTTACCGTCCGTCGAGCTCTTCTTTGTCCTGGGATAGAGTTCCATCTATCAGGTACTGGCGAATTGGTGACCTCCAATCACTTTCGATGGATGCAAGTAAGGATGCCTCTTTTGAGGCGAATGCCGGGGCTATTTTGACCTCGAACGGGCACTGTAGATCCACCAAATGCTCCTTGCTTGAAGCCATTTTAGCTAGGTGATCAGCCTCGGTGTTTGATCCTCGGGGCAGATGGATCAGTTCCCACTTGGTTTCTTTGGCTTCGAGGTGGTTCAGCAATTTCTTAACCTCTTCGACATATTTGGCCAGAATGTCATCTTTCACCTCAAAATTTGATTACCTCTTCGACATAATTTCTTAACCTCTTCGACATATTTGACTTTTCAGTGAATTTGATTACCTGGTTGACCATTAATTTGGAATCACTATAGGTTACGATCCGTTCGGAAGTGATTTCCTTTAACAGGCGTAGTCCCAATATTAAGGCCTTGTACTCCGCTGCATTGTTGGTCGCGAGGAAGTCCAATTTTGATGCGTAATGCAATTTTATATATTGGGGGCCTCTGATCACGATGCCTATACCTGCGCCTTGCGCCGAAGAAGCCCTATCTATATACATCGTCCATTCTTCAACCTTAGATTTGGGGAGATTCATACCTTCTCCAGTGAATTTATTCACAAAGTCTGCCAAGACTTGACTTTTCAGGGCAGATCGACTTTCGTAACGAACATCAAATTCGCCTAAGCGATTCGCCCACTCTATCAATCTCCCCGAGGTTTCTGGCTTTTGCAATACTTTCCTCATGGGTATGCTTGTGCGGACTATGACAGTATGTGCTTGAAAGTAGGGCCTGAGACGTATTGAGGTGGTGACAACGGCCAGTGCCATTTTATTCAATTTGGAGTATCTGGTCTCGGCGTCTTTTAACACTTTACTCACATAATAGATTGGATACTGCTATCCATCCTCTTTTCTGATCATGACTGTGCAAACAGCTTTATCTGTAACTGAAACATACATGTAGAGATTCTCACCTTTCATGGGCCGACTCATCAGAGGTGGTTCCGTGAGAAACCGCTTGATCCCTTCGAAAGCTTGCTTACAGTCCTCATTCCACTCGAATGTCTTTGTTTTTTGATCACCTCATAAAAGGGTTAACACCTGCGGGCCGAACAGGAGATGAACCTGCCCAAGGCCACAATACGCCCATTCAGGCGTTGAACCTCTCTGATGTTCTGTGGTGTTTTCATATCCAGGACTGCTTTAACTTTATCCGGATTTGGGCTCACTCCTTTCTGGCTGATCATAAATCCCAAGAATTTTCCATATGTCGTCCCAAAGGTACATTTCTCTGGATTCAGTTTAATGTTGTGATGTCGGAGTACACCTAGGATCTCTCTTATATCATTTGCGTGCTTTTCTACAGTGGAACTTTTGATGATCATATCATCCACGTAGACAGAAAAGTTATTACCTTTGCTTTCTTCGAATATTTTGTTCATCATACGTTGATAGGTCGCTCCTGCATTTTTAAGCCCAAAGGGCATGACCTTGAAGCAATAGGTTGCTTGGTGCGTCATGAATGAAGTTTTGATTCTGTCGGAAGGCTCCATCGGGATCTGGTGATAACTCGACTTCACATCAGTGAAGGAATACATGGCGTGTCCCGCAGTCCCATCTACTAGAATATCAATACACGGTAGAGGGTAGTTGTCTTTGGGACAAGCTTTGTTAAGATCTGTGAAGTCAATACACATGCGGTATGATCCGCCTGCCTTTTTTACTAGCACACATTCGCCAGCCATTGTGTGTAAAGTACTTCTTCGATGGCGTCCGCCTTCTTAAGCTTAGCAATCTCCTCTTCTATTACTTTCTGTCTTTCAGGACCATGATTTCTCCGCTTTTGTGCTATTGGGACAGCGTCCTCGGCAAAATTGAGCTTATGAGTGATCACATCCGGATTAATCCCTGGTAGAATCTCATCCTTCCATGCAAAAACATCTTCTGACTCATGGAGAACCTTTGTAATAGCCTCCTTAATCTCACCTCTTAGCCCTTTAGCAATTCGTACCTGCTTTTCATCCGCCATAAGGTACATCTCTGTTTCACCCAGAGCCATTGTGACAAGTTCCTCTTCTTCGTCATCTTTAGACTGTGGGCGAATCATCAAGGATGCCGAATATGTCTCCTGAGCAAATTTTTGATTTCCTCTGACCATTACTCCTCCTTTGGCCGTGGGGATGTAAATGGTGATATGGCGGATGGAGATGAGAGCCGCTGCTTCGGAGATGAAAGGCCGACCCAGGATGATATTATAGGCCAATTGACCATCTATAATGGAGAACTCCAGATCTCCCTTCCAGATTTGATCTTCGTCTGCCAACTCGCAATCTAACGTTACCTATCCCTTCGTTTGGATTGTGTGCCCTGTTACTCCTAGGATGTCCACAATAGTGGTTTCCACTTGGACAGGATCGACCATAAGTTTGGCGAATGCTCCTCTTGTAATGACATTGCACGAACTTCCAGTGTCAATCATTACTCTTTTCATTTCCCATCCTTCTACCATCATGGTAATGACTAGAGCATCTACGTGAGGGGGAACCTCTGGGCCTACGTCCGCAAAAGGGCGATTGAGTGATGCCCTATCCAGATCGGTGGTCTTTGCCCTCTTCAGCACAAGTTAATATCCTGGTCCGCCTGCTATGACATTGATGGTCCCCTTTGCCTTCTTTTTCTGATCATCCCTTGATTTATCATTATCTCCTTTCTTGTTATCATTTTGGACGAACCTGTCTAGCTTTCCCCTTTCTATAAGCCTTTCTATCTCCCTGGCCAACTCCCAACACGCATCTGTATCATGACCATTCCTCATGTGGTACTTGCAATAATTTTTGGGATTTTTCCCCGTGTTGGTGTACTCCCCCCTTTTGGTTCGGGGTATGAAATGCTCCGTTTGTGCTGGCTGTTTTTTATCCACATCAGCACTTCGCTTTTGGAGGCGTTTAATGGTGTAAACGATGGTACGTATGCCGATTTGTTCTTAGAGCCTCTACGCCTGCCTCTGGATGACGAGTCAGGATGTTTGTCCTTCTCTTTATCCCGTCTACGAGATTCTTCCTTGTCCCTCTTGGGCGGAGATACTGACTCCCTGCGGATGTCATCCACCTCCATGAAATTCTTGCATCTTTCTATCAATTCTGCCATATCTCTGGGCTTCTTTCTGATCAGATCTTCCTGCAAGCTTTTACACGTGGTGTTTTTCACTAGAGCTTCCACCGCCATGGAGACATCCACATCAACAATTCGTATACACAATTTGTTGAAATTGTCTACATATTCTCGAAGGGGTTCATTTGCTTTCTGTTTCAATTCAAAAAGCTTCCGCGATTTGACCACTGGAGGGATGCACCCGGCGAATTTTGCACAAAACTCTCTACTAAACTGATCCCAACTGTCTATTGATCCAGGAGGTAAAGATTGGAACCAATCATAAGCGGTTCCGCCAAGCGTGGTGATAAACATCCGACATAATACCGCTTCACTGGCTCGGTTAAGGCTGAGCAACATGCGGTATTTCCTGACATGGGCTTCAGGGTTGTCCATGCCCGTATAGACTGGGATATTAGGAATTTTAAAATGCCTATCCGTTTCCTCAGCTTCGGTCCACGCTGTAAAGGGCGAATCCGATTGGCGAATGGATTATGTCTCATATTCTCTTCATTCTGGCGGCGCACTTCGTCTCTAATTAGATCCGCTATATTCCCGGGGTTCTCCCTGGAGCGTCCTCTACGTGGGGATCTACTCGGAGAAGATGAAGAACTGGAATTAGATGAAGGATCCGATGGCGAACCACTCCCATCACGTCCTCCTGGTGGAGCTTGACCATTAGCTCTTTGATTCGGAGGCGGGTGTTGCCTATCTTGACGAGGTTCCTCAACTGGTCGCTTACTATTCCTACGCTCTGGGCGCGGAGGAGATCTACCTCGTCAGGAAGCTCTATGCTTTAAGCGAGATGGAGATTTTGATCGTCCCCTGCCATTCGTCTTCCTGCGTTTTTTATGTCTCCGACCCTCTGGTCCGCCTTCTGGGGGATTAGACCTGGCGTTATTAAGAGCTCGAGACCCGCCAATGTTAATCCTTGGGTTGGTTGATCCCTCAGGAAAAGTTTGATCATTCCTCTGACTCCCCTCTGCTCCGTCAGAAAACAGTCGCCGATTCAATGGCAGGTCGCTGGCTGCCATGGAAGTAATCACCGTGGAATCTGCAAGTTGGGAGTGAAAAAACGAAGAATCACGAGCGTTTGGTCCTATGGTTACATTCTGCCATTGGGATGCCGCAGGAGTTGGTGTCGTACGTCGAAGTGGGGAATTATGTACGACCTTAAGCGGCTTTCCATCTCCGGGCCAAACTCCCTTCCTATGGATCCCGCACATATTTCAAGAAACGAGTCAGGTGACATATTTCCTTCACCATGCACCATAGGAGCTTCAGAATCAACGCAGCCAGCGTTTGTTAAGGGATTGGTTGATGGAGTTACCGATGGTGTTTCAATCCCTTTTGTGGGATCTGACCCTCCACTCGTCATGTCTTACAATGTGAACGAAACCCTTATTTGGTTAGGGTTCCACGTTCACCGCACCAATTGATGACTAGTGGAGAATTTCCGATTAGCTTCCGTCCCTGTGGGGGCGTCGTTGGGTTCGACGGGGGGAAGCTCTGATGCCAAAGTCAGTATAGAGTATGGAGGAATAAACTGAATTGACAAAGTAGGGTTTTTAGGATTGTGAGAATGTGTACCTTGATAGCTTGAGATGCAAGCTATATATAGTCATGAAGTTGTAACCCTTAGTAACTAGAAAGTCTCCATTAATGCTTCATTAATGGCGGTTACTGGTTTCCTTTAAGTATGTCCGTTAGCTCATTAATAGCTCATTAATTGCCTTTATTGAGGAATCGGCTCAGCTGTTCAGCTGGAGGATCGAAGGGTGATGGCGGATCTAACGTAGGTTTGACTACGAATCTCGTGTGGCGGAGTCTCGGTGATCCGCCCATCGGATGTCTTTGCTTGATACGCCATGGCCTTCTTAGACCGGTTGAATACGCAGTCGTTTGGGTAAATATCTCCTTTAATCCCTTGGATAATATCCCGATGTTATCAATATATATAAAGAATTGAACACTCTTATCATGTTACATTTTAAAAAAATCAATAATGTAACATGGTTAAATAATTTATTAGTCATCTCTTTTTTACCTAACACATTGTTTAGTCATCCTATTTTTAAACACACATTATAATGTCCATATATTTTGTCATTGTTAATCTTTTGGTCCTTCTGTTTGTTTTTTAGGATTTTTAACCATTATATTAGGCATAAATAGACAGACATAAAATAACGTATTAATATGGTCTTTTTTATCGCACTATAGCTATCCCAAACGCTAAGATATATTTGGTTAAAAATCTACAAAAAAAAAAAAAGTTCAAAGGGTTAAAGGTGACAAAAGATATATAATATGTTTCAAAATAAGAGGATTAAACAGTCTATTACGTAAAAAAGTGCAGAATAATAAATTATTTACTCATGTAATATTTAACTATTTTTTTTATTAAAAGAGTATGTATTAAAATTAATTATTAATTTTTTCATAAATTTTAATTTTACGAATTACATTACAAAAAATAATTAAGAAGTATTTGATTTAGGTAAAAACCATATGAAACCTCTAAAATTGTCAGTTTTGGTCGCTTTACTTCTTTGTACTTAAGAGCAACTCATTACTCACTTTAACCCTCCAAAAGTGACATAAGAGTCCCTTTATTTTTTTTCTTAGTTGGAAAAGATCTTGACCGATGGTCTTTCGATTGACTTCTTATATGCAATGTAGCGTTCTTCTGAAAGACACGTTACCGCAAAGTCAACTGAAAGGTAAGTGGTTCTCATGGATCAACATCTTCACGACTAAAAAAAATAAGACATGTTATATCATTTTTAGAGAGTTTGGATGGTTAATAAGTTGCCCTTTAAATTTGGAAGACAAAGTGACTAAAATGCACTATTTTAAAAGACTCTGAAATGGTTTAGGCTTTTATTTAATGTTTCATTTAATCGATAATGTAAATTAATTAATAATAGTGAATGATTTCTATAGTTAATTTTGTCTAAACTCAAACAAAAAATTATAACTAGTATAATATATACAAGCCTAAAAACTAATAAATTATTTACTTTATTTATATATAAAACGATGGGATAAATTCTAAAAAAAATTTCACGTGGTTTCATGTATTTCAAAAAAAACCTCTGAAAAGGGCTATGTTATACGTCGTTACCCGAAAAACGAATAATGGCTTAACACCATTAGTTTGGATGACATGGCAAGAGGTAAAACGGAAAAAACCAATTTTTTTTTTATTTTTTATTTTTCTCTCTCTCTCCCTTCTCTCTCCGCCTCCTCCTTCTTCTTCAAACTAACGGTGTAAAAGGCTTTTTTAACACAATTATCTAGTTAATGAATTGGAGAGTATCAGGTGATGAAAAACCTCAAACTTAAAAAATGAAACAGAAAATAATAAGTAATTTCTTGCTTCCTTTTTCTTTTTCCATTGAGAAAATGAATCAATCTCTAAATTTCATATACCCTATAATTCCCAAGCAGACCAGACCCTTTTACAAAGCTACTACTACCTTCTTTTCTCAACCTTTTACACATCAGAAAATGCTAAGATTAGAAAAATTTAATTAATCACATTATCTTCAGGAATGGACCATTTACACTTCCTACCAACAACATCACATTTCATTTTCACAACAAAACACCATTCAATTTTCACTTGCCAATCAAGAATCCGAGTCAGATGAACTTGGAGTGCATGAAGAAACACCAACGCGACTATTGCTATTGCAGGAACCCGACCAAATTATTGGCTGGATGCTGCCAACAACTTTAGATGAAGCCATTTTTGACTTGTGCTGCACATGGTAAACAACAAATGAGCTTTTTCAACCATTTCATTTCACTATAATCCAAGGCAACAAAAGAAAATACCTTCTCACAGAAAGCTCTGATCTCTTCCTCTGTTAAACCTTCATCTTCTCCAGCATTTTCATCCCAGCCGAGCGAACGTAAGAAGGCAGCCTCTTCCTCATCCAGGTTAGGAGTCACATCACGGCTTGAATCCTTCTCCTCGTTGCCAAATTTATGAAGGGCATGATAAGCATCGCCATTATCAACCGATTTGCCTCTTTTATCAACATCAGACAAATCAGATGATGAGGACACTCTTCCATGCTCAGAAACTGAAGCTGCAGTAACTTGTGAGACTGATTCACCAGACTTCTCTGAGGAGGATGCCAATGTAACTACCAACGTGGAGTTCGTAGAGGATGTCTTCTTCAGGTGGTTAAAAAAATCATTCCTACTCTGTGCATGAAATGTTGATCTCTTCTCTATACTTGGACGAAAAACAGATGGATAACGCTCAGCAGCAGCATGGTTTGTATTGTTGCCAATGCTCCTCACAGGAACAGACACGGCATTGGCTAATGGAGAGCTCCCACCAGGGCTATTTACTGTTTTGATTCCATTTGTAGGGCTCAAGCCATCTTTGGAAGCTGAAGAAACGCCATTTAGTTCTCTTATTGGTTTGAGAACCTGAAGCCTTCTCTCATTAGAAACTTTTGTACTGTCGGGTCTTGCAGGAGAATTGGTATGATTCAAAAGGTGGAGAGAATTTTGCTGCAGCACAATCTTTGGTTTTGATTTCTCTGAAGGACTGACTACCTACAAAATGAAAACATCGTTACATACAAGTATAAACCTACGCAAATCAGATATACGGCTCAAATTGATTACAGAATTAGCCATTTTAATTGGTTCTTTATGTTCCTTCTTTTTTCAACACATAATTGAAATTTAAAGAAAAATACCCAAAAATATCTTTCTGGATTGACAATACTAATTATCAAAATACTTTTCAAGTATGTATTTCTTCGTGTAGAGTCCAACTACACCCTCACATAACAAAGGATACGTCCTTTATGACTTCCAAAATTACTTTTCAGCAGTTATCATTCATAAAATATTTGGCTAAGTGAACAAAGAGTTTGTTTACAAGTAGACATGCAAAGTTGCAAACACATGAAATTAAATTTATTGTACTCTATATATTAATCAAAAGTCTTGGAACCAGAAAACAGATAATTAAATTATTTACAGTATCAGGTGAGTATAGTGATTAAGTTTTAGTGAAGAACTTGCTTCCACATACTGTACCTGTTTACATTCACATAGAAGTGGGCTTCGACCAACATATATCCACCCAATTAGATGAGTATTACCAACTTCAGATAAATAAGAGCTAGGGATATTCTATACAAGATCATCTCCCTCAAGTGAATATCTGATTGTAAATTGTGCACAAATAATGCCCCTTGATCTTAACAATAGCATCACAACAACAACAACAAAGCCTTAGTCCCGAAATGATTCGGGGTCGGCTAACATGAACCATTATATAAAACCGTGAAATCAAGTCGTGTCAGCGACACAAATTCGCTCCCTCCACTCCGTCCTATCCACTACCATATTTTCCTCAATTCCCAGTAAACTCATATCACTCTCGATCACCCTCGTCCTATCACTCTCGATCACCCTCCTCCAAATGATTCGGGGTCGGCTAACAATAGCATCACAACAATAGTATTTATTTTTTTTTTCAAAATTACTCATCTGACTTGCTTCATGAATAGAGAGAAGAGGGGTTGCTACTTGTAACAGATGTATACATTTACATGTACAGAAGCCCATATCGAGCTGGTAAAACTCCCAAAACTTCATCGTTTAATTTTCCTTTAATTTACATCAACTCACGATTCACACACATGAAACAAATATGCATGTGCACAAATCAAAATAGAAAATAAGAGCTATGTTGAATGTAATATTTGGCAACATAAGAGTATTCCAAGATAGAACTACATAACAGAATGCATAGGCACATTGTATTTCACTATGTATTATCTAATAAAATTAATTACAAACTGTTACAATATTAATTAGATATAGTTAGTAGCTAGCATTTAAGTAAGTAGTTGGGCAGTAAGTAGTTGGGTATTAATGGTTGTTTGTATATATATATATATACTTGTAATACCTTTAGACTTAATAAGAAAACACTTTCAAATAACCCTTGTGTGGTTACATGGTATCAGAGCCAAGCATTTTGGCTTAGGAAATTGTTTCTCTGAGTTTGAACGGTAAAGGTCGCTCCGGGTTGGAAGTCGTTTTTTCAAACACCTCCGTTCATCTCACCGCCCCCTCCATTGGATTTCTCTGCCGCCGATCTGTCGGGTCGCTCAACTCCGCCAACCAGAAAGGCCGCGCGTAGGCCTCACGCGCCGATCATAAGTCCGACGCGCGGCGGCTCCGATCGCCGCCGTCTTTCTTCTCCCGGCCTCGCCTCTGTATCTCCGGCCCGTCTGTGTGGTCAGTTTCTGATTTTGGTAACTCCGGTCAGTCTCCTTCTTTGTGGCTACCCCGGTTTGTGTTCGGTTTGTCCCATTTTTTCTGATCTGATTTTTTTCTGTTCAATTGAGGCTGCTATATTTGCTCTACTTTATCTTGGTCTTGTTAGAATTATTAGTAGTGCCTTTAGTGTTCTTTGATTTTTTGGTGGTAATTGTCATTTGCTTGGATTGACAATGAGTGAGGAAAGGGATAAGAAAGTCATGACTGAAATTACTGTTGGTACCACTCGAATTACGGACAGAAAATTGACTGGAGTTAAGGATTACACTCAGTGGAAACGTACTATTACTCGGTACATTAATAGTGTTGATTTGGGAGATCATTTGAGTAATAATCCTCCACCTAGAGATGATCAGGGAAGTAGGAAGAAATGGATGATGGTAGACTATAAACTGTTTAATTTGATTCAGAATACTTTGGACTCTACTATTGATGACATTGTGACTCATTGTGATACTGTCAAAGAAATGTGGGAATACTTAGAGTCTATGTATGCTAGTAAACAAGACTTGACTCATATTCATAACTTGTTGTCTTCATATTATCGTCCTCAGAGAAAGGGTCGCACCTTCTTTCAGTATTATAATGAATGTAAGCAGATTTGTGAGGAGAAGCGGACTCGATTTCCTATGACAGCCGATGTTAAGCAGATGCAAGAGGATGATGATCGTGTATTTGTTCTTGGATTTCTGGAGGGTCTTGGTCCTGAATTTGAAATAGCACGCAGCCAGATATTGACCAGTGGGACACTTCCCTCCTTTGCTGACCTCTATGGTCGACTTCTTCCTGTGTGTAAGGATATTGAAAAGACGTCTTATGTGATGTCTCAAGAGACAATGGCTCTGGTGAGCAATGCGACACATGGAGTTCAAAGTGGTCCTCAGAATTCCACTACTCACCGTATCTCTCAAAGTGGTCCTCAGGTATGCCATCATTGCGGTAAAGGACATATTAAGAAGAACTGTTGGAAGCTACATGGTCGGCCGCAGAAAAGTAACAATCGGAAGTTTGCTCACATTGCTGCTGGTGATGGTATCCTACCATCCCCTCAATCTTCGTGTTCTACTCCTACTGTCACTATCTCTGTTGATGAATATGCTCGACTTCAGCAACTGTCTCTTGATCATGGTGCCTCCCAGTCCGCTACTACTGCTTTGGCTAATACAGGTAATCGGGCTGCTTGTCTCTCCACCTCATCCCGTAGTTGGGTTATTGATTCTGGTGCTACCGATCACATGACTGGTAACACAGGTATTCTTTCTTCTTTTGATTCTAATACCAATCTGCCATCTGTTACTTTAGCTAATGGAGCCACCGCTCCTGTAAATGGTCATGGAACTGCTCATCCTACCTCCAAAATCTCTTTATCCTCTGTTTTATGTCTTTCTCAATTTCCTTTTAATCTGTTATCTGTTAGTCAACTCACCAAAGCCCTTAATTGTTGTGTTGTTTTCTTCCCAAATTATTGCCTTTTTCAGGATCTTGGGACGAAACAGAATATTGGTAGAGGGAAACTGGTGAATGGGTTGTATGTTCTTGACTCCACTGAAGCGGTGCTAAGACCAATTGCCTGTACAAGCTCCTCTCTGTTGCAGCTTCATTGTCAGTTTGGTCATCCATCTCTTCCAGTCTTGCAGAAAATGTGTCCGAGTCTTCCAAGGAACTCTATTTTGGAGTGTGAAGCATGTCAGTTTGCTAAGCACCATCGAGTCCCATATTCTCCTCGAATAAATAAACGTGTTGAGTCTGTCTTTGATTTAGTTCACACTGATGTGTGGGGTCCTTGTCCTATTGTTTCTAAACTTGGTTATCGTTATTTTGTGACTTTTGTGGATGATTTTTCTCGAGTTACATGGCTTTATCATTTGAAGCACCGTTCAGATTTATTTACTGTTTTTTGTGCTTTTCATGCTGAGATTAAAACTCAATTTAATAAAAATATTTGTATTTTGCGAAGTGACAATGCCAAAGAATACTTATCCAGTACTTTTCAATCATACCTTCTACAACATGGTATTATTCATCAAACGTCATGTGTTGTTACACCACAACAGAATGGTGTAGCTGAAAGGAAGAATCGCCATTTACTTGAAGTCACTCGGGCGATCATGTTCCAAATGCAAGTCCCGAAAGTGTTTTGGGCAGATGCTGTTTCCACTACCTGTTACCTCATCAATCGTATGCCGTCCGCTGTTCTTCAGGGTCAGATTCCATTTCCTTCTCAATCTTTATTTTCTCTTGCCCCTCGTATTTTTGGGTGTACTTGTTTTGTACACGATATTCGTCCTCAAGTCTCCAAACTTGACCCCAAATCTCTCAAGTGTGTCTTTTTGGGATATTCTCGAAGTCAAAAAGGGTACCGTTGTTACTCTCCATCCTTGGGGCGCTATCTTGTGTCGGCCGATGTCACGTTCTTTGAGAATACGTCTTTCTTCCGTCCATCTTCCCCTTCACCCTCTTTTCCTGCTGATACATCTGATGATGATTTTTTGATCTATACTGTAAGTGAACAGGTTGTCCCTCGTCCTCCTATTCGTCACGTTTATTCTAGGCGTGTGCAGCCTGCGGTTACGACACCTGCTCCAGGACCAGTCACTAATGATACCTCATCTGTTTCGGCTCCAGATCCTACACCTTCCTCTGAACCAAGTCTTGATCTCCTTATTGCTCTTCGGAAAGGTACAAGGTCTTGCACTTACCCTATCTCCTCCTTTGTTTCTTATGATGCCTTATCACCCCATTCCAAGTGTTTTGTAGCTACCTTAGATTCCATTGCAGTTCCAAAATCCATTTCAGAGGCTATGAATCATCCTGATTGGCTAGAGGCAATGAAAGAAGAACTGAAGGCACTCGAACAAAATCACACTTGGGACATTGTGGACTTACCAAAAGATCGGAAGAAAATTGGTGCTCGGTGGATTTGGACTGTTAAGATGAATCCTGATGGTACTGTTGCTCGAGTGAAGGCTCGCCTGGTTCCTAAAGGCTATGCTCAGACTTATGGTCTTGATTATTTCGATACTTTCTCTCCTGTTGCTAAACTTACTTCTGTCCGTCTGTTCATTTCTTTAACTGCCACTTACAATTGGGAGCTTCATCAACTGGACGTTAAAAATGCTTTCTTGCACGGTGACCTGAATGAAGAGGTTTATATGGAGCAACCTCCTGGCTTTGTTGCTCAGGGGGAGTCTGGAAAGGTGTGCAGATTAAGAAAGTCTCTGTATGGTTTGAAGCAATCTCCTCGTGCATGGTTTGGTAAATTCAGTGCCGCAATAATGGAATTCGGCTTACACAGAAGTGCATATGATCCCTCTGTTTTCTACTTCAGTTCTAGCTCTGGATGCATTCTTCTGGTTGTGTATGTTGATGATATCATAATTACAGGAAATGCTGTTGATCGGATTAAGGAGTTGAAGAAGTTCCTTGGTACTTGCTTCCAGACAAAGGATCTTGGTCCTTTGAAATACTTCTTGGGAATAGAGGTATCTCGCAGTAGGAAAGGAATTTGTTTAAATCAGAGAAAATACTGTTTAGATATGTTGGAAGATGCAGGTCTAATTGAGGGAAAGACTTGTGATGCTCCGATGGTGCCCAATGTGAAGTTGAAGTCTGATGATGGTGACTTACTCAAAGAACCTGAGAAATACAGAAGAATTGTGGGCAAACTGAATTATCTCACAATTACTCGTCCTGACATCTCATTTCCTGTGAGTGTGGTAAGTCAATTCATGTCTTCACCTAGGACAACGCATTGGGATGCTGTTACTCACATCCTGAGATATCTAAAGGGAGCTCCTGGACGAGGCTTGTTATATCAAAATCATGGACATCACATCGCAGAAGGCTTCACTAATGCAGACTATGCTGGAGATTTGTCAGACAGACGCTCTACTACTGGGTACTGTGTATTTGTTGGGGGAAATCTAGTTTCATGGAAGAGTAAGAAGCAAAGTGTAGTTTCTAGATCCAGTGCAGAATCTGAATACCGAGCTATGGCACAGGCTACGTGTGAACTTGTGTGGTTACGTCGTCTACTTGGCGAAATTGGGTTTGACCAGATAAAACCGATGAAGTTATATTGTGATAATAAAGCAGCTATCTATATTGCAAAGAACTATGTGTTTAATGAAAGAACAAAGCATATAGAAGTTGACTGTCATTTTACTCGAGAGAAGTTGGAGGATGGTACAATCACAACTCCACATGTCAGAACCGGAAGTCAATTAGCAGATGTGTTCACCAAGGCTTTACCAGGAACTCGAGTCAATTATATTTGTAACAAGCTGGGCATGATAAATATCTATGCTCCAGCTTGAGGGGGAGTGTTACAATATTAATTAGATATAGTTAGTAGCTAGCATTTAAGTAAGTAGTTGGGAAGTAAGTAGTTGGGTATTAATGGTTGTTTGTATATATATATATATATATACTTGTAATACCTTTAGACTTAATAAGAAAACACTTTCAAATAACCCTTGTGTGGTTACAATGAAATTGATAACTATAGTTGTAATATTCCTTTCCTCTGATTCAGAAATATAGAATGTTCTGGTGGCAGTTAAGCTTCATACTCCAGTTAAATGGGTTTTTTTGTCTGATGAATTGGGCTACTTTTAACTTCTTTATTGAACAAAGAATGAGTTCATAGGACAAGAAAATATTTATAAAGGGCTCAAATATCACAGCTCCCCCAGACAGCCTGGCTAATACACACTGTTGTCTGATCAATTTTCATGAAAGACAGCCAAAGTAGCAAATATTATATAAGAGCCTCACGTGTTCATCACATTAACAATCACTTCTACTCAAATCACTTATATAGATTCTCGTGTTAACATAACCAGATACACACTACTAATCTTCAGGATGGTTTTATTAGACTTAATAAGCAATATGCAAATGATGGCAAAAAATGTCAGCTTAGATTTTCTTTTAAAAATAACATTCCTCAATAATAGTTCAAAACTCTATGCATCAGTGATTAGCCAAGAGAAGTCCATCTAAAACAGAAAATATAAATCCTGCAGTAAGTCTTGCCAATCACTAAGATTAGGTACTGATTACTGCAAATCTACACATTCATTAACGAATTTACGCAAAAAAAAAAAAGTAGCAACAAGTCTTACAAGTGCTTTTGGTGTTGGAGTCATGGGGATCAATTTTGCCTGCCTAATAGCCAGTTCTTCAAACCTCTGTATCCCAGCAGTTGACTGCAATAGGAAATAGAAAGAGATATCAACTTCTGTTCCTGATTTTCAATCTAATGAATTGCTAAATGTTTTAGGCGGAACATCGATGTCACCTGTGGAGGAGTGCGAGCACGAGAAGGGCCTTGTGCTAATGCTTCAGCCATATTGAGTCCTGTCATGATGTTTGGCAATGGTGTAGCTGAGGCTGGAGGAACAGGTTGCTGAGGTGATGGAACTTCAGCGGTACTACTTCCTGTAACAGCTGGCACCTCTATTACAGGCAATTTCCGGTTGTCACTGTCAACGATATCTGAATTTCCAGTATGAATGCCTGTACTTAATACTGGAGAAGATACCCTTACTATGCTGCCTTGTTTTTCCTCAGTTCCAAGAGAGGGGAAGTCCTGCTCAAACGCAGTACTATGTGCAGTACCAATACCAGCAACCCTAAAGGGTAGACCATTGCCATCGCTATTGCTTTGTCTATTTTTATTGACATTAGTCAAGTTCCCAGTTACTTTCTTGGACCACGTGTCATCTTGCTTTCCTGCATTCACAGACTGTGAACGTTGCAACTTATCTTTGTCAAATTTACTCAGCAGATGAGAATGCTCATGGTGCCTATAGTTACTTGGGACCAACTTTTCTTTATCAAGGTAGTCATTCACATCGTCCCAATCCCTATCACGTTGACTTCTACTAAAACTACTGGAAGCACGCAAATTTGCAGAACCATTGCTACTAGAACTCCGGCGAAAAAAGACAGAAGTGGTTCTCTCCAAAACTGATAAGCGGTCACTACCATTAAGAGATGATCTGTACTGTGCTTTCTTTGCTAAAGCATGATCATCTACAGCAAAAAAGAAGAAAATAAATCACACATAGTTTTATCTGGTAATTTGAGGACCTGTTTCCTGTTGTTTTATTTTGGATTTTTCACAATTTGAAATTTAATTCAATTAAAATTGCTTATTTTAGTTACTTTTAGAAAAACAGATAGCAAAAATAGCAGAAACCGTGAAATGTGGATTTGCCCTATTTCTTAAGCTAATTTTTCTAGTTCTAATTAAACAAAACAGAAATGAATCCAGTAATAGATTTGATAGCAAAGACTCCTTACGCAATACTAGTTTTGGTGCTGAAAACAGAACAAAACTACTAGAAGAATCATTAAATAATCTAAAATGTTTCTACTAAGTTGGATTAGATAATTCAAATAAAGAGCTTCTTCGAAAACAAGGGAACAGAGAGCAAATTCCAACAAAATAAAGAGATGTGGAAAAAGAGGGAAAAAGGTCTGCTATGGCTTAAAAATGGCCACAGAATGAAATTGCAGAAATCAAGACCCACATATTCTCTCAAAAAGCAAGCTAGCCCCCGGTTGCCTCTTTCCCCTTTTCATAATAATAAGGTAAATCACTAGGAGACACTAGCTATATCTATTCATCTGAAATGACTTCTAGATCAAAGATGCTGGCAAACAGAAACATATGTAAAAAAGTATGACTACACAAGACGAGTTTTTAAGGTTTCATTTATTATTTGTACTCCTACAATCTCTCAACAATGGAAAACAACAAAAGTGTCAATTCGACCATTATTACCTGAATGCAATAACGCTGATGCAGATAGGTGGCTTGCATTGCCACCGCTTTTCAACCATTGTGGCACTAGTTCGGGCTCACTTTTATCCATTAATGTAATTGAACATGATCAGATGAAAGAATCCAAAGAAAACCCTATTTTCTGTTTGTATTAAGCTCCTCAAATACCCACAAGAAGTGTTTCTTCAAAAAAAAAAATCCAATAATATCAATTCAATTCCCTTCACAATCAGACTCACAAACCGAGAGGCCGAAACCAAAATCTCTCAAAAAAATTATATGTATCTCCAAATTCACACGAACTCTCACTTGATGATTTTGATCATCATCATCACAAGAAAAAGAAAATCTATACCTAATTCCTTGAAATAGCCCTCCCTATACACTGCAATTAGAGATTCGTATGCTTCTTTCTGAACTATGTACTTTTCAGTGAGTAAACACTCTTCGAGTGAAAAACAACTTTCACCAGTCAAAATCAACCAACCAATCAAATATAATTATAACATACGCTGAAGCAAGTATCACCACAACATTTTCTGAAACCTATTTGTCATACAAAGAAATTTGTGGTTTTCTTTTTCCTCAAGAAAATCGGAAAAAGGCGGTCTAAACCAAAGAAAAGCAAAACGAATCAACTATGGAAAACCTCAGGCCCATACCGGTAAAAACCCACCAACCTCAAAAGTCTATAGTTGTCGGCCTACAAAACTCGACCTAAAAACCTAAGTTCTTTTCCTACTCAGAAGAATGTAAAAGGCGATAGAAATTATCTGATCATCAACAGAGTTATCAATCAACTAAACCACAATCTCTGGAATCAACCAAAAATTGAAGACAAAAGTCAATATTGATCCTCCACCAGCGGTTTAATCAAACGCCTAAACAGAGGCGATTCAGCGAATCAATAAGAAAGGGAAACCAAACAGAAGTTTAATCAGTAGAGACATAAAGAGAGATTGCCTGTGAAGAGTAGGCGAAGAGATAAACAGTCTTTGCAATTGGACCGAGGAAAGAAGAGAAGGAAGGAGATTAGGGAGGAAGTGTTTTGTGTGTGAGAAAACTGAATATGATTTTCCTGAGGATTAAATATGTATTTATTGTTTAATTAATTGATAAAAATAATAATATTTGTATCTGCCTTTTATTCGTTGAAAATTTCTTGTCTTTATCGACCTTTAAAATCTCCGCCTACAATTCATACTCGAGACTCAACCGCCACCAGCAGCCAAATGCCGTACCTTTGTCGGGTCATCTTTGTGATGGGTCGGCCAGGTTTTTCTTATCTTTTGCACCCGGTTCCTCCGACTGCTGGAACCACGGTGAGAGGGGTAGTTTCGGTCTTCTATCTCCATAAATTTTAAAGGTATACAATATTAAATTAGTAATTTGATTAAATTTTGATTGAATATTTAATAAATATAGGACCGGCTCTAGGAGCAGATCGCATAGATGGCCGTCCTACGACCTCCGATTTATAAAAGTCTCCGATCAAAATTGTTTCAAATTTGATCATTATTAAAATTGATATAGTTAAAAAGTATGTAGACTTTGATTTATAGTAAAATATAGCGTTAAATTGGATAGTAAAAATATAGTGGAGTTGTTTGTGAGGGAAGAAGTTCAATCTTTAAGATATTTGTTCTTATTTTCTTTTATTTCTATTTTTTTCGTAATAAAGAAAAATATAATTCTTATTATTATATAAAGTTCTTTACTTTTTATTTTTCATATATGTTTTGTTTTTATTTTTATAATTATTACTTTTATATAATTTTAATAATTATTTTTTATGATCTTAATTTTTTTTAAACCAAAATGTTAATATATATTCAACCTAAAATAACTAATTTATTATATATTGATTTACTTATTAAAATATTTTTTAGGACACAATTAATATTCACTAATTTAGTTATATTATTGAGTTAATTACATAACAACCTGTATAGATCAATTTTTTATAGTAAGTATTTTTACAAAATCAAAATGAAAATTATAATCTTATAGGACAACAATATATTTATAAGAATTTCTGATTATTTGTGGACCACCGCAAATCATTTATTATCCTTAAAAATAATATATGTATGTTTTGTGGGTTTATATGGGTTGTGCTTGGTATTTAAATTTTATGACGTGATTTAATAAAAATGATTTTTTTAATATAACATATTGAGTTAACTACATAACAATCTTTATTAAAAAAAAACTACATAACAATTTGTACGGATCAATTTTTTTATGTTGAGTATTTTTACAATTTCAAAATGAAAATTATAGTTTAATAGGATAATAATTCATAAGAATGTCCAAATATTTATGGACTGACCCTAAGTATAGGCCAGGAGTGCGACCGCCTAGAGCTAGGGATGGCAACGGGTAGGGTACCCGCGAGTAATGTCAATCTCAAACTCTTACCCTTTTATTTTTTAATTATCCGTATCTGTCCCATTATCCTAACGGGTATGCTTTTCGCATCTCATACCCGTCCCATTTAATTCACGGGTACCCGCGGGTACCCTTACCCATTAAGAGTCAATAAATAAAACAAAAAATATTACAAATTTAACAAAGTATAAATTTAATAAATCATCTATCTAAAAATGGAACAAATTGAACCTTGATTAATAAGAATAAATTAGCTTAGTGGTATCACTCAATGGTTGAAAAAAAAAAGGTTGGGGTTTAAATCTCACATCTTACATCTAAAAAACAATGATATTTATTAATATATAAAAAATTTATGACCGATAAGATGTACCAGGTACCCTTGGGGTATTCTCATACTCGTCCCATTACCCTAACGGGTAATGGTTTTGAACCCATACTCGTCACATACCCTTTTATACAGGGTACGGGTAGTCCCATTAGGGTCGGATAGTATGATATTCATGTTGCCATCCCTACCTAGGGCATGAGCCAAAAGGGGTCCAAATTATTTTTTTACTGTATATATAATAATTTTTTAAAGGTATAGAAAATGATCAAATAATATGATATTTTAGGTTTAAAATAGGCCAAAACTTCTATTTTAAACTTTCAAGTACAATTTTTTTATTAAAAGTTTCTTTATCTCCTTTTTCGCTTAAAACTCATAAAAATATTAGGACCGACCCTGCATAGGGCCTCTAAAATACTGGAACCGACCTGTTAATACAAAAGTAACTTATTGAGGTTATATTTAATTAAAATTCATATTGGTTAATTAACTCATTAAATTTGTATTTAATTACAATATTCAACTAGATTAATTTATGATAGACGACAAATTTCTCAAAGTTTGTTAAAAACGGCTCAATCTTACTTTTATATTTTAAATCTATCTTAATTTTGAGAAATTTTATACTGGTACGTAAAAATTGGTTCTGCAACGCTCAGATGATATGTATATATTTTGAATTTTTTTTTCGTAAGTTCGATTTAGCAAAAAAAAAAAAAAGGTACGCAAGTGTAAAATCGACCCCAACAGACCAATCTTGTATTTGTCGCTCATCCTTATAGCTTGTTTGAACGGGGTATTTTAGAGTAAGTGAAGATAAGTGTAGTTATATAACCTTATTTATTCTGAGGTATAATTGAAGGAGATAGTAAGTGAAGGTGGGTGATTGTGAATATCGGGTAGTTTTTATTGCACTCCAAATTGAAAGAGGAGCATGATAGATATTTTTTTCTTCCATAATTACTCTTTTACACATGAAAGTAGGAAGAAAATAAAAATTATTTGTAATATTGAAAATTTTCAAATACCTAAATATTAGATTGAAAAACGCCACCCATGCTCTTAAACTTTGAGACAAATTACAAATATAGCCCAACTAAAGGAGTCCATTTACATATCTAACCCACTTTACTTCCATCTCACCAAATTAGATACTTTTTGGACAAAATTACCTTTAGTTCCATTCGATCGATCCATCTGCTCATGCTCATGCGCCCGCTTCTTGTTCATCCGCTTCTTCTTCTTGTTCTTCTTCTTCTTCTTCTTCTTCTTCTTCTTTCTTCTTTTTCTTCTGTTTCTTCTTCTTCTTTTCAACTTCTTCAATTTCTGATACCAATCGTTACCGATTTTTGAGATTATTGAAGTATTATATTCAATTTTCCGTAGAAATTGTATGTTTTTAGCTTATACGCCTGCTTTTCTCGCTGGTCTTGCCTCTTTCTTCATCTGTAACGGTATCGTTTCAATTTCCTCAATTTTCCTCCATTTTTCTCAATTTTCTTCCATTATTGTCGCATTTGTGATTAAATTTATCGCATTTCATCACAAATGCGACAATAGTTGTCACATGTCGTCACAAATGCGATAATAGTTGCCGCATTTCGTCACAAATGCGACAACAGCTGTCGCATTTGTGACGACATACGACAACTGTTGTCGCAGATGCGACAACTCTTGTCGCATTTGTGATGAATTCGTCACAAATGCGACATCACAGTAGTTCAATTGTTAGATTTTTTTTCTTTCTCATTTTTTGAGCTTTTCATCCTAATCTTCTTCCGCATACACTAATTCTTCAAATGTTGAACGAAACATAATCTCTTCTCTCTATAAACCATCGTCTTTTCGTCGGTTTGGGATGGCGAAGAAGACGTTGAGAGTCTGAGGAAGAAGGTGAATTGAAATAAGGGTATTCTTGTCCAAAGTGGATGAAAGTGTCTAATTTGGTGAGATGGAAGCAAAGTGGGTTAGATATGTAAATGGTCCCTTTTAGTTGGACTAGATTTGTAATTAGCCCTAAACTTTGTCAACAAAATAAATAATTATCCCCCGACAAAAGTAATTTAGTTTATAGAGAAATAAAAGTTATAAGAGTAATTTTGTATATAACCTTACATTACTTTACTATCAAACCAAATACAATTACATTATTAAATCTTCACTTACTTTACATTCTATCTAAACAGAACAAGTTATTTCATACACATCACTTACTTCACCTTACATTACCTTATTTTAATTACACTTCATCCAAACAAGGCCTTAATTTACTATTTTTCAAAAATATTTTTTTTATTTTAATTCCAAACAGAAAATAAAATGTGATTATAGTGCTTTAATGTCAATTGGAACTCTCTTAATATCTGACGTGAGATGGAAAAAATAATAAAAAAAGGGTTGGGGATTGACGACCTTGTTAGGCTAATGTTTTTCACGTCAGAATAATATTATCATTATCCTTGTTTATGTATTTATTATTTTCTAGTCCCCTACTTAAGCACACCCATAAGGACTCTCCCCTTCCTAGTTAGTTTTAGGCAGAAACTCTCTTTCTAGGTCTCCTTCTTGCTCTTTAAATAGATTTGCTCTTATGAATAGCACAATACAATATACACGATTAATGCAAACTCTCTTGTTGATATGGTATCAAAGAATCAAGTCTCTAATTTACCCTTATATGTCGGCGCCAATCGCAGCCATTGTCACACTCGTATCCTTAATTTCAGTTATTATACCCCAATATTAGGTTACACTATAATTTTTTGGGTAAATTCCAAAAAAAAAACCCTGTGGTTTGATGTTGTTCCAAAAAAACCCTGTTGTTTTTACAAAAAAAGGACCGTGGTTTCGCCATTACCCGAAAAACGGAAAAGGGCTTAACACCGTTAAAATGCTGACGTGTCAAGGGGTAGAGTTGGACAAATATTTTTTTTTATTTTTCTTTTTTATTTTTCTTTTTTCTTTTTTCTTTTTCTTTTTCTTCTTCTCCTCCTCCTTTTCTTCTTCTTCTCCTCCTCCTCCTCCTCCTCCTCCTCCTCCTTCTTCTTCTTCTTCTTCCCTCCTCCATTCTTCTTCTTCTTCTTCTTCTTCTTCATCCATCTTCTTCTTCCTTCTTTTTTTTCTTTTTTTTTAAGTTCGGAAATTTCCAGATTTCTGGAAATTTTCCAGAAATCTGGAAAATTTCCAGATTTCCGGAAATCTGTCCAGATTGAAAATTCTGAACAGATATCTCGTCGAACCTCCGACTGAAAATTCTTGAAAATCCCCTGGCACCCCTTCCTCCTCCGACTCCGATTCTCGTCGAACCTCCACACCAAAAACGCAGCAATCCATCAAATAAGAAATACATTTACACTAATTCCTTATTAACAAAAACGCAGCAATCCCTTGGCACCCCTTCCTCCTCCTCCTCTGATTCTCGTCGAACTTCCACACCAAAAACGCAACAATCCATGAAATAAGAAATACATTTACACTAATTCCTTATTACCAAAAACGCAGCAATCCATTCTCGGACAGTGATTTTGCAAAAGCTTCGCAATTATAGTATGCTCGTTAATCATGTAATTCCTTACGTTCCCATCCTGTAAACAGAGATTACATGGCTCAATATTTGGAACATCGATTCATTCCCCAAATTATAAATCGAACGCAATGGACAAAACATGAAGAGAAGGGAAGAAATAAAAACCTGAGTTTGAACACGAATGTTGAGTTTCTGAATCTTTGGATCCATTGTTCGCGATTCCATGAAAGCCAAACTTTTTAGATAGAAAACAAAGAGAGAAGAGGATATATAACCAGGAAATTGAGAGTCTGTCAAATTAAATTAAATTCAAAGGCAAAGAAGGAAAGTCAAGGAAATTTCCAGATCTGGAAATTTCAGAATTTGAAAAAAAAAATAGAAGAAGAAAAGAAGAAGAAGAGAAATAGGAAGAAGAAGAAGAAAAATGAGGAGAGAGAAGGAAGAGAGAGAGAAAGAAAAATAAAAAAATAAAAAAATAATAATTTTTCCCGTTTTACCCTTTGCCACGTCAGCTAATTTAACGGTGTTAAGTCATTTTCCGTTTTTCGGGTAACGGTGAAACCACGGTCCTTTTTTTTTGTAAAAACAAACCACAAGGTTTTTTTTGGAACAACATCAAACCACATGGTTTTTTTTTGGAATTTACCCTAATTTTTTTATTGATTGATGAGTTATTTGGATATTATGGATATAGTTTGGAAGCAAATTTCATGCTTTAAGTGTAAAATTAAAAGTTTATGGTAAGTTTTAAAAGAAATTAAATTTTAGAAGGACTGAAAATGATATTTTCCCTAATTGGGAACATAAATCTCACATATTAAGATTGTATTTTTTATGGTTCAAAATAAGAATCATTCCCCAAATATTTCGTCATCACCATCTCCATCTCATTCTCCCCCTCCATGCACCCACTCATACATAGCTCAATGATTCTTTGATTGTCGGAGTTTGAACGGTCCGATCGAGCCGATTGTTTTACAGTAGGTTCTAGACATCCTAATACACATTCTAGTCGGCAGATTGTGATTTGAAGATTTTTAGCATGGATTCATCTTAGGCAGATCTGGTGTTTTCAGTGTTTTCTTCAAATTCTTTGCTAAGATAATTTGGGTTTTATGATTTAGTTTTAGTATGGGTTTAAACTATGTTCAAGAATATATATATATATATATGTCTTTGCATGCAAATTTCATCCTATAAAATACATTTATATATACATATTTTGGATTTTGTTTTGATAAATTTTAGTATATTTGATTAATAGTTATGTAAGATTTGATATTTAAGAGAAGTTTTCTCCTTCTTTTATTAGAGAGGTTTTCTCCTATGAGATCTGCCTTCTATCTCTCAGATCTATCTTCTCTCTCTCAGATCTTTCTCTCTTTTAGATTTATATTCTCTCTCTTAGATCCGTCTTCTCTCTTTCAGATATATATCCTCTCTCCCAGATCTGTTTTCTTTCTTTCAGATCTATCTTCTCTCTCCCAAATCTTTCTTTCTTTTAGATTTATTATTTTCTTTTTGACGCTCTCTCTCTCTTATTAGCGAAGGAAGCGATGGAGAACGAAAGCGTTGGGCGGCGGGAGTGTTCAAGATCGGGAGGAGGCGACAGATCGGTGGCGGCGGACCGTGAGACGAGGTGATTTAGCGGGTGGGGCGAACGGTGCCCTGATGGGCGATTCTAGATCCGCGACGACGTCTATGGCGGGCGGTAGATCCGACAGTTCTACTATGATGATGGTGGTGATTCAGGGAGCAATGGTGGTGGGGTCGTGCAGCGGTCTGGGGGTGGATCTGCGACGGTCTGGGCTGGCAGTGAGGGGCGTTCAGACGGCTCTGATGGTGGATCCAGGGAGCGGATGGTGGTGGAATCAGTCGACGGAGTGCGGGTGGAGAGTGTAGCGGCAAGGGAATGAGATCCGGGGAGTGGCTTAATGGGCCGATCGGTGATTTTCCTAGGTCATCGGCATTGGCCTCTCTGGTTAAGAACAGTGATGTGATTTTGGCTAAAGGGATGGGAAACGATCCAGTTAACGATGCCCATCCCGTTATTAATTATGTGCATTCTCTATGTATTAATAAAAAATTCTTGGAGAGATATGGTGATGGAAGTGGTAGAGGAGACGACGTTGATGAACGAGGGTCCGGAGGTGGGAGAGTTGGATGATATTTTGTCTGATTCTGATATTGAGGATGAGGAGTAGGAAGATCCGTTGTGCCCTGTGATTCGCCTGTCTTTTGCTGATAAACGTTCCCTGCGTTCAAAATGGAAATTGTCTTTAATTGTGACAGTTTTGGGTAAAAGAATTGGTTTTAAATACTTTGCACAAAGGATTCAAGCTCAATGAGCTAAAAAAGGAAGAGTCAGTATCACTGATTTGGAGAATGAATATTATGTGATTAAATTCACAGAGGCCGAGGACTATGACGGTGTTATTAATGGGGGCCCCTATATTATTTCAAATCACGTTTTGGCTTTAAGACCATGGGTTCCTAACTTTAATCCAAGAGATTGTTCTGTAAATAGAATCCTAACTTGGGTGAGGTTTCCGGGACTTCCGATTGAATATTATAATGAATTTTTCTTGAAGAAAATTAGTGGCCTTGTGGGTAAAGTTCACCATGTGGATAAGACAACTATTGGGACAGAAAGGGGAAAGTTTGCTAGAGTTTGTATTGATATTGACCTATCTAAACCTCTCTTGTCGAAATTTTGCTTACAACATACCATTTACTATATTGAGTATGAGGGAATCCATAATATATGCTATGAGTGATATATGTTTGGGAATACTTATGATGGTTGTCCTAATAAGAAAAAGGTGTTCGAGGGATTGCAGGAACCTGATGAGGTTAGGAGTGATGGTATCCAGAGGGATGGTACTAATTTTGGTCCTTGGATGGTTGCTAGGAGATCTAGGAGATGGAGGATGCATGCCTCTGTGACCCAAAATGTTCCGCCTGACATCAATAAAGAACAAATTCTGATTCAAACTGGTAATAGTAGAAAGGATTCTTCTGGCCTGAAGGCAAAAAAGACTTCCGTCAGGCCTATGGAATTCAGTTTAGGATCGAGATTTGGGGTTCTCCCTGTAGATGAAGGAAATGAATGCTTGGTTGATGATCCTGATCCACCTCCTGAGCAGTTAATGTTGAAACACCTTTTCCACATGATTTTGATTTGACAAAATTATTTAAGTTAATCCCATGATTAAACGATTAAATTTAAGTGCTTTGATTTAATTTTACTAATAAGTTTGTTCAATGTTGAGTAAGTTAAGTAACTAGAACAGGAACTAAGAATCTATAAGAGAAAGACAAGACAAATTCAGCAAAAGCAAGTCACACAGCAGAAGCTGAGTAGAATGCAACTTAGCCTTGCGAAAGAAATGTCTTCTTCAGAAAAGCTTGAAGGCGAAGCCGCTGGGTCAAGCAGAGTAGTCATCAGGTCAGCGTCAATGATCCGTCAAGACAAGGTCTAACAACTTTCTGAAACAAATCAGAAGCCTCGGAAAACTATCTTGAAGACTTTTTCGAGAAAGAGCATGGACCATCTAACTCTTGCTAGAAGACAAACCTGGCGCAAGAAGACGAATCTGGCAACCCTGGCTCCTGGCGAAAAACAGAAGATAGGATTGGCTTGTAGCTCTGAAAGCTGACCAAGTGGTGACGAAAGGAGACCGTTTCCCCACAATGGCTATATCGGAATTCAAATCATTGGCGCCCCAAGATCACTGTATAAAGGCCAATTCATCACTTGGATCATACATAAGACATACAGACAGAACAAGCAAATCTTCATTGAGTCAAAATCCAAACTATAAGCTGTCTGAAAAGAAAAAGCAAGCTCTTACACCAAACTCCAATCATTGTGTAAAAGTCTAGAGTGATTGTATTCATCTAAAGTGTTCTTCATTAAGTGAGAACAATTCTTGTATCATTTGTAAAAGGTTAGAGAAGCTAAGTACTCGGTTATAGTACTCAGTGGTATAGAGAAGCTGAGTACTTGATTATAGTATTCAGTGGTAGATAGGATTGAGTAGACGAATAGAGGATGGTACTCTTGCATACTCAGTTGCTATTATAAAAGGTTTGTGCTCTACCTTTAAAGAGCTCAGTAGACGATTGAAAAAGCTCGGAAGGATTCCGAGGACTGGACGTAGGCGGAGAGGCCGAACCAGGATAAGTCTACTGAGTAACTTCTAACCCTTTCTCTTGATATATATGTGTATGTGTTGCTTGCTTAAAATTACTCAGTAAATAATCTGTACAAGCTGAAGCTGAGTAATCTGAGTGACGAGTTGGAAACTGACTTAAGTGTTACTTCCCAACTCACAACTGAAATAGCTCTAGTCAGTATCTAATTACAGCTGTCTCACACAACACTCAGCCTTGCTGACCTAAAACTGAGTTAAATTATTAAACATTAAATTAAGTCAGCATTATTAAGCGAAAAAGTTATATTAGTTCCTAACCCCACCCCCTTGGAACTAATCCTATTACGTTACACAGGACCAACAAGTGGTATCAGAGCCTAACAGCTCACTGTTCAAGATAAAACTATCTTGAGCTGATCCATGTAATGGCTGAGAACAGCACTCGTTTCCTTCCAGGAAATCAAACAACTCAGATACTCCCTGAGGGATTATCTATTAGTCGGCCTCCTATGTTCTTTGGATCTAATTATACATTTTGGAAGAACAGGATGAAAAACTTCATTCAGGCAAAAAATATGAGTGTGTGGCTAGCTATAGTCCAAGGCCCTTTTGTTCCCTATGAAATCATTGACGGTGTAAAAACTGTCAAAAGCGAGGCTAAGTGGTCAGAAGATGACCTTAAGAAATTACAAAAGAATGCTTCGGCTATCAATATGCTTCACTGTGCATTAGATGCTGCAGAATACAATAAGATTTCAGGTTGTGAGTCAGCACAAAAAATATGGAAGAAGCTGGAGGTTACCTATGAAGGAACTAGTAAGGTCAAGGAGTCCAAAGTGAATCAACATATGAGGCTGTACGAACTGTTTGAGATGAATGATAATGAATACATCTCTGAGATGAATGCAAGATTCACTAACATAATCAATGAGCTTAAAAGACTCGGCAAGAACTTCACCGAAGAAGAACAAGTGAAGAAGATTCTAAGAAGTCTCCCTAAAAGCTGGCAAGCAAAGAAAATAGTTGTTGACGAAGCTCAGGACCTGACCACATATAAATATGATGAACTCATTGGGTCTCTGCTGACCCACGAAATTTCAATGAAGAACTTTAAAGTGAAAGAAAAGTCAGAAGACAAGAAGCAAAAATCCCTTGTCATGAAAGCTATCTCAACTGATGCTGACTCATCAGATGATGAGGAAATGGCCATGTTCACCATAAAGATGAAGAAGATGTTTCGAAAGAATGACAAATACAGCAGAAGGTCATTCAAGAAAGGTGACAAGTATAAAGCTGAGTCTAGCGATAGCAGGCACAAGAAAGACAGCTCAAAGCCCGTTGCTTGCTTTGAATGCCATCAAACTGGGCACATCAAATCAAGCTGTCCTACTCTGAAGAAAGAAAAGAGGAGCAGTAGAAAGACAATGGTGGCAACTTGGAGCGATAGTGATGAGTCAACCTCATCAGAAGCTGATGCCACTGAGTCAGCAAACATCTGTTTCATGGCTGACGAATCTGCTGACACCTGCCACTCTGAGCAAGCTGACCTCTCCGGTGGGTCTGACCATGAGGAACACTCAACCGAGGTAACATCTATACCTTTGCTCAGAAATGAAATGATAAATGCCCTGAGTGATCTTTATACACTTATCAAAAAGTGTAACAAGAAAATAAGAGCACTCAGCAGACGATGTGATGAGATTGAAGAGGTCAAACTCAGTGACCTTCGACATCTCCTCCAGGACAATACCAGGCAAGATGAAAATCTAAAAATCATGCATAGGTTTGTCTCTGAAGTCCAATCAGACTCTAAGAAGCTGAGAAAGGATATCACATCCATACAGAACCAGCTGAGTTCATCGGCTAAGAAAAGGTTCTATTCAAAGACTAAGTATTCGGGTACTAGTCAACAAAGACGGTACACTCAGCAGAACAGTCAGTGTGACTGTTATGGAAAGAAAGGACATGCTATAAAGGTGTGTTGGTATGCTCAGTACCATCGTGCTGACCAAAAATGGAAATACTCCCAAAGGGAAGTTTATTGTGACTTTTGTGAGAAAAATGGTCACACTATAAATGTATGCCGTCACAAAATTATGTATGATGCATCACCTGTCGACTCTAACAAACGAGGACCCAAAAAGACTTGGGTACCTAAAGATAACTAGTTCAATTGCAGGTGAGCCTGAGGTGTGCTGAGAAGTCAAAGCTATGGTACATTGACAGCGCATACTCAAGTCATATGATTAGTGATGAAACTCAGCTCATCACACTTGTGCATAAACGAGGAGGAAATGTAAGTTTTGGAGACAACAAAAAGGGTAAGATAGTGGGGTCAGGTACTGTTGGTGGTAATCCTATTATTGAGTCAGTCTCCCTAGTCAAGGGTCTTAAATATAACCTACTGAGCGTAGCTCAGCTGTGTGACAGCGGTAGAAAGGTTGTATTTGATGCCACTGAGTGTAAAATACTCGAGGGAAAAACAAATGAGTTGATTTTAACTGCCCCTCGTGTTGACAGCGTTTTCATGCTGAATCTAGAAAAGAAGTTTTCAAAGAATATATGCTTAGTGTCAAATGAAGATAATTCTTGGCTATGGCATAGGAGACTTGGTCATGTAAGCATGGATCTCTTTGCCAAATTAGCAAGAAAGAAATTAGTTGAGGGATTGCCCAAACTCAGGTTTGAGAAGGATCAATTGTGTAATGCTTGTCAACAAGGTAAACAAACTAAAAAATCTTTTCAAAGTAAAAATGTAGTCTCAACCAAGCGTCCATTAGAGTTACTACACTTGGATCTTTTCGGACTGGTCCAGCCGCTGAGCTTGGGTGGTAAGAGATTTTCCTTAGTCATTGTAGATGACTTTTCTCGGTATACTTGGGTCATCTTGCTGAGTAGCAAGGATGAAGCTTTTGAGATGTTCTCAACATTGGTTAGAAAACTTGAAAATGATAAAGACCTAAAATTAGCTCACATCCGAAGTGATAATGGCGGAGAATTCAAAAATCAACAATTTGATGAATTCTGTGAAGCGGCATTGACCACAACTTTTCTGCTCCTAGAACTCCTCAACAAAATGGGGTAGTTGAGAGGAAGAACAGAACCTTAGTTGAAATAGCTAGGACAATGCTGAGTGAGAATAGGCTTTCAAAGTATTTCTGGGGTGAACCTGTCAACACAGCTTGCTATATACTCAATAGGGCTCTAGTCAGACCTATACTTAAGAAAAAACCCTATGAACTTTGGAAAGGACGAAAATCCAATATTGGATATTTTCGTGCCTTTGGTTGCAAATGTTTTATCCTAAATACTAAAGACAACCTTGCTAAGTTTGATTCAAAAGCTGATGGAGCTATCTTCTTAGGGTACTCAACAAACAGCAAAGCAGATAGGGTGTTTAATAAACGAACTCAGGTTCTAGAAGAGTCTGTACATGTTGAGTTCGATGAAACTGGCCCTGTAGGGAAGATAAGTCAGCCTGCCGAAGATGACCAATGCTTAGCTTCCGCTGACCAAAATGGAACCACTGTGTTAATACCTCAAGGGCTGACCAAAGGTAAAAACGAACCTCAAAATATCTTCGCTGACCAATATAATCCTGCAGAGATTGTTGAAACACCTACTCCTGAAGATACTACATTATCAAATGAGATCAAGGTTCCAAGAGGACACTCTGAAAGTAGCATACTTGATGTTGCTGAGAACACCCTGATGACCAGAAATCAACTCAGGAGATATCTCAGCAACGTAGCCTTCGTGTCAGTTCTTGAACCAAGAAACTTCTCAGAAGCTGAAAACGACGAATTTTGGATAAATGCAATGCAAGAGGAGCTCGATCAATCCAAACGAAATGAATTATGGGATTTAGTGCCTAAACCCAGGAATCAAAAGACCATAAGAACTAAATGGGTATTTCGTAATAAGCTAGATGAACAAGGTAACGTAGTCAGGAACAAAGCCAGACTTGTAGCTCAAGGTTACAGTCAGCAGGAAGGTATTGACTATGGTGAGACCTTTGCACCCGTAGCTAGGTTAGAAGCTATAAGAATATTTTGTGCATATGCTAGCTTTATGAATTTTAAATTGTTCCAAATGGATGTTAAAAGTGCATTTCTTAATGGAGTTATAAATGAAGAGGTTTATGTTAGTCAGCCTCCGGGGTTTGAGGATCCAAAATTCCCAAACCATGTTTATAAACTCAAAAAGGCTATGTATGGCCTGAAGCAAGCACCACGTGCTTGGTATGAAAGGCTGACCAACTTTCTGCTGACCAGAAACTATGTCAGAGGAAAAGCTGACACAACCTTATTCATTAAGAAAAAGGGTAAAGATACCCTGCTGGCACAGATATATGTTGATGATATTATCTTTGGTGCTACTAATGAGTCTATGATGCAAACTGAGTTTGAGATGTCAATGATGGGAGAACTCAACTTCTTCCTTGGACTTCAAATCAAACAAGGCAAGAATGACATTTTCATTAGCCAGACTAAATATGCCAAGGAGATATTGAAGAAATTTGATATGGAAAACTGTAAGCCAATATCTACCCCAATGGGTACTGACACTATGCTTTGTGCTGATGAAAAAGGTAAGTCAGTAGACAGCAAATTATATCGAGGTATGATAGACTCTCTACTCTATCTAACGGCAAGTAGGCCATATATATAGTACTTAGTATGTTACTATGCAAGATATCAAGCTGACCCTAAGGAATCTCATTACATAGCTGTAAAAAGAATCCTTAGATATTTGCAAAGCTCAGTGAATGCAGGTTTATGGTATCCCAACACGAACGATTTCACACTCGTTGGATACACTGATGCTGACTATGGTCAAGACAAGCTTGAGCGAAAAAGCACTTCAGGAGGATGTTATTTCCTTGGAAGCTGTCTAGTGTCTTGGTTTAGTAAGAAGCAATCGTCAATTGCCCTGTCAACAACTGAAGCTGAGTACATTGCTGCTGGAAGCTGTGTTGCACAAGTCCTATGGATCAAGCAACAGCTGGATGATTATGGAGTTCAAACAAAAACAATTAAAGTCAAATATAACAACAAAAGTCCCATTGACTTATCAAAGAATCCAATCCAACACAGCAGGATGAAGCATGTCAGCATTAGGCATCACTTCATCAGAGATCATGTACTCAAAGGTGAGATCAAGCTGACCTATGTTCCAACAGATGAACAGCTTGCAAACATCACGAAGCCATTGGCTCGTGAGCAGTTTGGCATACTAAGGGAAGCTATCGGTATGTCTAATCCTCTTCAATAAACTTCTGAGTGAAATAAATGTTGAGAGATTATAATATGCCGAGTGATTATTACATGTTAAGTAACTGTCATATACTGAGTAAATATAAATGCTATGAAATCACTATATGCTGAGTTGCTATACATGTTGAGTGATTGCTAAATGCCGAGTTACTACACATGCCGAGTACCCCTTCTATGCTAAGCTATACACTCAGAACTTCAAACGCTTAGTATCTTAGATGCTGAGTGGAACAACTTGCACAATTAATGCTTGCATGCGTATTTAAGTAGCTACCTAGGATGACGTAAGCGTAATGATTAGAAAACCAAGCGTCGAATGTGTCATTAATGTCAGAATTAAATGCCGTAGATTGATTCAAAAACGAACCGCCATTCTGACCTATCAGATCAACACGCACTGGCTATAAATAGTGGACGATTTCCCACTAATCCTTCTTTACACTTGAAACATTTCGCATTCGGTCTCTCTCTCTCAAACTCCTAAATCTCTGCATTTCTCAAGAACACCATGTCAAACAATTCCCAGAACATCTCCGGTGAGCAATACGATGACAACCACTCTAACATTAATCCTCCTTCTCCAGCTGAGCAGGAATATCACGAGACTTCCTCAGAGTCTCAGGAACAGACCCATGGTCAGCTTGACCAACCTATGGACGAGGTCATCATCCTCGGTGAGAACCCCTAAACTGACCAAACGACTCCTTCAAAGAAAAAGAAGAAGGAAAAGAAAAACAAGAAACCTAGGGAAAGGAAGTTCTTTCCATTTTTCAGCAGTATCAAAAACTTCAACGTCTATCATTCCCGATGGTTTTCCAGGAGCTTCATCGAAGAAAAAAAACCCTTCTGTGATTGGATTTTAAAGAATGGGTGGACCACCCTCTTCTCTCTCCCTGGCACAACCTACCCACAATTAGTAAAGGAATTCTACGCGAACCTGAAGGTTGCTGACGATGACGACGACTATCTGGTCATTAAGGTTAAGAATAAGAAGATCACCATCACCCCCTCTTACCTTCCTATCCTGCTAAAGCTTAAAGCAGAAGGTGCAGAACTGCGATGCACAAATGATTATAAATGGGTTGAGTACAAAGCCGAGCTCTGTAAACCCAAAAACCACAAAGGTGAAATCTCCAATACCAATTTGGGTCGGCCTAAAAGATAGGCACATTACATCCTGACCAACTATCTCTTCCCCAAGGTCAACGCCACCTCCTCAGTCTCAAACTTTGAGCAGTGTTTCATCTGGCACATGCTGAACTACAAGCCGCTAAACATGCCCGTCTTTCTCATTGGGGCTTTCCAACGCAGCACCGGGATCCTTAGGATGGGTTCTCTCATCACCAAAATACTTCAGGATCATCAGGTCAACTTAAAGGGGGAATTTGATGTATAGGGCACTGAAATCACCTCAGCAATCCTGTTCGGATTAGCTCACAGCCTACCTTTCAAACCCAAGAAAGGAAAGGAAGCTATGGTTGAAGAAGCACCTGCTGAGAAAGCTATGGTTGAAGAAGCACCTGCTGAGAAAGCTATGGTTGAAGAAGCACCTGCTGAGCTGCCTAAGAAAGGAAAGAAAGCCGTGGGTGAAGAAGCACCTGCTGAGCGATTCAAGAAGGAAAGAAAGAGGAAAGCTGACCCATCCTCAACACCACTAGCTAAAGATATTAACAAGGCTGTAAAGAAGATCAGGGTGGTGGTTGGTGAGAAGAATGATGCACTTGTTGAGTCAGTGCAAAAGAAACCAGAGTCAGCTGAGAAAAAGAAGAAGAGAGCTGACCCCGAGGAAGAAAGTGAGGAGACTCTCGAGCAACCCCTAAAGAGGAAGAAGACCTCTAGGATGACACCTTTGGAAGCTACCCCCCTTGACTTTGTCATCACCAAGGATTCTCACTTCCTGCGAGCTCAGGAGATCGACCTAGAAAAGACACCTTGTGATCAAGAGGAAGAACAAGGTTGTACTGAAGAACAGGCTAAAGCTGACAAGGTACACTCTGCTGAGCCTAGTAACACAGCTGCTGATGAGCAAGGAGCTGAGTCTCCAGTGAAGGACAAGGTTGTTGAGAACCTTTATGCTGATTTCGGACTCAACTCTTCTCCTGAGTCCCTAGAACCTACTTCTGCTGTCCATTCTCCTCCAACCAAAAATAACAAGGGAAGCACTGGAAAACGGTTCAAGCAGAAGGCACAGAAACCTAACTTCATAGACATCTTGGATGATGCTCCGCTAAAAGACCCCATCACTGACCTAACTGGGCTTGAATTCAACTTCTTCATTACTATCACCGAGCCCACTCTAAGTCAAGTGAAGGAAAAGCAAGCCTCTATTTCTCAAACAGAGGAACAAGCTGACCCAAAAGCTCCTAAGGGTCAAGTTTCTGCCGACACCGCTGCTCCACCTTCAACTGAGCAAGTGCTCGAAGTTCCATCTGCTCAACACACTGAGTTAGCAAAGGAAAATCTTCCTGCTAAAGACAGTTCTGAGTTGCCTCAACCTCAAGTTTCAACTCAACTTCAGACTGACCCTGAGCAGGTAACTAATACTGCTGAGCAAACACTTCCATCTTCTACTGAGCAGTTAGTAAGCCAGTCAGCTCCTACTGCTGGCCTCAATAATAAAAGTGCAGCTTCTGATCAAGCCGGCACCTCTACTTCTGGGCAACATCAAAATTCTCCATCAGCTGCTGCTAACCAGAAAATGGCCCCTGAGCCTTCACAAATTCATGATGATGATGATCCCTACAATTTTTTGGATGCCTCTGAGTCAGGCCGTAGAATCATCCATTCAGCTCATGCGCTTATCCAAGAGATCAATCAGTCTCAGGCCGCTGCTGCTGGGTCCATTCCTGCTGAGTCTACTCAACTTTCCTCCATCACGCAACTCTTGACCGAACTCAAAGGTCTTAAGGAGTTTATGGGTGTTATGACTTCTTTGGTTTCTCAGCAGCCCAAGCAGGAATTTATGGTCAAGCTGACGGATCTTCAGCTTATGATGGTTCACCACATGGACTCAATTGAAGGGAAAATCAATGCCCTATCTGTTGTGAACTCATCATCGGTAACTTCTGCTGAAGTCACTCAGCATTTCACCCAGCTGACCGCTGAGCTAACTGGAGCTCGTGAACTTATCTCCTCCACTTCTCAATGCTCCATCGGACAAATTGGTGAGGCTATACGCCTACTCAACCTGAGCAAAGAAGAAATGGACACTGACCAGGTAAAGACCAATGATATTCTGCACTGCACCAGATCAACTCTTACACATGTTCGACACATCAACGCTCAGCGTCATACATACGATGCTTCGATGCTCAGGATGTACTATCAATCCTATGCTAGGATGACCGACTCCATTACTTAGATTGGGAAGTCACTTGAGTTTTTACTGAGTATGTTTAGTGCTCACATTAAAATCCTCGCATCAAGTATGGCCGATGGCATGCAGGTCTTTACGGGTCTTAAAGAAAGTACGAGTCAAATGCAACAGTACTTAACCATACCGACTCGTGCTATTCAAAAGGGGCAATTATATGCTTCTGCCCCTCAGCCTGGTGATGCTGGCAATACGGGGGACCAGCCACCTGACGGAACTCAACGTCAAACTCAGCAAAAGCCTCATGGCTCAACTTCTGCTGTCCCGGGCAACCAAACTTAGCAACAAAGAACAGCCAAGTCCAAATCCAAAGCTAACCAAGTTCAAGCCCACATCAAGAAATAGAACTAGTAATAGTCTTAGCTTGAACCTTGTATTTTGTATCTGGTATGTTTCTTTGTTAAGCTGACTATCTATATACAAGCATCTATTCTACAAACTGTCTTTATATATGTGATGCTTATATGCTGTGTTTTCTATGTACTGATGTTTCTCATATAACTGCTCATTGAACATAAACTAAAAACTTGTGAACATAGAAATTAAACAAGTAAAAATACTCAGCACACTTCAACTCTGATACCTAAACTTAACCAAGTATCAAAACTGGGTAAAAGAAAAATGTTCCAAGTATTGAACTACTTCTGAAGCTGACCTTAGACTCTTTTCGATTAAATCTTAGAAGGTTTAGAATTGAACTAAGTCAGTGGATTCAAGCCTTAGTTTCACTCGATTAAATCTTAGAAGGTTTAGAGTTGAACTAAGTCAGTAGATCCAACCCTTACGGGGGAGTATTTTCAGAAGAATAGAAAAGGTCAACTATCACGGGGGAGCACAACATTGAGTTCCTCACTAAATACTTTTGCCAACATCAAAATGGGGGAGTTTGTTGAAACACCTTTTCCACATGATTTTGATTTGACAAAATTATTTAAGTTAATCCCATGATTAAACGATTAAATTTAAGTGCTTCGATTTAATTGTACTAATAAGTTTCTTCAATGTTGAGTAAGTTAAGTAACTAGAACAGGAACTAAGAATCTATAAGAGAAAGACAAGACAAAGTCAGCAAAAGCAAGTCACACAGCAGAAGATGAGTAGAATGCAACCCAGCCTTGCGAAAGAAATGTCTTCTTTAGAAAAGCTTGAAGGCGAAGCCGCTGGGTCAAGTTAAGTAGTCGTCAGGTCAGCGTCAATGATCCGTCAAGACAAGGTCTAACAACTTTTTGAAACAAATCAGAAGCCTCGGAAAACTACCTTGAAGACTTTTTTGAGAAAGAGCATGGACCATCTGACTCTTGCTAGAAGACAAACCTGGTGTAAGAAGACAAACCTGGCGTAAGAAGACGAATCTGGCAACCCTGACTCCTGGCGAAAAACAGAAGACAGGATTGGCCTGCAGCTCTGAAAGCTGACCAAGTGGTGATGAAAGGAGACCGTTTCCCCACAACGGCTATGTCGGAATTCAAATCATTGGCGCCCCAAGATCACTATATAAAGGCCAATTCATCACTTGGATCATACATAAGACATACAGACAGAACAAACAAATCTTCATTGAGTCAAAATCCAAAATAGAAGCTGTCTGAAAAGAAAAAGCAAGCTCTTACACCAAACTCCAATCATTGTGTAAAAGTCTAGAGTGATTGTATTCAACTAAAGTGTTCTTCATTAAGTGAGAACAATTCTTGTATCATTTGTAAAAGGTTAGAGAAGCTGAGTACTCGGTTATAGTACTCAGTGGTAGAGAGAAGTTGAGTACTTGGTTATAGTATTCAGTGGTAGATAGGATTGAGTAGACGAATAGAGGATGGTACTCTTGCATACTCAGTTGCTATTGTAAAAGGTTTGTGCTCTACCTTTAAAGAGCTCAGTAGAGGATTGAAAAAGCTCGGAAGGATTCCAAGGGCTGGATGTAGGTGGAGAGGCCGAACCAGGATAAGTCTACTGAGTAACTTCTAACCCTTTCTCTTGATATATATGTGTATGTGTTTCTTGTTTAAAATTACTCAGTAAATAATTTGTACAAGCTGAAGCTGAGTAATCTGAGTGCCGAGTTGGAAACTGACTTAAGTGTTACTTCCCAACTCACAACTGAAACAGCTCTAGTCAGTATCTGATTACAGCTGTCTCACACAACACTCAGCCTTGTTGACCTAAAACTGAGTTAAATTATTAAACATTAAATTAAGTCAGCATTATTAAGCGAAAAAGTTATATTAGTTCCTAACCCCCCTCCTTGGAACTAATCCTATTATGTTACACGAGACCAACAATTAAGTTTGGGTATGTCAGATTTGGAACCTGTAGAACCTTTGGTGAAAAACGTGGATGCAGTAAACCCACTATTTGAGTCTAAAGAAGAGGTCCAGGGATGTCCTCAGATTCAAATTCTACAAGAGACTGTAAGGAATAAGGATGGTGTTATCCCTAAAGTCATTAATGAGTCTAGGAATGTTAAGGCCATGAGAATTAACAAGATGAGTATGAAAAAACTCAAAGGTAGTCATACGAATAACCAAAATTCTTTTGGAATCTTAGAGAAATGGGGGTCGGCAGGGACCTCTTCTAGGCTCATAGGAGCCCCTAATAAATATCTGGCCTAATGGGGGGGTTGTGGTTTGGTTGTCCTCTTGTTTGATGGATTTATTTGTGTGGAATGTTAGAGGAGCGGCAAGCAAGGCTACTCGTCTCCATGTGAAGGATTTAATTAAACAGTTCAACCCTTGTTGCTTTGCTTTACTGGAGACTAAGATCAGTGGAGCTAAAGCAGATGATGTGGTTAAGAAATTTAGAAGCTGGAAGTGTGTTCGGTCTGAGGCTATTGGCCGTGCTGGTGGGATTTGGCTTTTCTGGAAGCCTGATCTAATTCTTTTTTATATCGTGAAGATGGATAAGCAATTTATTCACGGTAAAGTCATATGTCCAGGTAAAGACCCTTTCTTTATCACCATTGTGTATGCTGATCCTATCCTCGCCAATCGTAAACGTCTTTGGGAGGTTTTATATAGTATTAGTGCTAGTATGTTGGATGCTTAGTTTGTTGCTGGTGATTTTAATGATATTGCTCTTATGAGCGATCAAAGAGGTGAAGGGAATCGTTATATTAATCGGTGTCTGAACCATAAACAGAATATGGATTTGTGTGGATTGTCGGACCTTGGTGCAGTAGGTCATAAGTTTACTTGGAAACGTAATAGCACGTTTGTTCACCTGGACAAAGTTTATGCTAATATCACGGCTCGTAGTTGATTTCCGAAGGCGGCTGTGCTGAATCTTCCCTTTCGTCATTCTGATCACTGTCCTATCTTATTTAGACTGGTTAGAGCTCCTCATCCTAAAGGGGTGATACCTTTTCGATATTTGGTGGCGTGGGAGTCTCACCCTGAGTTCAAAAAATTTGTTTAGGACAATTGGAAGCCTCATTCTAATGTGTTACAAGTGGCGGATGGTTTTAGAAGTAACGTGGTGGGCTGGAATAAGAACATTTTTGGTCACATTATCAAAAGGAAGCATCAAATTCTGAGTAGGATTGCCGGGATTCATCGCGCCTTAGAGATCAGGTATGACCATAGTTTGAATTGTCTACTCAGGTCTCTTCAGAATGAGTTGGAAGCTGTGTTGCGGCAGGAAGAGTTGTTTTGGTTTCAAAAATCAAGGAAAACTTGGATTAAAAATGGGGATCGAAATACTAAGTATTTCCATCTTTCTACGGTTATTAGAAGGCAAAAAAATCGGATTGAAGCTCTCAAAAATCCTAATGGAAAGTGGGTTTATGAGGATGAGGAGATTCGTCATTTGGCCCTGAATTTCTATAAAGCGTTATTTCAGGAGGATCATGTGGATTTGGATAGAGCTCAGACTATGGCTACTTTTCCCACAGTTAGTGAAGAGAAGATTCTTGAAGCCTTTCACCCGATTGATTATAAAGAGATTAGCTAGGCTATCTTTAGTATCGGGGCTACCAAAGCTCCGGGTATTGATGGGCTCCCGACTGGTTTTTATCATAAACATTGGGGAACGGTTAAGGATGGGATCTGCAGTTTTTTCGAGGGGTTTTTTAGAGGTTCTGAGGATATTAGGCTGGTTAATAAAACTCTACTAGTTCTGATTCCTAAGGTGGAGAAGCCTTCTTCTTTCTTACAAATGAGGCCGATTAGTCTGTGCAATGGTCTCTATAAGGTTGTTACCAAAATTGTGGCTAATAGACTCCGTTGTATTCTCCCTGATATTATCAGACAGAATCAAAGTAGTTTTCTGCCTGGTAGACAGATGATGGATAATGTCGTTATTGCATAGAAAATGGTTCATTCGATGAAAGTTAAAAAAGGTAAGCGCAACATTGTGGCTTTAAAACTTGATCTGGTGAAAGCCTATAGTCGGCTTAACTGGAGTTTTCTTCTTGAGAGTCTGAAGAGAGCTGGGATCTCGGAGAATTAGAGGAGGTTAATTGAGGTTTGTATTACTTCTCCAGTGTTTCAAGTTATGATAAATGGGGATATGTCCGAGGAATTTACTCCTACTCGGGGTATTCATCAGGGTGACCGTATGAGCCCTTTCTTGTTCGTTATTGCTATGGAGAGGTTGACTCACCTTATACAGGAGGTTGTGGTAACTGGGAGTTTTCATCCTGTTTCCATTAACAAGTTTTGCCCCCCGGTGACGCATTTATTTTTTGCGGATGATGTGATGATGTTTGTCGAGGGAAGTGAGGAGCAAATTGGGGTGATTATGGATATCATCAATTGCTTTTGCTCTACCTCTGGAAAAAAACTTAATATCCAAAAATCACGAATGTTGTGTTCTAATACTATGGATCAGGGTGTCTGTAAATGGCTGAGTGAGTTATCGGGCATTCCTCTTACCAAATCCTTGGGCAACTACCTGGGGATTCCTCTCCATGGTGATAGAGTATCCAAGGCGTCTTTTAAGGAATTTTTTGACAAAATTAATTGTAAGAGTGGTAATTGGAAGGCAAAATCACTTTCTCTTGAGGGTCGTCTTACTTTGATTCAGTCAGTGAACTGTGCGACGCCCAATCATATTATGCAAGCGTGTCGTCTTCTTGAACCAGTTCTCAACGGTTTAGATAAAATCAATCGGCACTTCCTGTGGGGGGACTCGGTGGAGGGAAGGAAAATTCATCTTGTTCCTAGGAAGGAGGTTTGCCAACCTAAATGTATGGGTGGCCTTGGGATTAGACAGGCTAGGGATAATAACAAAGTGTTGTTAATGAAACTCCTTTGGAGGATGTGGCAATCTCCGTCTGCTCTGTGGGTTCGGCTCCTGTGCGGGAAATATAGGAATGATAGGATTTTTAGGGGGCAAAAAGAAAAAGTTCAGGTCTATTCCTTTTTATGGAAAGGGGTTAAGGCAGTTTTTTCTGAATTTTGTACTGGTATTGGTTGGTCGGTTGGCAATGGTAGATCGATTAGTTTTTGGAATTGTTAACTTGAGGAAAAATCCTTGATCGGAGCACTTCCCTGTGAGGTGCCGTTGGGATCGGCCGGGGACACTCCGATGCCAAAGTCAGTAAGATGGATCAAGGAAACCAACAGAATTGACAAGAATGGTGAGAATGTGTGTGTACCTTGATAACCTAGGGGATCGGGCTATATATAGCTGGGAAGTTGTAACCTTCAGGTAACTAGAAAGTCTCCATTAATGCCTCATTAATGGCGGTTACGGGTTATTCTGAACCTGGCGGATTAAATGTTAACTCATTAATGATCTTTTATGGCCGAGCCAGCGGTCAGCCGTTATAGAGGCGAAGGGAGAGATTCGCCTTATAGGTCCGCCAGCGGATCTCTCTGAGCTGACCTGGGGAGATCCACCAACCAGCTTCCTTTTGGAGACCACTACGCGGCGTACTTCGAGGTGAATATCCCTTTTGGTCCTCAGGATAATATCTCAATGTTATCAGAAGCCCCCCCAAAATGTCCTTAAAGTCCTTTAGGGCTTTTGAACTTCCGCGCGCCGTCATAAACACTTGCATTAATGAGCACATTGTTCAATGCCATTGGATGATTGACACATGTAGTGGACACACTGTCCCAGGAAGAAGAAAACTTCTTTCTTCTTCTTACGCTTTCTCTTTCTTCCTCATTTCCCCATTTTTCTCCTACGCTCGAAGCTTTTCTGGGATTTCTTCTGGGTTTTGCACTAAGCTTCCGATTTCTCATGTAAGTTTATTTTCTTTTCGCTTTAACTTTTCCTGGATGTTTAGAAGTTCGTCTTCATCTTCTAGATCAACTTCAGAACTTTTTAATTCCTCTCCTTCTGAAATTGAAGTAGATTTTAGCTGGACTACCTCGTCGTCGGAGAACTCCCATTCTTCCGAGGACACGGTTAATTCCGATTTAGCTGAGTTTGATAACTCGGCGCGTAATCATTACCAGACTCGTTCCACTAGGAATCCCTCTCTTTTTACTTCTATCTCCGGTGTTGCTCCGGCCGGTGACCCTAGGTGGTTCCGGGGATCAATGGCCTCTTCTTCGATTCCTCCCAAGCAAAAGAATCCCCGAGCGGAGTCCACTCCGTCTCGCATGAATGTCGCGGATCTAGCGAATCTGGCGGATCGCTTTCCCTGGATCAAAAATTATGAGACCCGACTCGCCGCATCTCATCAACGTCCCTCCTGTCCGCCTAGCGGCTTCCTCACAGTGTATAGTAGTCATGTGGAGAGAGGGTTCCGACTTCCTCTTCCAAAGATGATGGCGGACATCCTCTCTTACTTTGACATCACAGTCAGCCAGCTACATCCTAACTGCTGGTTGGACATTGCTTTAGACTGCTACCTTGCCTCGAATTTAGGAGTTGTATACACGGGCCGTATCTTTAGAGCTTTTCACAAACCCTCAAAAAGGAAGTCCGAATCTTATCTCACGTTTGCCAAGTTCGGAGTTTATTCGCCTTTTAGCGAAAAAATGTCTAATGTTCATTGCTGGGATGAGAAATTCTTCTACGTGAAGATAAAGGATGGCGAACCATTGGGCTTTCCTTCAGTCTGGAATCCCAGGCCACTACATATGGCGGGTGACATGCGAATTTTAACGAACAGTGATGAGGAGGTGGCGGAGCTCATGAAGCAGATTAAGGCGGATGCATGGACTTATGCAGATGCCTTAGCTTTCATGATGAGTGATATCCCATTGATTCGCGGGAAGAGGATAAATTTATTTACTCAAAGATTGCGCAATTTGAGCAAGGTACCCTTCATTTCTTCGTGAGCTTTGATTACTTTAATGTTTTCTTTGGCAGGGGTGTATCTAAGGCCAATCACGCTCTTGTAGAGACACGCAGGAAGTTTTTGGAGGCTGAAGCACGCAAGAAAGGTCAAGCGGTGAATCCTCAAGCTGATACTGGTAAACGTCCCGCAGAGAAGGTGGTCGAGCCGCCACTAAAGAGGAGGAAGCCCAACACCACTGGGGGCCTTAAGCTTATGGCGGACGCCATGAGGTCCGCCAAACCTGCTGAGGAGATTGCACAGGTAGTCTACCTTTTGATTTCCTTTCGTTCATCAAGTTTTGGACAGGAGTATGACTCTTTCATGTTTGTGTAGACGGCAAAGCCTGATATTGGCGGATACTGGTCCGCCAAATTGGGAGCCCAAGGTTCTTTCGAGAACGAATCCATCCTAAATGATCTGGATGAGGCCTTGGGTCAGGTGGGCGAAGTGCAGAGGAACTATGACCAGATTCCTGGTTCAATTCATGCTCAAAAGGGGAAGACGGAGCTCCTTTCGGTGAGTTTCTTTTAGAAAAGATGTAGAAAGTATTAGTTCCTTAGTCCTTTTGCTTTTTGATTGAATAGTTTGTTTTTGACAGTTGTATGCTCACCTTCGCACCATGGAAAATGAGCTCCTTCAAAATGTGGCGGATAAGGCAACTATTGAGAGGTTGGAGAAAGAGATAGTGGAAGCCAATTCCACTATTGCTTCTATTAATGCAGGTCTTGCTTCTGCAAATGCAAACCTTGCTTCTGCCACAACCGCCTTAGTTCTCAGGGATGAGGAGATTAAGAGTTTAAAGGCAAAGATTGCATCTGATGCCAAGAGCCACAAAGACGCCCTTGGAGAAGTTGAATACACGGCAGGTGTGCAAGCTTTTTATTACGGCGAGATGCTTATGGCGTACTTCTCCTTGGCGCATCCTGAGATTAACTTCACAGATCCGCAATTCACCGTCCCTGAACCAGAAGATGTGGCGAAGTTCAATAAAATGCCAGACGCTAAGGAGTACCTCCGTGATTACGTTCGGAGATGGATGAAGGGACCTATGGAGGAAACCAAACCCTCTACTACTTGTCTCGGTGGATGAGCTTGATGAAGTGCCCCTTAAGGCGGATGCAGAACCAATTCCTGATCAGGCTCTTCCACTTGGTCCCACATCTTTGGTGAATAAGGAGGTATCTCCTGATGGCGTATCTGCGAATGTGGAGAAGGAGGATCCCCAAGCAAGCACCGTGGGCGAAGAAAGCGCAAAGGAGGATGTTCCTATTGTTGTTTAGCTTGCTTTTATTTGGGATATTGTAAAAATATTTCTAAGTACAATTTGTTTTGATCCTTTATGGAAACTATGTTATTTTACCTTTACGTTTGCGTAAGGAAATATATACACACCTAGGATTTGGAGTAGGTGGCCAGCCATACTCCACTGTATGAACCTTTGTGAAGGTTTGAAAGCTGTTCTATTCCTTCTAGAGGAAGTAAAGCTGCCCAGGGGATCGATTTGCTACCTATCTTTGAGGTGAAATGATCCGCCCGTAGGACTTGTGAATTCCTTTCTGGGGAGGATAAGAGAGTGTAAAGACCTTGCGTCCAAGGATCGTTTTAACTCTATTGGAGATTAGGATCCGCCTAGAGGCGGATCCGCTTGAATGGTGCCACACCTTCTCGTTGAACCGCGACCACTCCCGAAGGGAATGTTTCGGTTACTTCATACGGCCCGTGCCATCTCGACTTCAACTTACCGGGAAAAAGTCGTAACCGAGAGTTGTATAGAAGAACTTTATCCCCCGGTTTGAATGTTCGTGGAATGATATGCTTGTCATGCCAACGTTTAGTCCGTTCTTTATATAATTTCGCATTTTCGTATGACGAAAGGCGGAATTCATCGAGTTCGTTGAGCTGCATCAAACGTTTTTCTCCTGCAGAACACATATCAAAATTTAAAAACTTTAGAGCCCAAAACGACTTGTGTTCTAACTCTACGGGTAGATGGCATGCTTTTCCGAAAACTAGACGATACGGTGAGGCACCTATAGGGGTTTTAAAAGCCGTCCTATAAGCCCACAAAGCATCGTCTAACTTAATCGACCAATCCTTTCGGGACGAATTTACCGTTTTTTCTAAAATGCTCTTTAATTCCCGGTTTGATATTTCAACTTGACCACTTGTTTGGGGATGATACGGGGTGGCTACCCGATGGGTGACTCCGTATTTCGCCAACAATTGGTCAAATTGCTTGTTGCAAAAGTGCGTGCCACCATCACTAATGATTGCTCGGGGTGTTCCAAATCTAGTGAAGATGTTTTTCTTTAGGAACTTCGTAACCACCCGAGCATCATTAGTAGGTGAAGCAATCGCCTCTACCCATTTGGATACGTAATCAACTGCAACAAGCACAAATTGGTTACCAAATGAATTCGGAAAAGGACCCATAAAATCAATGCCCCACACGTCAAAAATTTCACAAACCAATATACTCGATAGGGGCATTTCGTGTCTACGTGATATGTTACCCGTTCGTTGGCACTTATCGCAAGATTTTACGAACTCATATGCATCTTTAAAGATCGTAGGCCAATAAAACCCACATTGTAAGACCTTGGCAGCCGTACGGTTTGGACCGTGGTGGCCACCGGGTTCACGTGAGTGACAAAACTCAAGTATAGATTTTACCTCTTCTTCTGGGATACACCTACGAATCACATTGTCTCCACAAACCTTAAAAAGGAAAGGCTCATCCCATAGATAGTGCTTTGCATCGGCGAAGAACTTACGTCTTTGTTGGTATGTGAGCCCATGAGGAAGTATATTACCCGCTTGAAAGTTTGCGAAATCGGCGAACCATGGTAGTGTTGATACGCTAAACAATGATTCATCTAGAAAGAACTCCTTGATCTCTCTTTGCACGTCGGTTCTATGTGGTTCAAACTCCAATTGTGAAAGGTGATCGGCAACTACATTAGCTACCCCTTTCGTGTCTCGTATCTCCAAATCAAATTCCTGGAGTAGGAGAACCCATCTGATCAATCTCGGTTTTGCATCCTGTTTAGATAAGAGATATTTTAGTGCGGAATGATCAGTGTAAACGATAACTTTTGAAAGCACAAGATAAGAACGAAATTTATCAAAAGCGAAAACAATTGCTAGTAGCTCCTTTTCGGTTGTTGTATAATTTTGTTGTGCTTCATTCAACGTCCTACTAGCAAAGTATATCGGTTGAAAATTCTTATCTTTTCGCTGTCCCAAACATGCTCCAACTGCTAAATCGCTAGCGTCACACATTAGTTCAAAAGGTAAACTCCAATTAGGACTAATCATTATTGGTGCATCAATTAACTTTTCTTTCAATAGTTCAAAGGCGGATAAGCATTCTTTAGAAAAGTTAAACTCAACATCTTTCATCAACAGTTGGGTCAATGGCTTTGAAATTTTCGAGAAATCTTTTATGAAACGCCTATAGAATCCTACATGCCCGAGAAAGCTTCGGATAGCCTTAACAGAATTAGGCGGTGGCAATTTTGCAATTACCTCCACCTTTGCCGGATCTACTTCTATGCCTTGACATGATACTTTATGGCCTAGAACAATTGATTCATTGACCATAAACTGACATTTTTCCCAATTTAGAATCAAATTAGTATCTTCACATCTTTTAAGCACTAGTTCCAAATTATGCAAGCAACTATCAAATGTTTTTCCAAACACGGAAAAATCGTCCATGAAAACCTCCATGAAGTTTTCAATCATGTCATCAAAAATTGCCATCATGCACCTTTGAAAAGTAGCCGGGGCATTACATAATCCGAAAGGCATTCTACGATAGGCAAAAGTTCCATATGGACATGTAAAAGTTGTTTTCTCTTGGTCGCTTGGAGCAACCGGGATTTGCATGTATCCGGAATAGCCATCTAAATTACACATATAAGCATGTCCCGACAATCTTTCAAGCATTTGATCGATGAAAGGTAAAGGAAAATGGTCTTTCCGAGTGGCATCATTCAATTTTCGGTAATCAATACACATGCGCCACCCGGTTACCTTTCTTACCGGGATTAATTCATTTTTTTCATTAGCTTGAACAGTTATACCTCCCTTTTTAGGTACGACTTGTACCGGACTTACCCAACTACTATCCGAGATTGGATAGATGATACCTGCATCAAGGAGTTTTAGAATTTCAGTTTTCACCACTTCCTTCATGCTTGGGTTTAGGCGTCTTTGAGGTTGGGCCGTCGGTTTAACTTGTTCTTCCATGAAAATTTTGTGTGTGCAAATAGAAGGACTTATTCCTTTGATGTCCGCCAATGTCCATCCGAAAGCTTTCTTGTGATCTTTGAGCACATTAATCAATTTCTCTTCCATTTCACCTGTCAAAGAAGAAGAAATTACAACAGGTAAGTTTGAGTTTTCACTTAAAAATGCATATTTCAAATGAGATGGTAAGGGTTTAAGGTCTAATTCAGGTGGCTCTTCCAATGATGATTTGGGCCTCGGTTTGTCCCCTCGAATGATTTTCTCATATTGGTCACGGATCCACATGCAATCCTCGGGGTCATAAGTCAAATTGGCAATTTCTCGATCTATCACGACCTCCTCTTGATTTAACCCGAGACCATTTAACATTACTTTTTCCAATGGGTCTTCACACATGTCATTCTGAAAAACATCTTTAACAACTTCGTCTGTTATATCAAGAAAGTTGCAATGGTCAATATTTTCGGAAGGATACTTTAAAGAATTGAAAACATTAAAAATCACTTCCTCATCTTGTAACCGGAGAATTAATTTCCCTTGTTGCACATCTATAAGTGTTCTCCCGGTTGCTAGAAAAGGACGACCCAAAATTATCGGGACTCGATCATCCTCCTCCATATCAAGAACAATAAAATCAGCCGGAAAGATGAATTTATCCACCTTAACCAACACATCTTCTACAAACCCTTTGGGGTATGCAAGAGAACGGTCGGCTAATTGTAAGGAAACCTTAGTGGGTTTCGGCTCTCCTAAACCCAATTTTCGAAAGATACTTAATGGCATGAGATTTATGCTTGCTCCAAGATCACATAGAGCTCTTTCGAAATACATACCACCGATAGTACACGGGATAGAGAAACTTCCCGGGTCCTTCAATTTGGGTGGTAGTTTATTGAGTAGGATAGCCGAACATCCTTCCGTTAATTTCACTGTTTCATTATCCTCCAATTTTCTCTTTTTGGAAAGTATATCTTTTAAAAATTTAGCATACATGGGCATATTTTCCAAGGCTTCCGCAAACGGAATATTTATATGTAATTTCTTGAAAATGTCGAGAAATTTGGAGAATTGCTTTTCTTGTTTCTCCTTGTTCAACCTTTGGGGAAATGGAATTTTTGTTTTGTAGGGTTGAACAAGTGGATCTGCAAAAAGCTTAGGAGGAGATGAATCTTGAGGTTGAGAAGTACTTACCTCATCCGTGGTATCTTTTACCTGTTTGCTCGGAGCCGATTGTAACTCTTTGTTGTTTCTCAATGTGATGGCTTTCACATGCTCCCTTGGATTTGTTTCCGTGTTGCTTGGAAGGGATCCCATAGGACGTTCGGACATGGCTTTTGCTAATTGGCTTATGCTTGTTTCAAGCCCTTTTGTGAACGTCTCTTGATTTCTCTTCCATTCCTCCATACCTGCAAGACGAGATTCCATTTTTGCAAGAATTGTTACAATAGCCGAAGCTTCATCACCGTTATTTCTCTTTTCATTAGGATTAAATCCGGGTGGAGGTCTTTGCGGATTTTGCACATTTTGATTATTAGTCCATGAGAAATTAGGGTGATTTCTCCAACCATTGTTGTACGTGTTGGAATAAGGATTAGATTGCTTAAAATTTCCCACAAAGTTTGCACTAGCGGTATCCCCAAGGAATGGGTTTGCCGCTTGACAATCCTCACTCTTATGCCCATTTAAACCACATAAATCACACAAATTATTTTGGTTCAAATTAGCCATTAATAGATCCAATTTTTTATTTAACTCATCAATGCCAGATCTTGATGACGAATCAACCAAATATGTTCCCGCTCTTGTTTCGAGGTTTTTCTCCGCTTGCCAATGAGAGCACCTTTCCGCCAATTCTTGGATTAAATCATAAGCCTCCGTTTGGGTTTTCTTAAGAATGTTGCCACCTGCGGCGGAATCAATTGTGGCACAGTTAGCGGAAGATAAACCATTATAAAAAATACTAACCTGTTGCCACTTCTCAAATCCATGATGTGGGCATTTCTTCAATAGTCGACGAAATCGCTCCCACACATCATATAGTGTCTCTCTCTCGGTTTGGCGAAAAGAACTTATCTCGTTTTTGTACATCGCCGTTTTAGATGGAGGGAAGTACTTAGCTAAGAATTTCTTAACTAACTCATCCCATGTTCCAATGGATCCGGCCTCGAGAGAATCCAACCAGTCAGCTGCATCATCCCTTAAAGAAAAAGAAAACAATTTTAGTTTAATAGCTTCTGGTGGTACCCCATTTTGCTTAAGCATAGAACAATGTTTAACAAATTTATTTAAATGGGAGTTTGGATCTTCTCTCGGATCTCCGCCAAATTGACCGAAGTTTTGTATAAGTTGGATCATTGCCGGCTTGATCTCGAAGTTGTTTGCTCCAATGGTAGGTTCCACGATACTTGAATTCATGTCCAAACGGTTCGGAGTGAGTAGATCCATGATGGAACGTTCCTCTTGCGCCATGTTTGCTCTTCGATTAGCCAAGTTCCTGTGAAAAGTACGCTCAATTTCAGGATCGGGCAATAATAAAGGCCAACTTAAACTTCTTGTGTTCATAAAAACAACAAAAATAAAAGAAAATAAAACGTCTAAATTAATAGAAGCTCGACTAGATTAATATTATAATTCTACTATCCCCGGCAACGGCGCCAAAAACTTGATGCGCGTTTTACGTATACGTGCATGTGAAGGCAAGTGTACCTTAGTCGTGTATCAAGTAATAAAGTGAAAGTAGAGTATCGTTCCCACGAGGATGGTGATTATAAGTACTAATCTCTTTGCTTACTATCTATTATTTAAACAACCGAAATGTAGAGTTTGTTGGACAACCAAGCTAAGACTTAAGCAAGAAGTGAAATAAAAATTACACAAATTAAGTGAGAGATTACTTATAATAAAAGAAACTAAGGCTTCTAGCTTCACTTAACCTCTTTGCTTGGTAAAACACTTAACCCCTTTTAAGTTGTTTATCCTTTTTAAGATGGCGATTTTTCTTATTAACTAATAGTTCTCGAGATCGGTTCTAAACTCTCGACTAATTACTTTCCCTTGGTCCGGCTCAAGTAATTAATCAAGAGAAGCATTAAGTTTTCTTAGTTCCAAACCTTCGATTTATTACTTTCCCTTGGTCCGGCTCAAGTAATAAATCTAAGATTTGTAACAAGATTAAATCTAAACCTTTTTAACCTACTTTACCTTGGTCCGGCTAAAGTGATTACCTAAGATTCAAGAAAAACCGCTCGAGTAATTAGTTCTAAACTTTCGATTAATTACTTTCCCTTGGTCCGGCTCAAGTAATTAATCCAAAGAAGCATTAAGTTTTCTTATTTCCAAACCTTCGATTTATTACTTTCCCTTGGTCCGGCTCAAGTAATAAATTAAAGATTTGTAATAAGATTCATGAAAAACCTTGGAAAACTAATAAGCCACACTAAATGGTCATTAGGTCCAACTTATGAATTTCGATTAATCAATTTAATCACGGTCAATATAAACGATTAATTATATCCAAGTAGAGAGTTGGCCCATCTCCTACAAGCATTAAGAATCATAAGTTAGTTCTCCAAAAGGATAAAGATAACTTAAATAGGTTAAACGTAATTACCACATAATTAAGGTTAAGATCCACTTTTAGCCTTAGTTAAGAGGGGTTTAGCCCATCATTAGATTAAAACACATTTTAGAAAGATAGATAATAGTGTTCATATTAATAAAAGAGATTAAAGTTTAGAAGAAACCGTAGTGACGATTACCGAACGAACTTCTTCGGTAACTTGAAACTTACTTTTATTAGATGAACTTTTGCACAAATAACACTCTAACAACAATAAGAACAACACAAACAACTAATTCTTAAGGATAAGAATCAACAAAATAACATTATAGAGGGAAGAATTAAGCCTAAGCTTGGTGTGTCTTCAAATGGCACCCAAGGCCTCCTTTTATAGTAAAATGGTACACAAAATTCCAAAGACCAAGTCATCCTTATGGCCTCCCACTCCTTATCATCTGAATTTAGCATTTAAGAGAGCATGGGGGGAAGATTTTAATAATTTAGGAGTTGAAATGTCAAAGGAATCTTAGGCTTCAACATATTCATCAACTTTGGATAATTTTCTGGGCCTGATGCACTTCGAATTTGGAGATGATTATTATTAAACATTTGTTCATCTTTCTCTTAGCTTTCCAACGCATTTTGAATCGCCTCAATCCGAGTCCGTATGAGGGAGAAAAGTTGAAAATACAAAAATGTGTCAAATCTGTCCTAGTGTGAACAATTAGACTCTTATCTTGCAGCACCTATCCGCGACGAAGTGCACGCTGGGTGTCACTAAAGATCCTCTTTTCTTGTCTCTTTTACTCCCGAGCTGCCGCCTTAAGCCCCGACTTGGTTATTTGTACCGAAAACCTTGCGAAAATGCCTAGAAAACACATAAAGTGGCTTAGATACATAAAATGAAGAAAAATACAAAAACCATCATTAAAATTTATTAAAATGGTACAAAATAGCTAGTAATTAAATACTAAAAATGCTATAAATTATGACGATAACATGTACACTTCATTTTCTGACAAAGTATTTGCGGAGATTTTGGAGGTTCCACGTGCGTGGTAGTGTATTGCCCTCCATGTCCTGTATTTTAAACGTGGCTGGTCCAATCTTGTCCACTATCTGATATGGACCCGTCCAGTTAAGTCCTAGCTTGCCCTTGCCTTCTCGAGATTGGACTTTATCAGCTTTACGGAGCACAAGATCTCCCACATTTAGATCCACAAGTTTGGCGTTTTTATCATGGTAAGCTGCAATCCGCTGTTTGTATGCTGCCATGCGTACATAGGATTGATCCTTGCGATCTTCAATCTGATCTAGGTGCTCCCTTAGTCGTTTGCCATTGTCCTCTTCACAATAAAAGGCCACTCGGTCACTGGGGACCTGTATTTCGACTGGAATAACGGCCTCAACGCCATGAGAAAGGGCGAACGGTGTTTCCCCTATAGCCGTCCTTGGGGTGGTGCGATAAGCCCATAAAACACTTGTTAGTTGATCCGCCCACTTCTTATCATGCTCTCCCAACCTCTTCTTTATCCCCTTCACGATCGTTTGATTGGTTACTTTGGTCATTCCATTGGACTGGGGATAATAAACGGAGGCGAATCTGTTCAGGATGCCCAACCCCTCACAGAAAGCCTTGAATTCGCCACAGTTGAACTGTGTTCCATTATCGGTGATGATGGTATGTGGAACACCGTATCTTCCTACGATGTTGTCTTTGACGAATTCCACCATTCGTTCTGCAGTAATGGAGGAAACAGCTTCGGCTTCTACCCATTTGGTGAAATGGTCCACTGCCACTACCACGTACCTTCTTTGCCGACGAGTCGGGGGAAATGGGCCGACAATATCTATTCCCCAGAGGGCGAATGGACGTCCCTCAATGATTGGCCTCTGAATGTGTTTGGTAGTATGTGATTCATTCGCATGAATCTGACAATTGTGACAAGATTCTACCAATTTTTGGGCATCCAATTCAGCCGTGGGCCAGTAGAAACCTGCTAACCTGGATTTTTTCAAGATGGTGGCGGATGCTTCATGTGCCCCACATGATCCCTCATGTAGCTCTTTGAGGATCTGTTGCCCTTCTTCCGGTAGAATGCATTTCAACCAATGATGACTAAAGGACTTTCTGTAAAGGCCGTCATTGATCAAGGAGAAATAAGCTGCTCTCCTGACTATCCGTCGTGCCTCTTCCTTGTCTTCAGGTAAGGTTCCATTTAGCAGATATTGGCGAATGACCGATCTCCAATCATCTTCTACCGTTGTGAGTAGGGATACCTCCTCTGAGGCAAATGCTGGAGCTATTTTAACTTCGAAGGGACAATCCGGATCTGTCCAGTTTTCTTCGCAAGAGGCCATTTTGGCCAAATGATCAGCCTCTGTGTTGGACTCCCTTGGTACGTGAATCAGCTCCCATTTAGTTTCCTTAGCTTCAAGGTGATCCAGCAACTTTTTGACTTCCGCTACGTATTTGGCCAGAACCTCGTCTTTCACCTCGTAATTCTTGATTACTTGGTTGACCATTAGTTTAGAGTCGCTATAGATTACGATCCGCTCCGGAGTGATTTCTTGGAGTAGGCGTAATCCCAATATCAGAGCTTCATATTCAGCAGCATTATTAGTGGCATGGAAATTTAATTTTGCTGCGTATCGTAATTTTATGTATTAGGGACCTTTGATCACAACGCCTGCACCCGCTCCATCCGCCGAGGAGGCTCCATCGGTGTACATTGACCATTCCTCTATCGGAGGCTTGGGATGATCTATCCCTTCGTCAGTGAATTCATTCACGAAGTCCGCCAGGACCTGACTCTTTAGAGCTGACCTACTTTCATACCTCACATCGAATTCGCCAAGGCGAATTGCCCACTCCATCAACCTTCCCGAAGTGTCTGGTTTCTGCAACACTTTTCTCATTGGTATATTTGTTCGAACCACTACAGTATGCGCCTGAAAATATGGCCTAAGGCGGATTGCCATGGTTACAACAGCCAGTGCCATTTTATCAAGCTTTGAATACCTGGTTTCGGCGTCTTTCAAAACCTTGCTCACGTAATAAACCAGAAACTGCTGGCCATCCTCTTCTCGTATCATGATCGTGCATACGGCTTTGTCTGTGACCGATACATACATGTAGAGATCTTCTCCCTTCAAAAGTCGACTCATCATGGGTGGCTCTGTGAGGAACTGCTTGATTCCTTCGAAGGCTCTTTCACAATCCTCATTCCACTCGAATGCCTTTTGCTTCTTGATGACTTCGTAAAAGGGCTGGCATCTGCGAGCTGAACAAGAGATAAACCTACCCAAGGCTATGATACGCCCGTTAAGGCATTGTACCTCTCTGATATTCCGTGGCGCTTGCATTTCCAAGACTGCCTTAACTTTGTCAGGATTTGGGCTAACTCCTTTTTCGCTGATCATGAACCCTAAGAATTTTCCATGGGTTGCCCCGAAAGTGCACTTCTCTGGGTTTAACTTAATGTTGTGGCGTCGGAGTACGTCCAGTACCTCCTTTATATCATCTGCATGCTTTTCTACGGTCGTACTTTTGATGATCATATCATCTACATAGACAGAATAATTACCCCTTTTACTATCTGCGAATATCTTGTTCATCATCCTCTGATAAGTTGCACCTGCGTTCTTAAGCCCGAAGGGCATAACTTTGAAACAATAAGTGGCTTGGTGTGTTACGAACGAGGTCTTGATTCTATCTGAGGGCTCCATAGGGATCTGATGATAACTTGACTTCACATCAGTAAAGGAATACATTGCGTGACCGTCGGTTCCATCTACAAGCATGTCAATACATGGCAAAGGATAGTTGTCCTTGGGGCAAGCTTTATTGAGATCTGTAAAGTCAATGCACATACGGTAAGATCCGCCAGCTTTTTTCACCAACACGACGTTCGCCAACCACTGAGTGTAAAGCACCTCCTCGATGGCATCCGCCCTCTAGAGCTTGGCGATCTCTTCCTCAATCACCTTCTGCCTTTCCGGGCCATGATTTCTCCGTTTCTGAGCCACAGGAACTGCATCCTTATCAATGTTGAGTTTGTGAGTGATTACGTCTGGGCTGATTCCGGGAAGAATTTCATCCTTCCATGCAAAGACATCCTCCGCCTCACAGAGCACTTTGGTGATTGCATCTTTAATCTCGCCCTTGAGCCCCTTAGCCATTCGCACCTGCTTTCCATCCGCCATAAGGTACATTTCGGTCTCGCCCAAGGCCATTGTGACACGCTCCTCTTCATCTTCCCCCTTAGATTGGGGGCGAATCATTAGTGATGCCGAATACGTCTCTTGGGCCACCTTTTGGCTACCTTTGATCATTACACCTCCCTTGGCCGTGGGAATGTAAAGTGTTAAGTGGCGAATGGAGATAAGAGCTGCGACTTCAGAGATAAAAGGTCGTCCGAGGATGATATTGTAAGCTAACTGACCATCCAAGACCGAAAACTCTAAATCTCCCCTCCAAACTTGATCATCGTCTGTAAGCTCACAGTCCAGAGTAACTTGGCCTTTTGTTTGAATAGTATGTCCCGTTACTCCCAAGATATCGACCACGGTTGGCTCTACTTGAACAGGATCAATCCTGAGTTTGGCGAAAGCTCCTCGGGTAATGACATTGCATGAACTTCCAGTATCAATCATTACCCTTTTCATCTCCCAGCCTTCAACCATCATAGTGACGACCAGAGCATCTGCATGGGGTGGTATCTCAGGACCTGCATCTGAAAAGGGGCGATTTAATGACGTCCTGTCAAGGGCGGTAGTCCTTGCCTTTTTCAACGTTGGCTGGTACCCAGGTCCGCCTGCTATGACATTGATGGTACCCTTTCCTTTCTTCTTTGGGTCCTCCTTGGGTCTGTCACCTTCTCCTCTTTTACCTTCCGTTTGGATGAACCGATCCAATTTGCCCCTTTCTATGAGACGCTCAATTTCTCGAGCTAATTCCCAGCATGCATCAGTGTCATGGCCATTTTTCCTGTGGTACTTACAATAGTTTTTAGGGTTTTTACCATTATTGGTATACTCCCCCCCCTTTGGTTCGGGGTATGAAATGCTCCGCTTGTGTTGGCTGTTCTCGATCCACATAAGAACTTCACTCTTAGAAGCATTGAGAGGTGTGAAGGAGGTGACAAACGTTGATTTATTCCTAGAATCTCTTCGCTTGCTTCGGGAGGAAGGATCCTGACGCTTGTCTTTGTCTCGATCTCGAGGACGAGATTCGCCCCTGTCTCTTTTTGGCGATGATGGTGAACCTCGGCGAATGTCGTCCACCTCTATAAAATCCTTACAACGCTCCATCAGCTCCGCCATGCTGGTGGGTTTCTTTCGGATGAGATCTTCCTGCAAACTCTTGCAGGTAGTGTTTCTTACGAAACATTCCACAGCTACGGAGATATCCACATTAACGATTTGTATGCATAATTGGTTGAAAGTGTCCACATACTCCCGAAGGGGTTCATTCGCTTTCTACTTTAAGTCAAAAAGCTTTCCAGATTTCACCACTGCAGGAATACAACCGGCGAATTTAGCACAGAATTCCCTGCTCAATTGATCGAAGCTGTTTATCGAGCCCGGAGGTAGAGATTGAAACCACAAATAGGCTGGGCCCCCCAGCGTGGTGACAAACATTTTGCAGAGCACGGGCTCGGTGGCTCGGTTGAGCCTGGCCAATATTCGATACTTTCGAACGTGAGCTTCTGGATTATCTTTGCCTGTGTATATTACGAGATTGGGAATCTTAAAAGCTCTTTCTGTCTCCTCCGCCTCAATCCAAGCTGCAAAAGGCGAATCTCTATTGGCAAACGGGTTGTGCCTGGCATTTTCTTCATTCATACAGAGCACTAGGGCCCTTACTCTATCATCATAATTTTCCGGATCCGCCCTGGGACGGCCTCTTCGTGGCGATCTGCTTGGAGAAGAAGAAGAAGAAGAACTTGAATCAGACGATGGATCTGATGGCGAACGTCTTCCTTCATTACCGCGCCCACTTCCTCCTCCGCCTCCTCCTCCACCACCACCTCTCCCTCCATTTCCTCCACCTGGGGGAGTCGGACCGCTTCCTCCCCCCTGACCTCCTGACGGGATGTGTCCAACAGTTCCTGAAGGCGGCGGCGGTGGTGGTGGTCCACTTGCATGGGATGCCTTTTCTGGCCTTTTACTTCGCCTACGGCCAGTAGAGGGGGGCGATCTGCCACGACGGGAGGATCTTGCTCATCGGGGCGAAGGTGACCTTTCCGCTTATCCTTCTCTTTTCTATGCTTCTTGCGAGTTGGCCCTTTAGATCCGCCAAGGGATAAATTCGTCCGTGGATGCCTGGGTATATCGGACCCACCAAGATTCAACCCCGGACCCCCAGATCCGCCAGGAAGGGTCGTATCATTTCTTTGACTTCCCTCACCAGGGAATAACTCCCAATTAATTGGTCGTTCGCCACCTGATGTCGTGGCAGTTAACATGGAATCCGTGTTGTGAGCTTGAAGGAACGAGGAGCTATGGGCACCTGGTCCAAGGCCAAAGTTTAACAAAGGCAAAGATGAAACGGTTGAAGTAGACGTCGTGCTCCAACACGGAGGAAGAGTCATGTATGTTCGAAGGCGATTTCCTATCTCGAGTCCATATCGCGCCTCGATATCTTGTGCACACATATTGATAAAAGCGGCGGTAGGCATGTTAGTGTTGACATGCGTTATTGGAGCGGTTATATCGGTGCGACCAGCACTAGATGGTGTAACTAACGGTGTTTCAATCCCTGAGGAGGGATTTTCACCTCCGTTGGTCATTGCGTTTTCAGCGTGAACGAAAAAACCCTTTGTTTGATTAAGGATTCCAAGTTCACCGCACCAATGTTAACTTGAGGAAAAATCCTTGATCGGAGCACTTCCCTATGAGGTGCCGTTGGGATCGGCCGGGGACACTCCGATGCCAAAGTCAGTAAGATGGATCAAGGAAACCAACGGAATTGACAAGAATGGTGAGAATGTGTGTGTACCTTGATAACCTAGGGGATCAAGCTATATATAGCTGGGAAGTTGTAACATTCAGGTAACTAGAAAGTCTCCATTAATGCCTCATTAATGGCGGTTACGGGTTATTCTGAACCTGGCGGATTAAATGTTAACTCATTAATGATCTTTTATGGCCGAGCCAGCGGTCAGCCGTTATAGAGGCGAAGGGAGAGATTCGCCTTATAGGTCTGCCAGCGGATCTCTCTGAGCTGACCTGGGGAGATCCGCCAACCAGCTTCCTTTTGGAGACCACTACGCGGCGTACTTCGAGGTGAATATCCCTTTTGGTCCTCAGGATAATATCTTAATGTTATCAGGAATGATGTTTGGCTTGGGAAGCGGCCTTTATTAGAGATTTGTACTTTTCATCCACCTCATGAGGTCCGAAATTGGAGGATTGCGGATGTTGTGACTGAGGAGGGAGAGTGGGATTGGTCTAAATTTGATCATTTTTTCAGTCTCGAAACGCTCCTGAGAATTCGGGGAGTTAAAGTTAGCAGTATGGAGGAAGATGACGATACTCGCTGTTGGTCGTTTACTAATAATGGTGCTTATTCTTGTAAATCTGCTTTTGAGGCCTTTATTCACAATTGGATGTTCCTCCTTCAAACCTTTGGAAAGGTATTTGGTCCTTGAAGGTTTCTTATCGTATTAGGAGTTTTCTTTGGCTTTGTGCTAAGAATAGGCTTTTAACAAATGTTGAAAGGAAAAAGGACATTTGGTGGACTGATGCTTGTAGTAGATGTCACACCCGACCCTAAACGGCATCGGATATGAACAAAAGATAAAATAACAAACTTCTACCAGTCTGAAAGCCGAACCTATTTTCTCATTAGATAAAACTTTATTTGGACTACCTAAAGTTCATTTAATTATTTGGCTTGGACTTGATAATTCTATCAAGCTTCCTATGTATCCCGAATATCTTTGAATCTTTAAATCGAGAATCAAAGCCACGTAGTTCTACCTATTTTACGTAGTTCTCTTAATTAATTGATACGTTGACCGACATGCTAATCATTTAACTGTATATATATATATCATTTTATCAAAACGAATCAAATTAAATAACGTTAACAAATAACCATTTTATCAAACCAACTCGTAATCAAATAACAAACCAGCTCGTAATCAAATAAACGTTTCATCAAAATCTGTAACAAAATAAGCTTGCTATTAAATATATTTTTCAAATTCTCATATATTGCCAAAAACGTAATAACAAATTTGTGTGTGTCCATCCTCGAATTCCACCCGTGTAGCTTATCATAACATCAATCATATCAATAATCGAGATATCTCATTCATATCTCGCCTTGCCCAACGTTAGGACTACCAGTCGTACACTCTGGCCATGCCGCCATTAGGTATGGTCTTACAACTTACAACTCCTACCCCGGACAATCCTAGATGAACAAAACTAAAAATATCACAAATAAAAATCATATTTGGACTTCATTCCAAATCACATAAATAATAACAATAACAACCGCAATGACTTTCTCAATTAAAAAACAATTGGCATAAAATCATCAAAATCATTAAAATCATTTGCTCAATCCAATTTTTAAAGTATCACAATCATAAGTAATCATTCTTGAAATAATTATTCTCCAATTGAAATCGAAAGTATTCAAATATTTTAAATAACAATTAAAACCAAAAGTATCACTAAAATACTTTAAAACTAATTTTAAACCCAACACTTTTATCAGACTATTTTTATATTACTATAATCTAACTTGTAACACTAAACTGATATCGTTAATTCTGACCGAAGGTTCAGTTAGACTCGTACACTGCTAGGAGTCTATCTGTATTAATTTTATATTCCAAATTCTTGTACAATATAAAATAATCAACTATTTTTATTAGTCTATTTTGATATCTAAGATAGTAATTTAAACCGAAGTTGTTAATTTTGACCGATATATCTCTAAACTCGTGGTGCTGCTAAAAGCATATTATTACCGAATTAAATTTCAGCTCAATAAGTCTAAAAGAAGACGGTCTAAAATTTATATTTTTATTAGTAACCTATAAACTTATCGGAACCGACCTTACTCATAGAACATTTTAAAAATAATTTGAATTTAAAATAGAGTTACCGAAATGTCGTCGTCGGTCATCGAAAATTAATCAGTGTGATCTATTGACAACTGATCTGAAACATCATCGTCTCCCTTAACAGCCAAAAAGGGGTTTTCCTCTCCTTATTTGAAAACCATTATTTCTTATTAATCAGATATTGGATCTCTCCCCAAAAGGTCCCCTTACCACATGTTAATAAGGTAAATATATATATGAGAGATGTCCCAAAATATGATTTTATCCTCTTAAACCACTTGCCACATACATGGCAATATATAAATTTATATACTTTAAAAAGTTGACAAATATAATCTAACTTAGTTGACACATGTATTAAATCATTGACATGTATATAGATTCATTGACAAGTGTTTTACCCTATGTCTAAATACATGCCACGTTTTTTTTGTATGTATATATTTATATATATATATATATTTTTTTTTATCATTATTATTATTAATTTGAATTGCAAATTCGTATTTGAATATACTTTGGCAAATTGATATAAATATTGATTTAGTCCTTAAACTTATAATTTTTTATAAACATACCCAAAACTTTTTAACTTACATCTAAAAACATTAAATTAAATTTAATAAATTAAAATTAATTAATATATTTAAATTCGTAATTAATTGACACTCCCAAAAGATATATTATAATTTATTTCGAAAAATAAAGATTAGAAATTTTAGACACGGACGTGACAGTAGATGTAAAGCTCATGCGGAAACCAATTGCCATGTTCTTAGAGATTGTGCTGGAAGTAAGGCCGTGTGGAGGAAAGTTCTGCCTGAGCAGTGTCTTTCTGCCTTCTTTTCCTATTCAGAAGAAGACTGGTTTAGGGAGGAGGGTGTTGAAAGGAAGTTGTTGGCTGAGCTCGAACATGGAGTAATTCTGTTTGCTATGGTCTGCCACCAAATTTGGCATTGGAGGAATGTTGAGGTATTTGGAGAAGGAGCGGTTGTCATTCCTAATTTGTTGGCTTTCTTCTTCATAAAAGTTAATTCAATAATTGAGAGTTTCAAGGTTGATAGTTTAAGAGGTTCTATCCAAAAGACGAATGTTCATCTGATAGGCTGAGATAGACCAGGTGAAGGGATGGCAAAGTTGAACACCGACGGGTCGCGTAAAGAGGACGGAAGAATTGCTGACGACGGTGTATTGAGAGATTCAGGAGGTGCTTGGTTGTCAGGTTTTGTTCGGAATCTGGGTTTGGGCTCCTCTTTTATTGTTGAGCTCTATGATATCTTTTATGGGCTTAGAGTAGCAGAGGATCTGGGGATTAGAAGGCTGCTAGTGGAGTCAGACAATCTCGAAGCAGTCAAGATGATTTCTGATAAAAGGGCTATGTGTTTAGGGAGCCAGAATTTAGTTAAAGCAATTAGAAGGATTTGCTCCTCTTTCGATTCTATCAACTTTTGCCATGTTTTCAAGGAGCAGAATCGGGTGGCAGATCGGCTTGCTGCTGAGGGCCATGAGAGGGCTTTGGGTGTCTCTATTTTCTCTTCTCCTGATTTCCTGTTATCTTTGCTTTCTGAAGATATTGTGGGGGTTAGCTTTCCTAGGCTAATCCCAGGTTAATTTATTGTGGTGTTTGTTTTGTCCTTACTTTCTTTTTCCTACCAAAAAAAAATGTAAGATTTGATATTTTGGAGAATAAAATTAAAGAAAAATGTATTTAGAAACTTTGTTGAAGTGGATTTATGAATAAATGTATATGTATATATTAAGTGATTTTCTATAAAGTTATTTCTCAACGTAAATTTTAGTTTTAATTAAAAAAATTTAAAAATAAAATAGTGATTTTGATGAATTTATGATTTATTGAAATAAAGTATATATATATATATATGATGATTTATGTGTTTATTTTTAAGAAATTGAAGTTGTATTGATAAGTATATTTTTAAATTATTTATTGGTGAAGTTTACTTTGTTTATTTGATATGGTTTATGACTTGGATTAATGATTTTTATGAGTTGTGATACTTTGAAAGACAAATAAAATGGTTTTGTCCATCTAGGATTGTCCAAGTAGTAATTAAAGACCATACATGAGGGCGGTATGACCAGAGTGCACGATTGGTACTCCTAACATTAGGCAAGAAACAATATATCTCGATTATTGACACTGTTACTGTTATGATAAACTATACGAGTGGAATTCGAGAATGTACACAAGTTTTATATTAAGTATTTTGATACCGTGATATACGTTTTGCCAAATTGTGATAATTTTGAGAAATAATATCTGAGCACAAGCTTATAATATTTTTATTATAAGTTTTTGGTAAATGTAACATTTCAAGTATTTAATTAGGATTAATATCCTCCCATCCCGCTCAAGTTGGCCCAATACTGCAACTGGCTCCTGTACTTACACTTTTAACAAGTAACCCCCCCAACTTGCTTATTTGGAAAAAATAACCCCTCAAATAACCCCATTTAAGTATGATTTAATTGATAAATTAAGAGTGTTATTTTTTTTTGGTAAGGATTAAGAGTGTTATATATATGGGAGTCGAACCTAGGCACTCATATCTACACTCCACTCTACTTACCACTGAGACAATTGCTTCTCTTATGCATTATATCACGCGCGCTGCTTAATATACCATTGTGCTAGTAGCTTCTATTGTTTAATATTTGATGCATGCACTTATTAATATCGATTAAATATGCATAATAATAAATTATTAATAGAAAAAAATACAAGAACATGCTCCAATTTCTTATTTATTTAATTCCTTTATATGCCGGTTTAAGTTCAGCAGACGCACATCCTCGCTAATTTGCTCAATGGAGCATTGAGAGGAGGTGGAAAGCTGGTGATTTGTTTTCTCTTGCTCAGTGTGAAGCTGGCTGAAGAGATGATGTACTTCGGCAGAAGTGGCATATGCTGAGTTTGCAGCTGACAATTGATGAAACTCCCTTTGCAGTGAGTTTATATGGTTGACCATGGTCAGCTGGAGTTCGGCCAGCTTCATTATAGAGTCCTGCCTGGGCTGTTGAGATTGTAGTGTAGTCATGACACTCAGAAGATCCTTCATACCTTTGATCTCAGTGAGAAGCTGAGTGACAGATGAAAATGGAGTTGTCTCAACAGTATTAGATTCAGCGGCATTGGTACTTGATTGATGGAGGTCCTGGATGAGAGCTTGAGCTGAGTCAACAATTCTTCGACCAGACTCAAAGGAAATGAGGTAGCTAAAGGATCCATCTTGTGTTGGCCCAGATGCCGGAGGAGGAGTAGAACCGAATAAAGGCAGTGTTTGGTTCTGCTCGTCATTGGAAGGCCCAGCATTGTCAGCAGCTGGCCTAGAATTTGGATTGTCAGTAGAAACTGACTAAATCTGATTATGCTCATTGTGTGGGGGAAGTGGAGGATCAGCAGAAAGTGTTGCTTGCTCAGTGTCAGGCTGAAGCTGACTAGGTGATGGAATTTGAGAAAGTTCAGTGTCCACCTGAGCAGAAAATTCCTTAGCTTGCTCAATAGGTTGAGGAGCGGAATCTTTGAGCACTTGCTCGACATTACTTTGGTTGGCGGAAGCATTTAAGTCGGCATGTTCCTTCGGTTGAGAAACAGAGGCTTGATTTTCTTGTTGCTCTGGTTGAGACTCAGGAAGGTTGGAGAATTATTTAAGATGGACCTCGGTAAGGTCAGAGATCTCATCTCTCAGCGGTGAATCACCCATGAGATCAATAACTGGTGTTCTAAAAGCTTTCTTCTTTCTCAGTCTCTTAAGCTTTGGAGGAGTAGGGTCACACGGAATAGACTCAATGGAGTCAGTGCGTGAGGCATCCCTTTGAACAGCAGGAGCATTTACTGGGTGCTCATTTTCTTCTTCATCAACCAACTCAGTGTTGATTGGTTCAAGATGCTCATCATCTGCTGGTTCCTCAGTGTCATCCTGACCACTTTCTTCTTCTTCAGACTCATCATCCAGTTCTTCTTCCTCTAACTGGTCATCCAACTCTTCCTCGACAAACTGACCACCCAATTGGTCTTGGTCTTGTTCTTCCTCAACCTGTTGCTCAGCGTCAATCCCCTGACTCTATGCATAGTGTGAGTTAGGAGGAATGACGATATCTGTTGGTTGGGCATCGATAGGTCTCAACTCAAAATTAAGCTGCTTCTTCTTCTTCCTTAATGGTTGGTCATCAACCTCTCTTTCTTCTGTCTCAGGTTCAGCTTGCCTAGGTCTTTTCGTAGCTGACCTAGATCCACCCGGACTTTGCTGAGTTTGCGGCTTTGTTCCTTTATATACAACTTTGAGCTTCTTTTGGGTAGAGGCAGCTCCTTTAGAGGTGCTTTGCACAGCTTTCCTCTTTCTTTGTGTTCTGCCCTTTCTAGTCACTACCCCCTCAGCGTTAGTCCCTTCAGCGTTCTGGACAGCTTCCCCTTTTCCTTTCTTCGGCAAAATAGGTAGATCATATACCAAGCCGAATAGGGTAGCAGCTGTAATCTCGGTTCCACGAACTTGGATTTCTGCTATCATGTCCACCTTGTGATCTTGGAGGATTCGAGTGATGAAGGATCCCAGTCTAAGGGTTCCTGTACTTCGTAGAAACCCACCGATTATGAAGACAGGCATATTTATCGGCGTGTAGGTCAGCATGTGCCATATAAAACACTGCTCGAAGTTGGTTGCTGAGTTGGTGCAGTTGATTTTAGGGTAGAGGAAATTTGTCAGTATGTAATGGGCCATCTTTTGATGCTGACCTATGGAAGTGCTTGAAATTTCACCTACATGACCCTCAGGTTTGTAGAAGGTCTAAACGTAGTCGGTTTTCTCGTGGTCACCGGATTTACGAAGTATAGCTCCTTCATTTTTCAGTTTGAATAGTGAGGCAAGGTATGCAGGGTTGATGAAAATGTCCTTTCTTCGTACTCTGGAGACCAGATATGTCCTGTTATCATCGGCAGCTTTTAGGTTGGCATAGAATTCTCTTACCAGCTCAGGGTAAGTAGCATCTCGAACTGAGAACAGCTCGGTCCAACCGTTGTTCTTGATCCACTCATAAAAGGGATGCTCGGCTTCCACGAACCCTTTTGAGAACCACCGCGAGTGGTCAATCTTCCATCCCTTCACACTCTCGAAGACCTGAGTGTAGGTGCGTTCTATTACTTTCTTGCCCTTGTCCTTTTGCTGTTGTTTCCCTTTGGAAGAGGTGGCTTGGAGAGCTTGAGCTTTCTTGCTCGGCGTAGTAACTCCAGCGTGATCACGCTGAGTGGGAGAAGTGGGATTGTCATCGGAGCGGTTATGGGAGAGACCGGCACCGGAGATGTTCAGAGAAATTTTAGTCATTTTCTCAGAGAAGTTTTTAGGAGGTTTGGGAACTTTTCGAGAGAGAGTATGAAAGCCAAAGATTTCTAAGCGTAAAGAAATAGAAGTGGGAATTCATCCACTATTTATAGAGATGTTGAGTTAATCCAAGGCGTTGAGTAGTCCGTTTTGCCTCGAGATTCTCAATCGACAAAGATTCTGGCATTTATGACACATACGACGCGTGTATTTTCTAATTATAGCCTATACGTCATCCTATGTGGCTATTTAATTCGCGTGCTTTGCATTAAAGTTTGCAATGGCTCTTTACTCAGTGTTAAGAATTTCAGGCGTTTAAAATTCTGAGTAGTCAGTTGTTACGCAAAGGAATAATTCTTATGCTTAGTTGCTCAGCTTAAGATAAAACACTCAGCATGTAATTTTACTCAGCATGTGATAGTAATTGATTTAGCATAAGTCATTCAGCATGGTAATTCATTCAGCATGCATACTATACTAGAAATTTATTGAAGAGGATTAAACATACCAATGACTTCTCTAAGTATGTTCAATTGCTCTCGAGCCAGTGGCTTTGTGAAGATATCAGCAAGCTGCTCATCCGTTGGGATATAGGTCAGCTTGATCTCACCCTTGAGTACATGATCTCTAATGAAGTGATGTTTGATGCTGACATGCTTCATCCTGCTGTGCTGGATTGGGTTCTTTGATAGATCAATTGCACTTTTGTTGTCACATTTGACTTCAATTGTTTTAGTCTGAACGCCATAATCTTCAAGCTGTTGCTTAATCCATAGGACTTGAGCAACACAGCTTCCAGCAGCAACGTACTCAGCTTCAGTGGTTGACAGGGCTACTGATGCCTGCTTCTTGCTGAACCAGGACACAAGACAGCTCCCAAGGAAGTGGCATCCTCCTAAGGTGCTTTTTCATTCAAGCTTGTCTCGTCCGTAGTCAGCGTCAGTGTATCCAATGAGTGTGAAGTCATGAGTGTTGGGATACTATAAACTTGCATTCACTGAGCCTTGCAAATATCTAAGGATTCTTTTTACAACTATGTAATGAGATTCCTTAGGGTTAGATTGATATCTAGCACAATAACATACTGAGAACTGAATGTCCGGCCTACTAGAAGTTAAGTAAAGTAGAGAACCAATCATACCTCGGTACAATCTGCTGTCTACTGAATTACCATTCTCATCAGCGCAGAGGACAGTGTCAGTGTCCATTGGGGTAGATATTGACTTACAATTCTCAAGTTCATATTTCTTCAATATCTCCTTAGCATACTTAGTTTGACTGATGAAGATGTCATTTTCCCCTTGTTTGATTTGAAGTCTAAAGAAGAAGTTGAGTTCTCCCATCATTGACATTTCAAACTCAGTCTGCATCTGCTTACTAAATTCCTTGCACATTGACTCGTTACTGGCACCAAAAATAATGTCATCAACATATATTTGAGCCAGAAGGGTATCTTTACCCTTCCTCTTAATGAATAAGGTTGTATCAGCTTTACCTCTGACATAATTTCTAGTCAGCAGGAAACTGGTCAGCCTCTCATACCAAGCACGTGGTGCTTGCTTGAGGCCATACAGAGCCTTTTTGAGCTTATAAACGTGGTTTGGGAATTTAGGATCCTCAAACCCTGGAGGTTGATTAACATAAACTTCCTCGTTTATAACTCCATCAAGGAATGCACTCTTAACATCCATTTGAAACAATTTAAAGTTCATATAAGATGCATATGCACATAAAATTCTTATAGCCTCTAGCCTTGCCACTGGGGCGAAGGTCTCACCGTAGTCAATACCTTCTTGCTGACTGTAGCCCTGAGCTATGAGTCTTGCATTATTTTTGATCACGTTCCCTTGTTCATCCAGCTTGTTGCGGAAGACCCATCTTATTCCTATGGTCTTCTGGCTTCTTGGTTTTGGCACTAGATCCCATACTTCATTTCGTCTGAACTGATCAAGTTCTTCTTGCATTGCATTCATCCAGAATTCGTCATACTCAGCTTCAGCGAAATTCTTTGGTTCCTAGTTTGAGACGAATGCTACGTTGCCGAGGTATCTCCTGAGTTGATTTATAGTCATCAGGGTATTCTAAGCGGCATCAAGAATGGCACTCTCTGAGTGACCTCTTGGTATCCTAATCTCCTTTGGTAGATTGATGTCTTACGCTGGTTGTGTTTCAACAATCTCTGCAGGTGTAGATTGGTCAGTGAAAGTAATTTGAGTTTCACTTTTACCTTTGGTCAGCCCTTGAGGGAATGACTCAGCGGCTGTTTCTTGGTCAGCGGGTGCTGAGTGTGGGTCATCCTCGGTCAGCGGCTGGTATCTACCTGCAGGGTTAGTTTCATCAAACTCAACATGTACTGACTCTTCTAAGACTTGAGTTCGTTTATTGAAAACTCTGTATGCTTTGCTATTTGTTGAGTAGCCTAAAAAGATAGCTTCATCAGCTTTTGAGTCAAACTTAGCTAGGCTATCTTTGGTATTTAAGATAAAACATTTACAGCCAAAGGCACGAAAGTATCCAATGTTGGGCTTTCGTCCTTTCCAAAGTTCGTAGGGGGTTTTCTTTAGTATAGGTCTAACAAGAGCCCTATTAAGAATGTAGCACGCTGTGTTGACAGCTTCTCCCCAAAAATTCTTTGGAAGCCTATGCTCACTCAACATTGTCCTGGCTATTTCAACCAAGGTTCTGTTTTTCCTTTCAACAACCCCATTTTGTTGAGGCGTTCCAGGAGCAGAGAAATTATGGTCAATGTCGTTGGTTTCACAGAATTCAACAAACTGTTGGTTCTTGAATTCTCCACCATTATCACTTCGGATGTGAGCTAACTTAAGGTCTTTATCATTTTCAAGTTTTCTTACTAAATTTGAAAACGTCTCAAAGGTTTCATCCTTGCTACTCAGCAAGTTTATCCAAGTGTACCGAGAAAAGTCATCTACAATGACCAAGGAAAATCTTCTTCCACCCAAGCTCAGCGGCTGGACTGGACCGAAGAGATCCAAGTGTAGTAACTCTAATGGACGCTTAGTTGAGAAATGTTTTTACTATGAAAAGATTGTTTGGTTTGTTTTCCAGCTTGGCAAGCGTGACATAATTGATCTTTTTCAAATTTGAGTTCTGGCAGTCCCTCAACCAATTGCTTTTTTGCTAATTTGGCCAGGAGGTCCATGCTTACATGACCAAGTCTCATGTGCCATAGCCAGGAATTTTCTTCCTTTGACACTAAGCATACAGTTTTTGAAAACTTCTTTTCTAAGTTCAGTATAAAGACATTATCAATACGAGGGGCAGTTAGAATTAACTCATTAGTTTTACCCTTGAATATTTTACATCCAGTGTCATCAAATATAACTTTTCTCCCATTATCACATAGCTGAGCAACGTTGAGTAAGTTATATTTGAGTCCGCTGACTAGGGAGACTGACTCAATAGTAGGATTACCACCAATGGTTCCTGACCCTACTATCTTACCCTTCTTGTTGTCTCCAAAACTTACACTTCCTCCTCGTTTACGCACAAACGTGATGAACTGAGTTTCATCACCAGTCATATGCCTCGAGCATGCGCTGTCAATGTACCACATCTTTGACTTCTCAGCACACCTCAGGCTTACCTGCAATATAGCTAGTTGCTTTTAGGTACCCAATTCTTTTTGGGTCCTTGCTTGTTAGGTTCAACAGGTAAAGCATCGTATTTCATTTTATGACGACATACTTGGACAATATGTCCATTCTTTCCACAGAAGTCACAACTGACCTTCCATTTAGAATGTTTCACTGACTGGTCAGCACCCCAGTGCTGAGCGTGCCAGCACACCTTTGTGGTGTGTCCTTTCTTCCCACATAAGTCACACTGGACATTCCGCTGAGGATTCCATCTCTGCTGACTAGTACTTCGGTACTTAGTGTTTAGAGGAATATTTCTCTTATTCGGAACCTTAAGTTGGTTCTGAATTGATGTGACATCCTTTCTCAGTTTCTTGGAATCTGATTGGATCTCAGTGACAAATTTTTGCATAATTTCTACATTACTATTCAAAATTGAAGTGTCCTGGAGAATATAGCGAAGGTCACTCAGTTTGACCTCCTCAACCTCGTCACATCGCCTGCTGAGTGCTCTAACCTTTTTATTACACTTTTTGACAAGTGTATAAAGGTCACTCAGGGCATTAACCATTTCATTTCTGAGCAAGGGTAGTGATATTACCTCAGTTGAGTGTTACTCATCGTCAGATGCAATGGAGGGGTCAGCATGCTCAGAAACACAAGGCTCAGCAAGCTCATCTGCCATGAAGCAGATCTTTGCTGACTCAGTGGCATCAGCTTCAGATGATGATGGATCATCACTATCACTCCAGGTTGCCACCATTGCCTTCTTGCAGTTCTTCCTTTCTTTCCTCAGCGTGGGACAGCTTGACTTGATATGGCCAGTTTGATAACATTCAAAGCATGTAATGGGCTTTGAGCTGTCCTTCTTGTACTTGCTGTCGCTGGAGTCAGCTTTGTACTTATCAAACTTCTTGTAAGGCTTCTTAGAATATTTGTCATTCTTTTTGAACAACCTTTTCATCTTTCTAGCGAACATAGCCATTTCTTCATCGTCTGTTGAGCTCCCATCAGTGGAGTCAGCTTTCATGACAAGAGATTTTTGCTTCTTGTCTTCAGACTTTTCCTTCACCTCGAAATTCTTCATTGAGATCTCATGGGTCAGCAGTGAGCCAATGAGTTCATCATACTTGTAGGTGATTAAGTCTTGAGCTTCCTCAACAGCAGTTTTCTTTGCTTGCCAGCTTTTAGGAAGACTCCTAAGAATCTTCTTGACTTGCTCTTCCTCAGTGAAGATCTTTCCAAGTCTCTTGAGCTCGTTGATAATGTTTGTGAACCTTACGTTCATGTCAGAGATTCCTCCATCATCATTCATTTCAAACAGCTCGTACAACCTCATGTGCTGGTTGACCTTGGATTCCTTCACCTTGTTGGTTCCTTCATAGGTGACCTCTAGCTTCTTCCAAATCTCCTGCGCTGACTCACAACCTGAAATCTGGTTGTATTCTGCAGCATCTAACGCACAGTGAAGCATGTTTATAGCCGAAGCATGATTTTGTAGCTTCTTGAGATCATCCTCTGTCCATCTAGTCTCAGCTTTGACAACCGTTTGGCCATCAATAGTTTCAACAGGAACAAATGGGCCTTGGACTATAGATAGCCATGCGCTCATGTTTGTTGCCTGAATGAAATTTTTCATTCTATTCTTCCAAAAGGTATAGTTAGACCCGAAGAATAGAGGAGGTCGAGTTATGGACAGACCCTCAGGTAAAATCTGAGTTGTCAGATTTCCTGGGAGAAACCGAGTGCTGTTTTCAGCCATAGTGGGGATCAGCTCAAGGTAGTTAAACCTTGCACAGTGAGCTTTGGAAGCTCTGATACCACTTGTTGGTCCCTTATAACGTGACAAGTTAGTTCCAAGGGGGGGGATATGAACTATTTAAAATTTTGTCTGTTAAGGCTGACTTCTTTTCTAATGAAAAGGTTTACACAGTGTCACTAAGTAGATTCAAGACACAAGCTTAGTCAACTTGTGACTAAGTCTGCTTCTTTACTTGAGTCAGGAAATAGCACTTAGAGTCTATTCCTGAACTCAGCTTCTTAGTAAACTTAACTCAGCGTGAGTTCTTTACTTAGTCAGTTTTCATAGCAAGCAATATATATATTAAAGGAGTTTAAGGGTTAGAAGGATATTACTCAGCAGACTTATCCTGGTTTGGCCTCTCTGCCTACGTCCAGTCCCCGGAACTCGTTCCAAGCTTTTTGAATTCTCTACTGAGCTCTTTAAAGGTAGAGCACGAAACCTTTTACAAATAGAAGCTGAGTATAACAAGAGTACCTTCCTCTATACCTCTACTCACTCCTATATCTAGCGCTGAGTACTATAACCGAGTACTCAGCCTCTCATTTCTATTCTTCTAGAATTGATAAAGTGTTTGTCCTAAACAACGATTGCTAAGACACTTTAGACGATTGGAAATCACTCTAGACTTTTACACAATAATATGGAAATTGGTGTAAGGTATTTGCTTTGCTTTTCTCACAGAATCTTCGAGTATGAATTTGGTCAGCGTTTCGACTACTTGAAGTTCTGCATCGATTGAAGCAAATGGATGGCCTTTATATAGTGACACTTGAGGCACCTGGTCATTTCAAATTTCGAAATAACCATTAGAGGGAAACGGCTTCCTGTGGTTGTCACTCTGGGCGTGCTCAGCGTCGTTGGCCAATAGGATTCACGCAACTTCTGTCTTCGTTAGTCTTCGGTAGAATGTTTCGACATTTAAGGAAAAGTCCACGAGACAGCTTTCTGCGCCTTCTGAATTTTTCCCAAAGTAGAAATACTTTGTCTAGAAGTTGAGCATTGCCTGCTGCTGTCCAGACTGCTTTGTCATCCAACTCAGCAGCTTCTACTTGAAGCTTTTGCCACGAAGGCTTCTCGATCCTTCTCTTGCTGAGTCGTCGTTTTAGTTGATACGACTTCGTTTTGAACTCTTGGGCCGAATGGTATTGATGTGTTGACTTGGGCTTGACTTCCACTTTATGGGCCTTTGGGCTTTTTAATCTCAATGTCTTATACACAATTAAACTCAACATTGAGCAAACACATTAGTGTAATAAATCAAAGCATTTAAATTTAATGTGTTAGAATATTTTTATCATTACTTAAATAATTTTGTCAAATCAAAATCATGTGGAAAGGTGTTTCAACAGATCAAACACAGAAGCGGATCACCTGGCTAAACTAGCCTCAAGCAATGATCAGTGGACGGATCTCCAATGTCCATTTGAGATAAGAGACAGGCCGACGTTCGCCCCAAAGAAGGTAGCTCTTCTTTCATTTGCTATAGGAGATTGGAGATCGCCGATCCAACAGTATCTCTCCATCAGATCTTTGCCTCAAGACAAAGAAGAGGCTAAACGGACAGTGAGGAAGGCTGCATACTTCTCCATAATGAACGATCAATTGTACAGAAAATCTTTTGGTCATCCCTGGTTGAAGTGTGTAAGGACAGAAGAGGGACACCATATCCTCAAAGAATTGCATGCAGGTACTTGTGGAGCTCACGAGGCATCTGCCTCGATCTTGAAAAAGTCCAGATTGGCAGGATTTTACTGACCTACTGTGGAACTTGATGCCCAAAAACTGGTGGAGTCCTGTCATAATTGTCAAGTCCATGCAAAAGACTCTCATACAGCTAAGCACCTACAAAAGCCCATGGTTGAAGGACGACCCTTCGCCACATGGGGGGTCGACATTGTTGGCCCATTTCCTCCTACCAAGAGACAAAGGAAATATGTTGTGGTAGCTATGGATCACTTTACGAAATGGGTTGAAGCCGAAGCTGTCTCTTCTATAAATGCCGAGCGGATGATCGAGTTTGTCAGAGACAATATAATCGGAAGATTCGGAGTTCCTCACACGATTATTACTGACAACGGGACGCAATTCAATTGTGGAAGGTTCAGAGCATTCTGCGAAAGCCAATGAATTCAAAACAGGTTCGCCTCAGTTTACTACCCTCAATCTAATGGGATGACCGAGGTAACAAATCGAACGATTGTAAAGGGCATAAAAAAGAGACTGGGTGAGAATGATAAAAAGTGGGCGGATCACCTCATGAATGTCTTATGGGCATATAGAACCACCCCTCGGACCGCGACTGGCGAATCGCCATTCGCCCTCACTTATGGTGTAGAAGCTGTGATCCCCATCGAGATCCAAGTCCCTAGTGACAGAGTCCTATTTTACTCTGAGGACAGTAATGACCAACGATTAAAGGAAAGTTTGGACCAATTAGAAACAAGGAGGGAGAAGGCGTATGTACGAATGGCTGCCTATAAGCAGAGGATTGCAGCCTATCATGACAAAAGCGCCAAGCTTGTGGACCTGAACCCAGGGGACCTAGTGCTCCGAAAGGCGGACAAAATTCAATCTTTGGAAGGCAAAGGAAAGTTGGGAATTACCTGGACGGGTCCATACAAAATAGTCACCAAAATTGGCCCAACCACTTTCAAAATCCAAGATATAGAGGGGAACACATTACCACGCACGTGGAACATCCAAAACCTCCGCAAGTATTTCGCCAGGGAATAGAATGTAATCAAGGTCTTGAGTACTCTTTTTCCTTTAGTAAGTTTTTATCCCAAGAGGTTTTTCTTATTAAAGGTTTTAATGAGGCTCACATGTAAGGCCCGCTTGCTGTAATAAGACGCATCGCCATTCAATGAAAAGCAATTCTTATCTTTTCAATTCTTTTTTAAGTACTTTCTTGTAGCAATATAAATATTCCAGATTAAAAAAGAAGGGGGCAACTAACGCATTCCCACATACAAGCAGAATAACGCTATCACAGCCTAACTGCTTTCTCCTCAAAGATAGGAGAACCGTCTCATCGGCGGATCAGTTCACCTCAAAGATAGGAAACAATTGATCACCATCAGAGATAGAGTTAAAACATTTCTCAGACGTGAGAACTTTACACTCTCACATACTCTTTCCAACGAAGAGTTTCAAGTCCTAGTGGCGGATCGATTCACCTCAAAGATAGGACGCAAATCGATCGCCTACGGCAGCTTGACTTCCTCTAAAGGAATAAAAGCTTCAAGCCTTCAAGAAGGCTCACAATCCGGGGTATGGCTGGCCACCTACCTTGAACCGATGAAATACATCCTAAAACCTATTAAGTTTACTTGCTGAAAGATATAAAGCGTAAAGTAAAAATAGAGGTTGCAAAAAGGATTAATACAAACTGTACTCAAAATTACGTTTACAAGCTAAACATCTATAGGGGCATCCCCCTGGACATCTTTCACAACAGCGGCGCCTTATTGAGAAATCTCTTTCTCAACAGTAAAGGTCCCCTCTTGAGGGACCGTATAATCTATTATGTCACTGCTCTTGTCACCTACCAGCTGAGATGATTCGCTGAGATCCTCTGCTTCAAGATCCATAGCAGGTTTGGCTTTCTCAACAGATCCGCTCATCACCTTCTGAATATGATCACGGATGAAGTCTTTGACGTTCGGGATCTTACGGTACTTAAAGCAGTCTTCAACATCCGGAACCACGTACTCCGGGTCTACAAAGTCGATCTCAGGATAGGCGAGCCTGACGTACGCCATAATCCATTCTCCGTAGTAGTAAGCGCGTTCTCCCGCCAGGATCTCTGCCTCTAGCAAGGCAGCCCCATGGTTCTTAGCATTTTCCTCCATCTCGCCCAAACTCTCCTTTAGACGGAGAATCTCTGCGTCCTTGCTCTCATTCAGGGCAATAGCGGAGGCGGCATTCGTATTGGCAACGACAACCTCCTTTTCAAGCCGCTTTATGGTCGCTTTATCCGCCACCCCTTGAAGAAGATCTGCTTCCATGGCACGCATATGTGTATACACCTGTCAAACCAAAAGAGGGTGTAAAACACAAATCTCCTCGTAGAGATCACTCTTTCATCCAAAAATGGAAAATGTAGAAAACTCACCGAAAGAAGGTCCCTCTTTCCCATCTTGGCATGGGCGGACCCAGAGAACCTGTTCTGGTTCTCCTGCACTTCGCCAAGTTGACCAGGGCTTCGTCAAGGTCATTGATAACAGATTCATTCCTCAAAGACCCTTTGTTGCCATACTTGGCGAACCAGTAACCTCCCAAGTTGGGCTTCACCACCTGTGCATAAATCAAAAGACGGAAGTCAAGTTCCAAGTAAAGAGAGAGAAGATGGCAAAGTAAACATACCTGCTCTGGACTAGCCATAGGCTTCTCAGCCCTCATGGCATCCGCCAGTAACTTTCCCCCACTAGAAGACACAGATTTCTTCTTCTTTGGCAGAGGAGGATCAACCATATCACCAGCAGGACGCTTCCCAGAGCTCTTATGGGGATCTGCTACCTGCTTATCCTTCTGAGCCTCTTCCTCCTTCTGTTTCTTGCGCATCTCTACAAGAGCGCAACTTGCCTCAGACAAATCCCTGACAAGGGAGCAAGAAATAATTATCAAAAGGAAAGAACAAAAGTACCTTCATCAAATTGATAAAACTTCGCATAAGTAAATCCAATCTCGTCACGACGAATCAGGGGAATATCATTCATCATGAATTCCAGAGCATCAGCGTACGTCCAAGCCTCTGCCTTGATGTTTTTCATTATATCCGCCACCTTTTCATTGCTATCTGTCAATATACGTAGATCTTCCGCCATATGCAAAGGTTTGGCATTCCAAACCGAGGGGAATCCCAGGGGTTCATCCTCTTTCACCTTAATGAAGAAAAATTTTTCATCCCAGAGATGGACGTTCGACATCTTCCCATAGAATGGCGAATAGGATTTAAATTTGGCGAATGTGTAGAAGGACTCAGATTTCCGCTTCGTTGGTTTATGAAGGGATCGGAAGACTCGAGGATTACAAACAACCTCTAGATTTGAAGCCAAATAGCAGTCTAAAGCTACATCTAACCATCCATTTGGATGTAGCTGGCAGACGGTGATTCCAAAGTACGCCAGGATATCCGCCATCATCTTAGGAAGAGGAAGACGAAACCCTCTCTCCACATGACAACTGTACATGGACAGATATCCTACAGACGGACAGGCGGGTTGCTGGTGAGCAGCCGCCAATTCAATCTCGTAATTCTTAATCCACGAATATCGATCTGCCAGATCCGCTAGATCCGTGGCGCTCATGCGAGACAGAGTATACTCCACACGAGGCGCCTTTTTCCTAAATGGGGCTGAAGAAGAAGCCTCCATCCCAGAAAACCTCCTAGAATCTATCGCCGGAACAGTACGGGTCACGGTGTCAGGAAAATTCTGAGTTCTACGATTCCTACTCTCCCTCACCGAGTTACACAAGTCCCAGCTAGATGTACTTTCGAAAGAACTCGAACTCTCAGAGGAAGTGGTCCAACTAATTTGGGTTTCGGAAGAAGGGGAGGTCAAATTAAACAGTTCAGCAGTAGACCCAGACGAAGAACTCATAAAACCCAGAAAACAAGGCGGAAAGATTTACTTACATGAAAACTGGAAGCTTTGAGGTTCTTGATTCTGGAAAAAGCTTCGCGGAAACTCAAGCGAAAATGAGGGAAAATGGGAAATGAATCGGAAAAGGGAAGAGAGAGGTTGAAGAAGGCCACACTTCTCACCTCGAGCAGCGCGCATGGGACACATATCATTCCATGAGTGGCCTCAAACCAAGTGGCCATTAATACGGTTCATCATGACGGCGTGCGAAGAAGGTCAAAAGCTCTAAAGGACTTTAAAGGAACTTTGGGGGGGGGGGGCTTCTGATAACATCTGGATATTATCCCAGGGATCAAAGAGGATATTTGCCAAAATGACCAGTATTGGGGACGACCCGAGAAGCAATGGCGTATCAGGTAAGACACCCGGATGGCGGATCACCTAAACTCCGCCACATGAGATCCATAGTCAAACCTATGGGAGACCCGCCGTCATGCCTCGATCCGCCCATTGAGCGGTAAAATCGATTCCCAATGAAGGCCATTAATGATCCTTTATTGAGCTAACGACCAAGCTTAAAGGAGATCCGTAACCGCCATTAATGAGACATTAATGGAGACTTTCTAGTTACTATGAGTTACGACTTCATGACTATAAATAGCTTGCATCCCAAGCTATTGAGGTACACACTTCACTTTCTAACCCTACTCTGTCAATTCAGTTTATTCTTTATCCCATTACTGACTTTGGCATCGGAGCTTCCCCCCGTCGAACCCAACGACGCCCCCCGCAGGGAAGGAATCCGATCAGAGGTTCATCGCCAGTTATCATTATTCTGTTGGAAAAATTGGTACACTAATTTGAAACAATTGGTACACAGATTTATTCTGTTGGAAAAATATAAGAATTATAATTATTTTCTAAATAATATAACTAATATAAATTTGAAGATACTATATTAAATACTAAAAAAACAAAAATGAAATTGAAGATATAGATAATAAAATTGATTTGGAACAATTGGTAAACTGATTTATTATATTGGAACAATATAAGTATTATGCTGGAATAATATAACTATTTTGTTGGAAAAATTGGTACGCTAATATATTATGTTGGAACAAATGATACACTGATTTGGAACAATTTCGTATACTGTCGGAACAATGTAAATAGGACAAAAAACGTGCCCAGAAAATTATCAAAAAATTCTACAACATGTAAAATATTATTTTAAGAAATTTTAATTCTTGACTCAAAGTGAGATTCCTTACAGTTTTGACCCAACAAATTGTTGAAGCATGTAAAATGGATAAAATTAAGGAACAAGTTTTATTGGGACTAAACCGTAAGAAATCTCGCTTTGACCCAAAAATTAAAGTTTCTCAGAATAATGTTTTACATTTTCTGAAATTTTTTAAGAATTTTCTGGGTACTTTTTTTCTCGCCAGAAAATGCCCACCCAAATTCCGTTCACCGAAATTTTTTTTACTTGAGCTTCAAGGATCTTATGACCGTCTAATTTAGACGAGTCTAATAGTATAAAAAATTTCGAAAAACGAGGTTAGAAATGTCGGGAAAATGTATTTTAAAAAAAAGAAATAAAACAATTTTTTCTATCATCTCTTTCCTTTTATTTACAAATTTGTCACCTTGCCCTTTTTAATTATCATCAAAACTACGTAGTTTTGTTATGTCACACAATAAGCTCATACCACACCTAGACCCATTGTCACACTGGATCTCAACCCTATATATATATATATATATATATATATATATATATATATATAACTAATTTATGTAGTTGATAATTGCTTAATGAGATTTTTGTCTCACGTTTTTTAAATGTTGTAATGTTTTAGGTGAGAAAGAGCAAGGTAGAGGAGAAGTCACTGGTTGATAAACAATGTTGAAGTATCAAGTCTTCGGTTTTGTCTTTAGTTTGGACATTTGCCTTTCATTTGGAGATTTAAGGTAATATTTTGGAACTTGAATGTAATAGAAGTATGAATTTATTTTATAATATATCTAAGAGAAATGCTTGAAAAATGTGAAATTTATGATATTTGGATAATTTTGAGACTCCTAAATATTGATTGTGATATTTTTATATCATGCCCGATGCCAATTAAGGTCTAGGGTCGGGTGTGACAACCATCTCATTGCTGCACTTTCCATCGCGATTCCAGCAAACAACCTTGAGGCGAAATCTTTTCTCATATGATCCCGCCTCCTCCTCATCGACAACCCAACCTCCTCCCTTGGCCTTCCTAATTCTCAATTCACCATGATCACTGAAACCACAACCTTTGTACCGCCTCAAGCTGAACCACCACTCTTTCCTCTCCTAAGAAAATTCCCTCCATCATCCAACCACCATTCTATGACTAGCTAATATTTATTTAATCCCTGTAACAAGAGCTTTGTTCCAAATCCAATTTATGTCAATCAATTCCACCACCATCATATTACCCGATTCTCTTTACATATCACGAGCTTATCTTACTCTACCATCGACAACTTTCGATCCGAGACTCCTATCTCCAACAGACCATTTAACACAGAAAATCCTCGTCAAACCCTTCACATCCCCATAGGTAGAAAATGAATGGTTTCAACTTTGTTTGGCACATGTCATATCCTACTCCACACCACGTGACATAGGTCCTGTTTGGTAAATATCGTTTTGGGATAAAAAGAACGGTTTTGATCAACTTTAAAGATTTGAACACTGAAACCGCTAATTGGAGTGTTTGATGGAGAGAGGTTTGGGAGAGAGTTTTGGGATGAAAAGGCTAATTTAAAAAAAGCTCTTAAAATGAGTTTTTTTCAATTAGCGTTTTGCAATATTAAAATTAATGGACTTCTTTAACCCTAATAGATAGACTCCCTCTTCTCCTGCGCCAAAATTAATGCCCTTATTCGTCTTTTTGCACAAATCGCTATTATCAATCAGCTATTTTTTACCAAACAGGTCTACACAAACAGCTAATCAAATCAGCTAGTCAAATCAGCTAATGTAATCAGCTAACAACTAACAGCTAATTTCCAAACAGAGCCATAGTATAACGCTGGTGAGCCATTCCTTATTCACAATTTTACGTTTTTACCTTAAGGATAATACGTGGATGTTATAGAAAACTAATATATTATTAAAATTAAAGATCAAAACAACTTTAGATGATCAATAAATATAATAATAAAATATTATTTATCGCACTTTATATACATATAAATTTATTTACAACTTTTATATTTGTTTTTCTTTATGGTTTTCATCTTCCAGTAATTTTTTTTTATTATTTTAATTAATAGATCAGTAAACAATTAGACAAACAAAAACAAAATACCATTTTAGCAAATAAGTTCTATTATTATATTAGAGAAATTTACCGTATAGATAGAAGTCCAAAGAGAAAAACAAATTTTGACCAGACCGGTTCTCTCGTTGAACATCCATTCCATAATCCGTGTGGAGATTTTCCACTCATCTTCTTCATTCTTCAACTTCAACGCCATCCCTCCAATTCATTTCTCTTCCTCTTCTACACATAGGAATCCACGCCGTCTTTTTATGATTCAAGTGGATACGATCAATTCTCCAATTCCCCATGGACCACAAGCTTACACCTAAGCCCAAGCTTGATCGCCTCAACGCTGGCAAGAATATCGATTATCATCCCTCTTCTTCCTTTTCTCTTGATGCTTCCACTCACCGGATTCGCTCTCTTCTTTTGGACCCCAAAGCTAGCTTCCGTATTAAGGGTATCGACGGCGAATTTGACCTTTTTTGCCAGACTCTCGGCTTTTCTGGTCCTGAAGATTTTGCTATTCCTACTGCTGTTTGGGAGGCTCAAAAGGCCCGCCGCTCTTGCGTTCATACTCCTTCGCCTTTCACTCACTCCGCTCCTTCGGATAAGCCTAATGTCGATACTGTTCGATTTCAAACTGAAGCTAAGCTTAGTGAGAACGAACCTGATAGAAATACTATCCACTTTTCCAACAAGCGTGAAGTTGAAGGTGAGGTTTCTAATTCCAAAATTGCTTACAGTTTTACTCATTTGAATAGCGGAGTCAGCGTGAGAACTGTTAAAGATCGCGGCGGAGGGATTAAGGGAGATAGACCGCCGATTTTGGCGCCTCCGCCTGTTATGTTGTTGCAACCGGTAGTTGATCATGTGAGTTCGACTTGGGATATATTGAACTCTTTTGCTCCTAATGATGATGAAGACTCGGATTACTTAAATCGAGGCGACAGAGAAATTGAAGAGAACAAGAAGGGGGAGGATAGTGATGTAGATGAAGAGATAGAACGATTGAATAGCAACAGGGTGGGCGAGAATGAAATTCTTCCTGAACCTTCTTGCTCTTCTCAGTCGAATGACGATTATAGCGATGGAGAGAACGGTGAACATGATACACCGGGAGCTATTATGCAGATAGTGCATTGTGTTTCTCCAAATGCGAAATTCAGAAGGAATATTAATTCATGGCAAAAGGGTGAGCTTTTGGGTAGCGGGTCTTTTGGAACTGTTTTTGAAGGCTACACCGAGTAAGTCTTCTACTTAATGCATTACAGTTAAGTTATCATAAATTTGGCATGTGGATTCACAGTCGGGTCTTTCGAAACGAATTTGAACTTATTCCAATTCATAGTGGGTTGATGAGTGATTATTGCTCAAGCTCTCTTTTTGTCCCCTACCCAAAAAAAAAGCTATTGAACTATGGTTTACACTTGCACAATGGCGGCAAGTAAGTAATGACAATGCTTCCGATGTATGTATAAAAAAAAAAAAAAGGCGGCCCGGTCGCATTACGCGTCCCCGCTGAGCGAGGGTCCGGGGAGGGGTCCCACCACAAGGGTGTATTGGGGGCAAGCCTTCCTTGCCAATTTAATTGGCAAGAGGCCGCTCCTAAGACTAAAAGAGCGGCAAGCCTTCCCTTCCGATGTATTGGGGGCAAGCCTTCCCTTCCGATGTATGTATAAGGTGCATATTTAGTTACTAAGATAACTCTAATTGACTAAAAGTATAGCTGACAATCTTTGTAATCTGAATAAAATGAACGAGGCTAAATTAAGCATAATCCCATTTGATCGAATTGTGCTCAATTTCAATTTCATTTTTAAAAAAGCTATTTTTGTCAAATGTGACTAAAAGAGCACGATGAAGTGTTAAGTTAATGAAATCGGGGAACCTCACATGGTCTTTTAAATCTACTTGAATTTAATTTACAGTGGCCTGTCATCCACTTAAACATTTTAACTTGGTTATGTTGATGCCATATGGCTTCTGACTAGTTGACCACGGGATTGTGACTTAAGAGCATGTCCAAGAGACTCTTAGTCCACCCTCTTTAAAGAATATAAACAATTGACTCGTAGTGATTTGAGGAGTGACTAAAACATTGTATCTCCAATAATACTCCTCATATTCACTCCTTATTTATTATTTTATCATTAAAATGATTAATTATTTTTATATTACCAATAGTGAGAGGAGATAGACTCCTCAATAATAAATTATTAATAAAAAATGAAATAAGCAGGCACTAAGAGTGGAAGATAATTATCCCAACGTTAGGAGGAGAAAAGAAAGAAGTATGGTTCATGCTGGGTTTAGTGCTGGTTTTAGAGGTCTGGTTCTTCTTTGGCTAATATTTGTATGTTCTTTGATTTTTCCTCTTCTTGTTGCTGGTATAAGAGTTGATCCTTACCAAAAATGAGGAAATCATTTATGGCTACATACAAGATATCGATGAACTAATTATTGTTTAGTCAATTCTGCAGAATAAGAAAATTAAAGAGAGAGATGGTCATATATCATTGATGAAATACTTAGTACATTTTTGTGAACTTATTTGGCTTCTGATATTTCTTACTTATTTATGTATTTGAATTTGCTGCAGTGATGGATTCTTTTTTGCTGTGAAGGAGGTTTCTTTGCTGGATCAAGGAAGCCAAGGGAAGCAGAGCATTTTACAACTTGAGCAGGTAGGAAGAATTAATCTTATTCATCAAGATTATATACAGCTTAATTTACCCTCTATTCTGATAGTTCTATAGTCGCATCATATAATCCGAAGTTTATATGCATGCTTCAGTCCCACCTCTTACAGCTATTAATGCATCATTAATATCCATTGCTAATAGCATATTTATTGGTCCAGGAGATTTCTCTTCTGAGAGACTTTGAACATGAGAACATAGTTCGGTATCTTGGAACAGACAAGGTATAATTCTCATTTCTTAGTTAGTTTCTTTCTTTTGTTATTCATCATGAGATGACATACATGTCGTGCATAATGTGAACCCTTTCTTTAAGATGCATCTAAAAGTGTTTGGTGATACTTTCTTATGTTAGTACAGATAGAAACAACATTGTAGGAATTCCTAAAGATATGTTTCCTAACCATGCAGAATTGTGACATGCATTTTGTTCTATTTCATTATCTGCCTTTGTGTGAAGAAGGAAATAAATTGGTTGACCCTGCTATCCTCGTATATTCTAGTCGAGGAACCAAAAAGCCTATCTCAAACTGCTGAAGGCAATTGACATGACATAGGACCCTTCTTTAGGGGCTAGAGGTTTAAGTAGTACCACAAGTCATAGTGGACAATATGCTTTTATTTGATATCTGCGGCTCGCAGCAATTTGCATCAGCTGTCTTTTGCTTCTTTTGTCTTAGCAGACAGCACCACTTTTAATTAAAACTAAACTTCTTTTATATTGAAACAACTATTAGTCATGGATTCACTGCTCATTTTTCTGTTATTTTTCACAGACTACCTGGCTACTTTTCATGCATTTGCAATATAGTGTCCACAGCTAAAACATGAAACATCTAATTTGACAACAGGAGTATTGTCACTCCTCAATTTGTCCTTGCCTAAGTTGAAGACAGTTGCAAATATATTTTAATTAGTGGATAGTGTTGCCTTTTGTTTTTTTTTTTTTAAAAAAAATTTGGACTTATTGCTATATTGAAATCGATTTCATGGGCTTTTACTTTGTATCACAATTTATTAAAAGCTTTACAGGATGGAGCTAAGCTTTATATCTTCCTTGAGCTTGCAACAAAAGGTTCACTTGCAAGGCTTTATCAGAAGTACCATTTGAGAGATTCTCAGGTCTCAGCATACACAAGACAAATTTTGAATGGCTTAAGATATCTTCATGATCGGGGTGTGGTTCATAGGTAATACATATGAAGTGTTGAACTTTAACCTTCGCTAGTTTTTATTTTACTGATTGGGCAAGTTTTCCAAATCTTAATTTCCCTTCTTTGCTGCATCTTTTTTTTTTTTTTTTTGATGAACCTTCTTTGCTGCATCTTAAATGCAAAGTTTTTGGGTTCTTATGTCCTTAAGTTGATTTATTATTATTATTATTATCATCATCATCATTATTGTTCTTATATGAAATTATATATCCATATTCCAGCTCTACTTTCAGCAAAATTTCTCTCTTAATGACTTCAAAAAGTTCTCTGCTGACTACTTGAAAAACGCAAGCAGTTATAAATAACGTAGGAAGCACCGACACGGGTACTCTTGCGGGTGCGGGAAATGGCATTTTGAAAAAATATGACACAGCTACGGCGGGGACATGCCAAATTTATTTATATATATATATATCACAAATAACATTCACAAGTCATACACCATAAATAACATCTATAATAAAGTTATTAAAAAAAAAAAAGGGCGGCCCGGTCGCACTACGCATCCCCGCTGAGCGAGGGTCCGGGGAGGGGTCCCACCACAAAACATTTAATACTTCAAACTATTTAAACTGCCACAAAAGGCGCGGCTGCTATATCCTTTTTTTTAGTGTTAGTTTTCTTTTTTTTTTATAGGGGTTTATTTTATTTTTTAAATATCAACCCCTCTTTTTTGTAAAATTATTAAAAAACCCCCCTAAATTCTACTTAATTAACTAAAAAACCGTGTCCCCATATTAAAAAAGAAAAAGAGGGGAAACTTATTTTGGAGTGTCGGGTGTCCCCGGAGTGTCTGACACTCTTATGTTGGCCTCATAGAAGTTCGGTGCTTCCTAGTAAACAATGTATGTAGGTTCTTTTAAAGCCTGCAAAGTCAAACTTGTTTTAACATTACCTTGTAGCGTTCCTTTACACTTTGAAAAGGCATGTTCAGCTGTTCTATTACTATTCCCATTGTTTTACTTGTAAACCTTAATTTATGCCCATTTCAAAGTAATCCTGAATACTGATACTGCTTTGGAATTTTTCATTATCCTTTGGTCCTGCAACTCAGTTTCATAATATTGAAGGCCTTGGAGCTGAGAGGCTGAGCTAACTTTCATTTTGGGTTTTTTTTCCAGTTCCTTCATCCTATTACATGAATCATTTTGGTAGGAATAACTATGCTGTGTAGCATAGAAGTAGGAATAATTTTGCCAGAAATTGCACCTTTTTTCTGCGGGCTGTAGAGACTTTTGCATTTTGCACAATGAGTTAGCCTTGCAATTTACCAGCATCTAATGTACAAAAAAAATAAGGCCTAATGCTCCCCCCAGCCCCCTTTAACTTGTCCAAATTGGTCATTTTACCCACCCAACTCATCGAATGTCCTATTTACCCACTTAACTCCATAAAAGTGGTATTTCTCACCCCCTTAACTCGTCCAAATTGGTCATTTTATCCCAGACTCATCGAATGTCCTATTTACCCCCTTAACTCCATAAAAGTGGTATTTCTCACCCCTTATGATCCTACGTGGCAGTAACTTTTGTGTGTGTATGTGTGCAACAAAGGCATGAAGCGCGTGGATGTGGAAAATTGGGCACTAACCGTAACAAAAAAAAAAGATTATAAAAATCCCTAAAATCTAGCATCCAAATCCCTAATCCTTATTTCCTTCCCGATTCCTCTTCTTTCTTCTTCATTCCTGTTGAATATAATCTTCTCCATTCATGTTCTATCTTCTTCATTACTTGATTTATTGGTTAAGTGTTTTGTTCTTCACGATGAAAAGAGGAAGTGTAAAAGTCTCAATAATAGGGTCATTTTCGTCTTTTTATATATAACTCTGAGTAGTCAAAAAAATTTGACCGAATTTGACACGTGACATTTGAGAAGTCAGACTTCAAGCGCGTCGCTTACGCCGGTCAATTCTAACTTTCGAGAATGAAAATGGAGGGGTGAGAAATACCACTTTTATGGAGTTAAAGGGGGTAAATAGGACATTCTATGAGTTGGGGTAAATGGACAAGTTGAGGGGGTGAGAAATACCACTTTTATGGAGTTAAGAGGGTAAATAGGACATTCGATGAGTTGAGGGGGTAAAATGACCAATTTGGACAAGTTAAGGGGGCTGAGGGAGCATTAGGCCAAAAAATAATAAAAATGTAAATTGAAGCTCAATATTATGTTAGACATGAGGAAAATATTCATCCTTAACACTATATTCATTTTAATTTTTCTCCTTGAAATTCTAATTGCTGCTTTCCTCCCTCTGATAGTGGATTTTATCTATTTGCACTAATCAGACTTTGCTTTGCCATAGTATTTTTCCCATGAATAGAAGACTAAGACCCTGTTCTTTTTCACTTAATTTCAGTATCAGTAATTTGAGTTCAGTTCAGTAGCATTCAGTTCAGTTATTTATTATAATTATTGTTAAGTTCGGTCCAGTAGCATTCAGTTCATTAAAAAAGAACAGGGTCTAAATAGACTAGGAGGATATATAAATTGGTGCGGCAATATGTTCTCCAGAGAAAATGATGAAAGAACAAGGAAGAAAGTTTAAAATGTTCGGAAATGTCCTATATAAAGTGAAATCCTCAGATTATATCTCATATGTAGGATTAAGTTTAGGGAAAAGTTGACGATATTAAATATATTTTGTTTCACTGCAAGTTGGAAGGGGCATTTGAAAATTAGTTTTATTATTTCTTTGTTAGTTGCTTTTTAAAATACTTTTCTTTTTAATTTTTATTTTCAAGGGATATCAAATGTGCTAACATACTGGTGGATGCAAACGGATCAGTAAAGCTTGCAGATTTTGGATTGGCAAAGGTGCCTTGTTTTCTTAATCTCTCTTATATCCCATCCTTCACTCTCCCCATCTGCTGTTAAATATCTGTATTTCTTTTTCCCATATTTACCGTTTAGTGATTTTCTTGTTCATAGGCAACTCAATCCAATGATATCAAATCATGCAAAGGGACTGCATTTTGGATGGCCCCGGAGGTATTCCTTTTTCCTTTTTGTTCTATTATAGGGATTTCCTGGACTGTCAATGTGAGGTTTTTCATATTGTTAGCATATTCTCTCTTTCAACTTTATAATTTTGTCTAGGTAACTGCTTACTGGTTTACTGATGCAAAATTTTAGGTTGTTAATTTAAGAAATCGTACCTACGGTCTTGCTGCGGATATATGGAGCCTTGGATGTTCTGTGCTCGAGATGTTAACTGGTCGACCACCATATTCGCACTTGGAAGGCGTATGCATTCTAGTTCCATGTTTACAAATTATTCTAGTTCCATGTTTTACAAATTGGGCTTTCATTTTACATTTGGTATCTAAAAGGCGGATATTATACTTGACAATGTTAAATGGCTTAAAAATGTGCTACTAGTTACTGTGGTTGAAATAGATGTGGAGTTCAGTAAAGTTATTTTCTTATGTTGGTTACAGATGCAAGCATTATTTAGAATTGGTAGGGGTGAACCTCCTCTCGTGCCAGATTCCTTGTCAAAAGATGCCCAGGATTTCATCCGTAAATGCTTACAAGTGAATCCGAACGATAGACCTACAGCAGTTCAGTTGTTGGACCATCCATTTGTGAAGAGGCCAATTCAACCTTTCTTGATTCCTCCTTCTCCTCGTTTCATTAACAGTCCTGAAATTTTTTAATCAACCCCTACATAAATCTTCAAGTAAGTGAAAACTGTTTGATTTGAAATGCTACTTCTTATTTATTTGCATTCCATGATAATGAGATTCCAAATAATTACCGAACTATCAGCTTATTTGACCAAACTTCTACTATGTTCATTGTTTTTTAATTTTTATTCTACAGGAGCAGAAACATACAGTGAGCTGTTCTACAGTAAGCCATGGACGCATCATTTTCATGAGGTGCTAAGGTCAAAAACATCACTAACATAGTGGGCAGGGCAGGGCAGGTTCATTAAACATTTTTGAAGGTGTAATTATCTTAAATTTACCCTGTTTCAAGGAATCGTTGGACAAGGGGGCAAAACAATAAGAGTAAAATAGCACCCTCAAAAATGTTACTACGCTCAGAGTGTAGCAACACGATCATGGCATGGGAGCATTGTCCTCAAAATTGATTCCTGGCGAATAGCTGTTTGGTGTGTTCGAGTAATTGTAAATAATAGATGAATAATGTATAGATTTTACCATTATTAGAAAACTGATAGGAGAAAAGAACAAAAAGATATCAGTTGAACGATCAATTCAAACCATTTACTGATCTACTTTAAATTATGCTCTTAAGTTTACCTCTTTTGGTGGTTTATTAATTTTACTCTCGTTTTTTATTATACCAACTTTTATCTTTAATTAATTTGATCATTTTTATTTTATTTTTTTTCAAATTTACTTTAATACACTAAAAATAATTTTATAATTTAAGCTATAATAATTGAAAAAAATATATATTGCTTAGAGAGTACTAAAGGTAATTCCAATCACTTCAGTAGCTTGATTAATATTTTATTGATTTAGATTAAAACTCTTGAGAATAAACAAAGGGAGCATTATATTCTTGTAAGTTATAGATGTTACAAATTCCAATCTTCTATAATAAAGTTAGGTGTTCTGAAATAGAGTAATTTTAGGGTCCAGGGTAAGTTACAGATGTTACAAATTCCAATCTTCTATAAAAAAAAAAAAGTTAGGTGTTGTGAAATAGAGTAATTTTAGGGTACTCCTGGAGTAAAATTTCTCCATGAAATAACCATAAATACATAACATGTTTAACTCACGCCAAATAGCCATAATATTGAATTTAACAAAAAGAAAAAAGAGGTCCAAATTATGTCTTTAATAGGAGAGATTATTAGAACCACCAAGTTCTCCGTGTCAAACGGAGGACCTTCCACACATATTTTGACATGTGTAATACAGATCTACACATATTATAAGAGCCTCTACTATTTTATTTATTTAGCGGGATTACAATACACATGTCCAAATGTAAACTGTGGATCCTTCAAGTGACATGGAAAATCGGGTGCTTAATATAAAAACTCAATAATGAATTTAACAAAAAAAAAGGTCCAAATTATGTCTTTAATATTTTCGAGATGTGTAGATATACTTTTAATCGCAAAATACTAACATTTCAAATTTGAAACAATTTTGCACATAAGAATATTGAATAATTTTGAACCAGATATACAACATATAAAATGAGACTTTTATCTTGGTTGAGAGACATAGGCAAAGGTAGAAGGGTACGAAAGTATTAAGTCAACCTCAGCTGTTAGGGACCACCCCTTATTATGGTGGCTAAGAGGCGGTTCCAACCTTGTCCACTTTTTCATTTACATGAGGTGTTGATTTTACGATTGTATCCCAGTAAATGAAGAATTGTATGATACGAGTCACTACGATGTTGATAGTTTTGATCTTAAAGTGATAAAGATGATACTCTTCTCTAGCTAAAGTTAGAAATAAATAATAGGTAAATTTCATCAATGGTTTACAACCTTTACTCCATTTCACACTTTGGTGTACGACCTTTAATTTGTCTCACTAATATGTATAAACTTATAGATGACCTTCCACTTTGGTGTATAGCAGGTAAGAATGACCGGTCAACACAAAGTCAACACACCACATCAGTATTTTGACCAGTAAAAAAATTAAAATTTGACCACCTAATATAAAATTACTTTTATGCCCTATTCTTCCTCCATCATACCCCGTTTCCTTTTCCCTCTCTAACTCTTCTCTTTCTCAACCTTATTTCTCTCTCTACTAAAAACAGAAATAACACTGAAACATATCCAATTCATACCTAACATCTTCTTATATATATATCCAATTCATACATAGCATCTTCCAATTTTGATTTCTTTTTTCGCTACTCTTCTCTTGAAGCCGCACAAACACTTATTGTCTTCAAACCCTCCTCTAATTTAGGTTCTCTCCAGCTCCAACGGCTAGTACATTTTTCAACCCTCTTTTCTATTCCAATTTTCTACTTCTTATCCATTAAAGAAGAGCCACTCCTAATCTCATCAGAATTTGTCATGAAAACCGAGAAATCCCTCATTAATGGAGGATTCTCGCCGATTAAAGAGATGATGGATTTCTGCAACTCTGTTTTGAGAATTAAACCGGAGCTGCAACTGGAAAAGAAGTTGAGAAATAGTATGTAATTGTGAGGGACATTTCATGAACTTTTTTGAAGAAGTAAATTATTGTCTCTGACTCTATTGCGACACTTCTTCTCTCCCATTTCCTGTTTTCCAAATAGCTAATTCGGTGACATACATAAGAATATGAAATATTAAGAAATCCAATCCTCTCTCAAAAAGGTAATTAAGTTGCTTCCCACTTTTATTGGGTTTAAGAAACTACTGGTAGGTTCCTTTCAATTTTAAAACAAGAAATTACTAGCTAAATTCAACTTGACAAAAGGTAATTAAACTGCTTCCCACTTTTATTATAATTAAATTATTATAATTGTTGGATAATATTTTAAGGTAGTAATTTTGATTGACAAATATTGTTTCTGTTTTTGATAGAGAGATAAATAAGGTAGAAGGAGGAGTTAGAGAGAGAAAGGGGAAGGAGGAAGGAGAAAGAAGAGGGCATAGAAGTAATTTTTTATTAGGTGGTCAAATTTTTACTTTTTGACTGGTCAAAATGCTGACGTGGCTCGTTGACTTCGCGTTGACCGATCATTTTTACCTGTTATACACCAAAGTGGGAGGTCACCTATAAGTTCATACATATTAGTGAGACAAATTGAAGGTTGTACACCAAAGTGTTAAATGGAGCTAAGGTTGTACACCATTGATGAAATTTACCCATAAATAATCCAAAAGGTATGCACACCTTAGTCTCCAATGGAGAAAGTTTGATTTGATTTCATAAAAATTGCATTCTTTATTTTATCAAAAAAAAAATTGCATTCTTTAAAAAATGGAAGGTTTTTATACCTCCTTAACCCTAAGATAGAAACATTCTACCCCTCAATGCGCTGCTAACATCATTTAAGACATTAGGAGTAGAATGAGAACAAATATCTTAAGGGCAAGGTAGAAAATAAGCTAAATGGCAAGACAATGAACATGTAATGGAAAAACAGTAAATAGAACATGTGCATGCATGGTAGAATTCAGTAGAATTTACTCGTGAATTAATGTCACACAACGTGTGGCTTGAGGGATACGTTGTGTGGCTGAAGCTTGAACAGTCCACTCGACGTGCTACGAGAGTGACATGCCGTGTGACTTTATCCGAAGAGAAATAGAACTGAAACTTCAAAAGTTCACACGACGTGTGGTACGGGTGACACGCCGTGTGAAATAATTTGTGAAGAAACAAAACTCAACGAAATCCCATGCACCGTGTGGCTAGGGTTACACATCGTGTGACCTTATTTGCCCTATTTCATACTGATGCGTTTGCTCACACGACGTGTTGCTATTCTCACATGCTATGTGATCCATGTTTCAAGGGCTCTCCCGCGTCCTTCATATTGATGCCTTTATCATTCTCTCCTTCCCGAGAGAAGTTGGACCCCAAGTCTCTTGTCGTATACTCAAGAGGTGCATCCAGCTTGTAAGGACACAAGTCACACAGATTGAAAGAGGGAGACGTCTTTTCCAACCAATTTGGGAGTACTATATGGTAGGCATTGACATTGACTCTCTTGGTAATTTTGTAGGGACCATACTTCCTCGGTTGGATCTTGCTACTTGGAGCACTAGCTAGGCGCTCCTTACTCAAATATACCATGACCTCATCCCCAACTTTAAACTGAGCATCCCTTCGTATCAATATTGGCCTTCAACTTTGTATTCCGCTCTTCAAGCGCCACTTTCACTTCATCATGCATTTGTTGGAATTCATGAGCTAGCTTTTGAGCGGGAATGCTAAACTTGTCCCCCTTCGGTATGCTCACAATGTCGAGGGTATGGTTAGGAACCTTCGTGTAGACCATTTTAAATGGTGATTTTCTTGTGCCCAAATAAACGGCCCTATTATATGCAAACTCGGCTTGAGCTATCACCAAATCCCACATCTTCGGCTTATCCTTGCACTTACTCCTTAATAAATTCCCCAAGGTCCAGTTTACCGCCTCGATTTGTCCATTGGTTTTAAGGTGAGCAGTGGTGCTAAACTTTAAGGAAGTGTCGAATAAAGCCCATATGGTCATGTAGAAGTGGCTTAGGAACTTAGTATCCCGATCGGATACAATACTCTTTGGTACTCCATGTAGTCTCACTACCTCCCGAAAGAAAAGCTTGGCTATGGATGAAGCATCATTGGTCTTTCAACATGGGAGGAAGTGTGCCATCTTCGAGAATCTGTCCACCACCACAAATATGGAGTCAATTCCTCTTTACATTCTTGGTAAACCCAAAACGGAGTCCATAGAAAGATCGTCCTAAATAGTATTCAGTACCATGTGAAGTCGTGAGCTGGCAGCATGCCCCTTCACGGGCTGACACACATAACATCACTCCACTATATATGCTACGTCTCTTCTCATCTTTGGTAAAAAAACAATAGTGGGACCTTGTCACTTCATATGTTTTCTCTCTCTCGAAATGTTCCTCTAGACTTCCCCCATGCAAGTCTCGAATAACCTTCTCCCGAATGAAGGTGCACAGTAGACATAATTGGTCCCCCTACATTAGGTAATCATCTACCAAATAGTAGTGACCCTCACCAACTTGACTCATACACCTTTATCATATAATTCTGAAGTCCGGATCCTCTTTGTAATCGCCCTTCATATGGTTAAATGAATCCACCTTAAGAGCTATAGTCTTAAGTAGTGCTACCATCTAGCTCAAGGCATCTGCACTCGATTTTGTTGCCTGATTTTATTGATAAGTTTGTTGGGGAACTTATCCACAGACGTAGACCATCTAACATGCATGGAACTCTTGAGTTGCTTTTGGCTCCCCAAATATTTCAAGGCTAGGTGATCCACATATATAGAACAAACTCCTTCCCCATGAGGCAGTGTTCCCAAGTCTTTAAAGCCTTTACTATGACATAGAACTCTTTATCATAGGTGGCCCATTTTGTCTCGAATCATATAACTTCTCGCTAAAGTATTCAACCAACCTCTTCTCTTGCATTAGGACTCCCTCAACACCAACTCCGCTCCGTCACATTCTACCTCAAGGAGCTTCTCAAAGTCCGGAAAGGCAAGCATCAGATCCGTTCTCAACTTCTTTTTTATGAGGGCAAAGCTACCTTCTTATTCATCTTCCTATTTGAACTTTTTTCCCTTATACAAACACTCGGTAAGAGGTGCCACAATGATGCTGAAGTTGCAGATGAATCTCCGATAGAACATCATTAACCCATTGAAGCTTTGGATATCCCCCATATTTTGAGGCATCGGCCACTCTCAGATAGTCTAAACCTTCTCTTCGTCCACCCGTATGCCTTCTCCACTAACCATATACCTAAGAAACACCAAACTCTCCATGATGAAGTCACATTTCTTAGTGTTTGCGTATAGTTGATGCTTCTTCCATAGGTCAAATAACATCCAATTACCGGATGTAATACTTGGTTCATCAACTGCATGAAGGTGCTTGGAGCGTTTATCATCCCAAAAGGCATCACTAACCCTTCATACAACCCATCTTTAGTCTTGAATGTCATTTTCCTCTCATCTCCCGCTCTAATCCGAATTTGATGGTACCCAGTCCGCAAGTCAATCTTGGAGAATACCTTTCGACCACTCAGTTGGTCCAACATGTCATCAAGTCGAGGGATAGAATACTTATGTCAGATGGCGATTTTATTGACAGCTCGACTATCAATGCACATTCTCCACAAGTTGTCTTTTTTAGGGTGAGTAAGGTCGGAACCACACATGGGCTCATATTCTCTCTAACATAACCCATTTCCATAAGCTCCTCCACATATCCTTCATGATTTCACTCTCTTTTGGGCTCATCTATTAGTGAGGAAGGCTATGTAGACTAGTCATAGGCACCAAGTGTATATGATATTGGATGTCCCTCAAAGGAGGTAACCTATGTGGAAGCTCTTCGAGAAACAAGTGATTGTACTTATTTAGCATAGAACTGAGTTCCTTCGACATTTCCCTCTCTCATTCTCCTTTAGCCCCCCCAATTTCCTTCACCATCACTACATATACAAGTTGGATCTTTTCACACTACGAACGACTTGTGAGTCGAACACATAATTAGAGTCACATTCTTCTTTATGCTATACTCCCTCATCATAGGAGTGAGAATGTACTTCATCCCCTCCTTCACAAACTTGTAAGTGTTTCACCTTACCGTATAAGTGGTGTCTCTATCATATTGCCATAGCCTTCCTAAAATTACATGGCATACATCCATGTCCACCACGTCACAATATATCTCATCTTCATAGTCTCCAATGGTAATATGAACCTTGCACCTTTGACTGACCCTAAGCTCATTGACATTCTTGATCCACCCTACACTATACGAACTAGGATGTGCTTCTATATTCAGCCTAAAATGACTAATGATGTTTTCTTGACTTCTACTCTTGATGATGATGTTACATTTCTCCCCTTGCACTAAGCATCGAGTAAAAAATAGTTGGTGGTGTTGATCTTCATCAACCTAGTTAGACACAAATAGCCTCATCACCATGTGTATAACATGAGCTTCATAAAACTCTTCATCACCTTCACCTTCAATCGGTTTATAATGCACACCCTTGTCATTATTATCGCAATCATCTTTATACCGCTCGACCATATTGGTGCTTCTCCTCTTAGGGCACTCATTAGAGTGATGCCTCGATTTATTGCATTTAAAACATTTGAAAGGTGTCGGCTTGGCATATGGGTTGTTGCCTCTATGAAGTGGTGGTGCTCCCTTAAATGGCCTCACATCTCCGGTCGGTGCTTTACTAACATTCAGAGCTTTCACCCTACTTGAGCTTGCCACTTGCTTCCACTTATCTAGAAGCCTCGCTATTTCCCTACTTATTAACAAACCATCTCCCTCGTGTCGACGATAGCTCTCTCGACTCCCCACACTCATTTGAGATTCCGCTTTTAAAGCCAAGTTCTGTGCATCTTGTATCCGAATACCATTTGAGTCTCTATCTTGTCTTAGATGTTGTATCTCAATCCTTCCAAGTACCTTAACGTCTTTTGGATTTTAGTTTTCGACAAATTAGCCCTTGTCGAAAGCTTTAAGAACTCTGAAATATACTCATGTACGATCCGATTCCTTTATGAACACCCTTGATATGAACTATAAATGTACTGCTCATAATTTGGCGGCAAGAACCACTCCCTCAACATCGCTTTCATCTAAAGCCAATACCTCACCTACTTCATTCTTCCCTCAATTGATCCCACCAAACCAAATCTCCCCCTTTCAATTGATAAGCAACCAATCTAACTTTCCTTTGTTCCAGAATAGCCACACACTCAAACAAACGTTCCACTTTCGACAAGCAATCTAAGAAACCCTTAATATCCAACTCAACCCCAAAAGCAAGCAAATCCACCTTCAACTTGAATGCATCACTATCAAAGTTATCCCCATATATGTTTCTAGCATGCTCATTTCCACCAAAGGGATTTCTCCCAACAAACCAAACATTCTTATCATGCCCATAATCATTATGCTCAAAGTTCCCAACATCATTTTCAAATTACCACTAGCATCATCATTTACTAATAAATTGTTAGGCCTTCTTACCTCTCATGGCCTCGGACCCCCTTGGTTTAGGATTGGTGGAAACAGATTCCTCCTAGATGGAGGTGATGGTGGTGTGGTTATGGAGTAGGGCCTTCCTTATTTCTTCTAGGTTGACCTCCCAAAGCTTGTTGGATTCTATCATGGAGATCTATCTCATTCTTTCAATGGTTGCTCTCATTTGCTCTTCCGCATACCTCTGTTCTATGTTTTGCACCTGGAGTTGCTCTCTCACTTCGAGTCTCAAATCATCAATCTTCTTATCAAATGCTTCCATAGTGTTTTATGGGATTCTCGGTTGAACCATGCCAAAAGAAGTCCCGTGTTAGGAACATGATCGACTCTGATACCAATTGATACAGATCATTACGATGTTGATAGTTTTGATCTTAAACTAACAAAGATAATACTCTTCTCTAGCTAAAAATAGAAGAAAATAATCCCAAAAGGTATGAACACATTAGCCTAAAATAGAGAAAGTTTGATTTGATTTCATAAAAGTTGCATTCTTTACAAAATGAAAGGCTTTTATACCTCCTTAACCCTATGATAAAAAAATATATATTCTACCCCTCAATGCACTATTAACATCACTTAAGGCATCCCATGTAGAATAGGAACAAATATCTTAAGGGCAGAGTAGAAAATAAGCTAAATGGCAAGACAATAAATATGTAGTGACAAAACAGTAAATAGAACATGTGCAGGCATGTCGAAATTTGGCAAAACTTGTTGGTGAAGTAATGTCACACGACCTGTGGCTTGAGGAACACGACATGTGGGCTGAAGCTTAAATAGTTCACACGACATGCTGCGAGAGTGACACGTTGTGTGACTTATCCGGAGAGAAACATAACTAAACCTTCAAAAGTTCACACGACGTGTGGCAGGAGTGACATGTCGTATGAATTAATTCGGGAAAAAAAGAAACTCGACGAAATCCTACTCGTCGTGTGACCTTCTTTGCCTTGTTTTCTGGCTGATGCACTTGCTTGCACGACGTGTTGTCGTTCTCACATGCCATGTGAGCCTTGTTTCAAAGGTTCTTTTTATTCCTTTACATTGATGTCCTCATTATTTTGTGAGTGTGTGTATTCCAGTGGATACTAAAATGCCTTTCGGTTGGCCTAGATAGAGGCAAAAAAAAAAAATAATAATAAACGTTATCATAATAAAAATTATTCTTTTAATCTTACTTATGATGTACTTTATTTTAGGTTAAAAACATCAAAGGTTCTTCTAAACGTGGTCTAAAAAAACCAATTGCCATGTAAGCTTTAGAGATATCTCATTTATCCTCTAAATTTACTAAAAGTAACTCATTGATCCTCTGAACTTTCTGAATTGATTATCAACGCTTTATGTAACGCCCGTAAAAAAAACAATTATTATTTTTCCACACATTTAATTTTTAAAATTGGGATTCTAAATAATTAATTAAGTTTTATTTATTTCTACCAAAAAAAAAAATTAAGTTTTATTTATTTTAATAAAAGAAAATATTAATATCATATATTTATATTTAAAAGTCTTAAATAATTAATTAAAATGGTAGAATAAATTACAACATCTAGTTTAGACTAATAGAAATAAATAATGAGTAAATTACACCAATGGTATTTGAATTTTACCCTAGTTCACACTTTGGTACCTAGATTACATTTTGTTTCAAAAATATACCTGAAGTAACGATGACTGGACAATTTAGTATATTTTACCGGTCAATAGCCGGTTCATGCGGGTTTGATGAGTAAATTACAATGATGGTCCCTGAACTTTACCGTAATTTACACTTTGATACCTAGATTTTATTTTATCCAAAAAATACACATCAAGTAAAGATGACTCAATATTTTAGTACATTTGACTGATCAGTGATCATTTAACGCGAGTTTGACCATTTTAAATTAAAAATTGGGACCCATTATACACTCAATTAACAAAAATATTGTAATTTTATGTTAATTGAGTGTATGAAGAGTCCCAATGTTTAGTTCAAAATGGTCAATCTCATATTAACCGGTCACTAACCGATCAAATGAACCAAATTTTCCAGTCACCTTTACTTGAGTCATGTTTTTAGGACAAAATAAAATCCAGGTACCAAAGTGTGAATTATAGTAAAATTCAGGTACCATTGATGTAATTAACTCATGAAACTCTTATTGACCGGTCATTAACCGACAAAATATACTAAATTATCCAGTCATCATTACTTCAGGTATATTTTTGGGACAAAATGTAATCTAGGTACCAAAGTGTGAATAAGATAAAGTTCAGGTACCATTGATGTAATTTACCCAATAAATAATACGTAATTCTAGAAAAATATTTAAATGTTATATGTTAACATTAGTTTATTATCTTATTTTTGTTGCTTTATGTTATTTGAAATAATTTTGAATGAATATTTAAATGTTATTTAGGTTAACATTATCTTGTTTTATTATTTCAGTTAATATTATTTTATTTGATTATTTTGTTAGAATGCCATAGTTATCTAGTGGTTAAGAAAATAATAAAAAAAATATTCTTTACGAAATTGAAGCATTTTATCTAGTACAACCAACTAATCATAAATAATGGTTTTGAATATAATGATTTTTGGGGAATAATAATGGAAATAAAACCCTATTTTAACCTAACCCTACTTTCTGGGTATAAAATCCAATTTTATTGTGTGGGCAGCCGAAAATCATAGAAAAAAAAGGTTTATTCTCTCAAATGTAGGATACACATATTAATTTGAAGAAAGATGATCATGGCTTGTAAATTTAGCGTTCTGTTTCGGAATAGAGGTAAGTGGTTAATTATATACGTGGTTCTTCGTTGTTTGCTTGTTTGTATGTCTATTGTAATTGACTGTTATACTTCTAATGAATGTGAGTAGTTAATTAAATATATGGTACCTTTGATTGTATATTTGTTGTTATACTGACTAATTGATATAAATTGTGTAATTGGTTTGATCTATGTGTTTGACATGTCTATATGATACGTTAATGATGATCATGTTGGTAGAAAAATATTTGAGAATGACATTGACGATGATGGCATGAGAATGAGAAATATATATATGGTAATTGTAAATTGGTTTCTAGAAAATGTCAGAGATATGAGAATAAAAGCTTAAACTAGGATAGTATATTCAATGGTTGCGATTGAAATGAGAAAAAGGAATATTGTGATCACGTGAAATATAAACACCGGGTATTTGTTACGACAGGGTGTTAAGGTACCGGGTATTTGTTACGACAGGGTACCTAGAAGATGGGATACCGGGTATTTGTTACGATAGGGTATCCCAGGATATGATTTTATTGGCCAAGCAACCATTGGGTATTACTAGACTAGAGTAAGCAGGGCCCTTTGAATAAATTAATAATAATCTATTAAGTTTTGGATGTTTTGCCTGATAACTAATAAATATTAAATGCATGTAAGCTGAATTCGCGTGTGGTTGTACTATGTATATAGTTAGCTATCTTACTGAGCCCCCCAAGCTCACCCCACTCTCTACCAGTTTTTTTTTCAGGTTGATGTCATTAAATGCTTAACGACGCTCGTATGGATCGGCCAGTATGTAGATTCGTCGTTATTAGGTTTATATTACTAATAGTCTAGCTTCTGTGCACTTTTGGTAAATTTTAAACGTTTGGTTTCATTTATTTGAACCTATTGGAATGCATTTATAAACGTAATGGAATTGCATTTTTTGTTGTTGTTTTGTTAGTATATTAAATGGAAATTACTATTGTTCTGGAAATCGACGGTTTTTAAAAAGGGGTGTTACACTTTAAATTTGGTTAAAGTGATCTATTGATTTTTGAATTTGGTTAAAATGATACGTATTTTAACTTTTCTAAATCTCATTTTAAACTGACACACAATAATAAAAATTAATCATATCACATTAAATAAATTTAGAAAACCACCTAGATATCCTTAAACTTTAGAGTAGCAATCAATTTTTATGAAGCCACTTATATATTTAACCTTTCTTTTATACAAACGATTCAGTGCATCCCTAAACTAAAACTTCAAAGTTAATTAAGAATTTGAACTATCAAAATCATCAATTAGGTTTCCGAACTAAACAAAAATAATGAATTGAGTCTACATCTTATCCTAAAATCATTAATTGAGTTCATATCCTATCCTAAAATCAGAAACTGTGACTATTTCACAACCGAATGATATATTTACCATTATTTATCAAAATCAAAGTGGCGCAGTGGAAGCGTGGTGGGTGATGCTCGTAAAGTATATAGCAATAAATAGGACAAGTGTATCCTATCGCAACAAGTAATACAGTGCTTAAGCACGAGATCGAACCACAAGGACTAATAACCTAATTAGTTTAATTAATTGGCAACCTATCTGTTTAGCAAGGTAAAAAAAACAGTTTGCTTTATAAACTAATAAAATAAAGACTAATCTAGGAAAGCAGTAAACAGAACTAGTCGCAAGGTGGATTGTGGTCAATGGTCGTTACAACCTAGAAAGGGGAATCCATTGGTTAATTTCCATGAATGAATTTATAGGGGTTCAGGTTTAAGCTTGACTAAAGATTGAAGGTAATTTCCCTAAGTGAAAGACTAATGTGATCAGTATTGCCCTTCCTATTCACATGCATTCGGGTGACGGCTTGATTAGGCATATACCCTAGGTCATGCAAAGCATTAGGTTCTTTGGCAAATAAGGCTAAAGCCGTAGACCAGTCACAAAGCCTCATTCCTAGTGGTCTCTAGCGAAGTCAGTTTAATGCAAATTCGGTATAGATGATTTCGTGGTCAAGAATCAATCTATCTATTATCTAGCTAATGTCAGGGTTACAGGCATTAGGCACATTATATACATAAACACGCTAGTTGATCATTATTAATGCTCATTCTAGCAATTAAACCTGTTCCTAACATCACCTAGGCATAAAGCATGCATAAACTGATCGAATCAAAAGCCGATTCTCAAACCCTAAACCCTAAACATTCATAGCAATTCAACCAATTTCATCCCCATCCTAGATTGGATGGGGATTAGTGTTGAAACACCTTTTCCACAAGATTTTGATTTGACAAAATCATCCATGATTAAGAGGCAATTAAATTTAAATGCTTTGATTTAATTGTACTAATGTGTTTGTTCAATATTGAGTGCAAAAATATATATAAAGTAAAGACAGGACAAAAGTCAGCTCAAGCAAAGCTGAGTAGAACGGAACTCAGCATGACAGAATGGAAGCTGAGTGGAGTAGAACTCAAAAGCAAAACGAAGCTAACTAAATTTGGAGACTTCTTCAGAAGCGTTTAAACAGAACGGAGCTGACTAAGAAGGAACTCAGCTTAGAAGTTGAACATCCGAAGATAACGAATAAAGCTGAGTGACAGTCAGGACAGCATGAAGGATCCGTTCACTACAAGACAAAGTCTGCCAATCCTCTGCACCAATAATTGGAACCTCGAAGACACACAAAAGACTAATTCCAAGAAACATGGGACATTGGATTATTGGTAAAAGACAACTGGCGCAAAAAGACAAGTCTGGTGCAATAAGACAAAACCTGACGCCTGAAGAAAATAGAGGAAGGGAATGGCGGAACAGACTGAAGCTGACCAGAATTTGTCCCCCAAAAGAGCCGTTTTGGTGTTAACGGTAACAACAATTCAAACGATCCAAATCTGCAATTTTCCTTCTATAAAAGGACAATGAAGAACCTTGGATAATCACCGAAGCATCAAGAGAAAAATACAAAGAGAGAAAATCTTGAAAGCACTCAAATACAAAAAGATCTTACACCAACTTTTCTATAGTGTTCTTTAGTTGAAAAAGAACAAGTTTGTGATCAATAGGAATATTGAGAGTGTTAAGCTGAGTGCTTGGTTGTAAGCATTCAGTGGTAGAGAAATCTAGGTGCTGGGTTGTAGCATTTAGTAGGAGTTGAGTAGACGAATAGAGGAAGGTACTCTTGCATATTCAACTGCCTTGTAATTGGTTTGTGCTCTACCGTTAAAGAGCTCAGTATTGGATTCAAAAAGCCCGGAGGACTTTGGGGACTGGACGTAGGCAGAGAGGCCGAACCAGGATAAGTGATACTGAGTAATCTCTAAACTCTCTCTCATATTGCATGTGTTGTTTGCTTTATGAACTTAGCATATAAATTGCCAAAGCTGACCGTGAGTAAATAAGTTGTGCTGAGTTAGAAGCTGACCTCCAAGAGTGTCAATTCCTAACTTACAAGAAAATAACTTTAGTCAACACCTGACTAAAGCTGTCTTAAAACACATCTCACCAAGCTAACCAAAAGCTGAGTTAACAAACTCCTAAAATAACCTTCAGTCAGCATTACTAAACGCGAAAAAGTTATATTAGTTCCTAACCCCCCCTTGGAACTAATTACTAGGGACCAACAAGTGGTATCAGAGCCTAAGCTCTCTACTCAAAGATCTAACAATCTTGAGCTGATCCCTTAAAATGGGTGAGAATAGCACTCGGTTTCTTCCAGGAAACCAAACAACACAGATACTCCCAGAGGGATTATCAATCACCAGACCTCCCCTATTCTTTGGGTCAAACTATACATTCTGGAAGAATAGGATGAAGAACTTTATACAAGCCACAAACATGAGTGCATGGCTTGCAATTGTTCAAGGTCCACATGTGCCATACAAAACTGTTAACAATGAGAAAATTGTTAAAAGTGAGGCTGAGTGGACAGAGGATGACCTCAGAAAATTACAAAATAATGCTTCGGCTATAAATATGCTTCACTGTGCGTTAGATGCTACAGAATACAATAAGATTTCAGGTTGTGAGTCAGCACAGGAGATTGATAGCTCCCATTTATATGGGGTTTTTAGGATTAATTTAGTTTGTTTTCCCTTTGTTTCTATTTAATTTCAGTATCGTTTTATTACTTTTTAGTTAAAATTAGTAATTTCCTTTAGTTATGGTATTTTTGGTGTTTTCATGGATTTTCAGGGACCTTTCGTGCATTTCCGAACCAGACCCAAGCCTATTGGAGCATTTTCGGATTATTCAAGGACCGTCAGAGCACTTTTGGGATTCATCAGGGACCATTAGAGCACTTTTCGGAAGCCTAGGGACCTAAACAGATAAAAGCCGGAGCAGAATCGCCCCTTTTTGGACCTATCTCGGCGAGACAATACCTGTCTCATCGAGACAGGCCCTCGTCTCGTCGAGACACTCCTTGTCTCGACGAGACGAGGCGGGGCAAGGCGCACCAGCGCCTTCCCCCTTGCTGAAATTCGCGGATCAGGGCCCAGAAGCCCATTTAAACACTTTGTAAATGCCTATTTTACTCTGGAGGCATTAGGGTTTCCTCCCTAACTCTATAAATAGGGAGCTAAACCTAATCTTCCGGGGGAATTAGCCACTTAATAAATTGGAGAGCTGCTAGGGCTTTCTCTCCTCCACAATGTAGATTTAGCTTTTATTTCAGTTTTATTTTCCTGTTTCTAGATTAGATTTATTTTCTATTTTGTTATTTCTGTTCAAGAACAATTGATGGAAGAAGCTCCAGATCTTCTATTTTTGTAATCAGAATCGACAAGCGGGTTTTGGATTTCTATCTCTCCCTCTTATCTTTTCCTTTTATATTTAATTGAAGCTTTTCCCATTATTCTTATATGCCTATTGCTATGATTAATTTGTCTATGAATTAATCCCCATCCAATTTGGGATGGGGATGAAATTGATTGTAAGAATATGTATGATTAGGGATCTAGGACCTTTGATTGATCAGTTTATGCATGCTTAATGCCTAGATATTGTTAGGAACATGATTTATGCTAGAATGAACATTGATAATGATCAACTAGCCTGTTTATGTATATAATGTGCTTAATGCATGTGACCCTGACATTAAATAGGATTATAGATAGATGAGAACCTGACCACGGAATCGTCTATACCGAACTTGTGTAAATCTGACTTCGATAGAGACCACTAGGAATGAGGCTTTGTGGCTGGGCTACGGCTTTAGCCTTAGTTGTCAATAAACCTCATGCTTTGCATGACCTAGGGTATATGCCTAATCAAGCCGTCACCCGAATGCATGTGAATAGGTTAGACAAATCCCGTACAAATTTGTCTTTCACTTAGGACAATTACCTTCAATCATTGGTAAAACACAAATCTGAACTCCCTAAACCCATACCTAGGATTTAATCAAAGGAATCCTCAACCTATATTGTGCCATCCGTCAATTCACCTTCTACCCTGTCAATTGTTCACTTTATTTTGTTATGTTTATTTTCTTTAATTCAATTAGTTAGTTATTAAAAACCCAAATCTTTATCCAACCCTCTAAACAATTAGATCATTCTAGGTAGATTTACTAGTTATAACGAATAGTCTTTGTGGTTCGATCTCGTGCTTAGCACAATATTACTTGTTGCGATAGGATACACTTGTCCTATTAAATGCTATATACTTTACGAGCATCAGAGATTTGGAAGAAGCTTGAAGTAACCTATGAAGGCACAAGCAAAGTTAAGGAGTCTAAAGTCAATCAACATATGAGACTCTACGAGCTGTTTGAGATGAATGAGAATGAAGACATCTCAGAAATGAACGCAAGATTCACAAACATTATAAACGAGCTAAAAAGGCTTGGAAAGAACTTCACTGAAGAAGAACAGGTGAAGAAAATTCTGAGAAGTCTGCCTAAGAGCTGGCAAGCAAAGAAAACAGATGTAGAAGAAGCCCAAGACTTGACTACCTATAAATATGATGAGCTGATCGGATCCCTGCTGACCCATGAAATCTCTATGAAAAACTTTGAAGCCAAAGAGAAAGAAAAATCAGAAGATAAGAAACAAAAGTCACTTGTCATGAAAGCTGACTCGACTGAAGCTGAGTCAACTAATGATGAGGAAATGGCCATGTTCACCAGAAAGATGAAGAAGCTGTTCAGGAGAAATGATAGAAACGGCAAAAGGTCATTTAGAAGAAATGACAAGTATAAGGCCGAGTCAAGTGACAAGTACAAGAAGGACAGCTCGAAATCTGTCACATGTTTTGAGTGTCATCAAACTGGGCACATCAAGTCAAGTTGTCCCAACCTCAAGAAAGAGAAGAAGGGGAGCAAAAAGGCTATGGTAGCCACATGGAGTGACAGTGATGTGTCAACATCATCTGAAGCTGAGCAAAATGAAATAGCCAACATATGTTTCATGGTAGATGATGGAGCTGACCAATCCCAATCTGAGCAAGCTGACCTCTCTGGAGATTCCGAGCAGGAGGAAAATAACAATGAGGTAACATCCCTACTTTTGTTTAGAAACGAAATGGTAAATGCCCTGAGTGACTTATATACACTAACTAAGAAGTGTAACAAAAGGATTAAATCACTCAGCAGGCGGTGTGACGAGATTGAAGAGGTCAAGCTGAGTGACCTCCGATATCTCCTCCAGGACAACTCTGACTTACATACCAATATGCAAATCATACATGAGTTTGTCACGGAGGTTCAAACCGAGTCAAAGAAACTTAGAAAGGATGTCACAACGTTACAAAGCCAAGTAAAAGGCTCAAGTAAGAATAAACCCCATACTGAGTACGCAAGTACTAGTCAGCGTAAGCAATTCACTCTATGTGAATGATGTGGAAAAAGGGGGCACACAAGGGATGTGTGTTGGCATAACAAGCGGATTGTCCAATGTGACTTCTGCGGAAGAAAAGGGCATACCACAAAAGTATGTTGGCATGCTCAACACAACAATGCTGACCATGCTCAGTTCAACCCTCAAGGGGTACCATTTTGTGATTTCTGTGGTAATCCAGGCCACACCATAAAAGTATGCCGTCACAAGTTAAAATATGATTTTGCACCTGTTTATACTAACAAGAAAGGACCCAAAAGGAATTGGGTACCTAAAAATGAATAGTTTAAACTGCAGGTCAGCTTGACATGCGTGGAGAAGTCAAAACTATGGTATATAGACAGCGCATGCTCAAGACATATGACATGTGATGAAACCCAGTTCATCACACTAGAGCTTAAACGAGGTGGAAGCGTAAGCTTTGGAGACAACAAGAAGGGTAAGATAGTCGGCTCAGGTACTATCGGAGGTAACCCAACCATTGAGTCTGTCTCCTTAGTTAAAGGTCTCAAATACAATCTGCTGAGTGTAGCTCAGCTTTGCAAGAGCGGCAGAAAGGTTGTATTTGATGATACTAAGTGTCAAATACTCGAGGGAAATACAAATGAATTGATTTTAACTGCCCCTCGTGTAGAAAATGTATACATGTTAAACTTAGAAAAACAGTTTTCTAAAAACATATGCTTAGTGTCTAAAGAGGACAACTCCTGGCTATGGCATAGAAGACTTGGGCATGTCAGCATGGACCTTCTTGCCAAATTAGCTAGAAAGCAATTAGTTGAGGGATTACCCAAATTAAAGTTTGAAAAAGATCAACTATGCAAAGCTTGTCAGCAAGGCAAACAAACTAAAAAGTCATTTCATAGCAAAAATATTGTCTCAACCAAAAGACCATTGGAATTACTACACTTGGATCTTTTCGGACCTATCCAGCCACTCAGCTTGGGAGGTAAGAAATTTTCCTTGGTTATTGTAGATGATTTCTCTCGGTACACTTGGATCATCTTGCTGAGTAGCAAGGATGAAACTTTTGAGATGTTTACCACACTGATTAAAAAGCTTGAAAATGACAAAGACCTAAGAGTAGCTCACATTAGAAGCGACAATGGTGGAGAATTCAAAAACCAACAGGTTGATGAATTCTGTAAAACCAGTGGTATTGACCACAACTTCTCCGCTCCTAGAACACCTCAACAAAATGGGGTTGTTGAAAGGAAAAATAGAACCATTGTCGAAATAGCTAGAACAATGTTGAGTGAAAATAGGCTTCCAAAGTACTTCTGGGGTGAAGCTGTTCACACAACATGTTACATATTGAATAGGGCTCTAGTTAGACCTATACTTAAGAAAACTCCATATGAGCTTTGGAAAGGACGAAAGCCCAACATTGGACACTTTCGTGCCTTTGGGTGTAAATGTTTTATACTCAATACAAAAGACAACCTCGCAAAATTTGATGCTAAAGCTGACGAAGCGATCTTTTTAGGGTACTCAACAAACAGTAAAGCATATAGAGTATTTAATAAAAGAACTCAGGTTGTAGAAGAGTCTGTACATGTTGAGTTCGATAAAACTGACCCTACAGGTAAGTCAGCTCAGCTCGAAGAAGATGAACCAAGCTCAGCTTCCGCTGATCAACCAGAAGCCTATGTGTCATCTATATAAGGGCTGACCTCAGGTAAGCAAGAAATTGAAATATCATTTGCTGACCAATCTGTTCCTGTAGAGATTGTAGAAACACCTCTTCCAAACAACTCAACATTGCCCAAGGAAATAAAGATCCCAAGAGGACATACAGAACAGGCCATTCTTGATGCTGCCAACAACAAGTTGATGACCAGAGATCAGCTTAGAAAATACCTTAGCAATGTTGCCTTCGTCTCAATGCTTGAGCCAAAGAATTTTGCTGATGCTGAGCAAGATGAATATTGGATAAATGCCATGCAAGAAGAACTTGACCAATTCACCAAAAATGAGGTATGGGATCTAGTACCTAGACCTAGGAATCAAAAGCCCATAGGAACCAAGTGGGTCTTTAGAAATAAACTAGATGAGCATGGAAATGTGATTAGAAACAAAGCTCGACTCGTAGCCCAAGGCTATAATCAGCAAGAAGGTATAGACTATGGAGAAACATTTGCACCTGTTGCTAGGCTAGAAGCTATACGTATATTGTGTGCCTATGCTAGTTTCATGAATTTTAAGCTATACCAAATGGATGTAAAAAGTGCATTTCTTAATGGCCTTATAAACGAAGAGGTATATGTTAATCAACCTCCTGGGTTTGAAGATTCAAAATTTCCAAACCACGTTTATAAACTCAAAAATGCCTTGTACGGTCTAAAGCAAGCTCCAAGAGCTTGGTACGAGAGGTTGACCAATTTTCTGCTGACCAGGAACTATGTCAGGGGAAAAGCTGACACAACCTTGTTCATTAAGAAAAATGGTAAACATATCCTACTTGCACAAATATATGTAGATGGTATAATATTTGGTGCTACTGACGAATCTTTGTGCAAAGAATTTAGCCAACAGATGCAAACTGAGTTTGAAATGTCGATGATGGGTGAACTCAACTTCTTCCTTGGACTTCAAATCAAGCAAGGTAAGAATGACATCTTTATAAGTCAGTCTAAGTACACCAAGGAAATGTTAAAGAAATTCAGCATGGTAGATTACAAACCAATATCAACCCCCATGGGTCACTACACCATAGATGGTCTATAGCAACATCGATCAAGTGTAGCCTTAGACTATCAAAGTGTTGCCTTAGACGAATAGGCAACACTTTAGAGAAAACAATTGTGTTGCCTTTTTCATGTTGCTATTGATGTCAATAGCAACACTTGACTGTATCTGTAGCAACACCAACATAAGTGTTATCATTCATATCTATAGCAATACTTTTCATACCCCAAGGCAACTCTAATATAAGTGTTGCCATACCATAGAAGATAACACTTTTGTCGGAAAAAAATATAAGCAACACATTTGTATATAATGGCAACACTATTTTATGCAACACAAGTTTGTTCGAAGCAACTTTTTTATATCCAATTGCAACACTTTTTTTTATGTAACATAAGATATTTGAAGCAACTTTTTTATATCCAATTGCAACACTTTTTTTTTATGTAACATAAGATATTTGAAGCAACTTTTTTATATCCAATTGCAACACTTTTTTTATGTAACATAAGATATTTGAAGCAACTTTTTACATCCAATTGCAACACTTTTTTAATGTAACACATGATATTCGAAGCAACACCTTTTCTTTTACGATGTAACACTTTTTAATATAACACATTAATTAATATATGCAACACCTTCTTTAACATATGCAATACAAAAAATATTAAAAAGCCATTTTTAGTTTAAATATGAACAATATACTTAATTGTAAGTATAACCATAATAAGTCAATATGTTAACATAAAATTTAACATTGTCATATAATCCAGAAAAAATAAACTAAAAGTATTATAATGTCATACAATCATAATATAGTTTAGCCTTCCATCTCTACATTTGAAGCACCATCTTTAGAAGACATGACAACATTGTCGTTTTCACTTGATATGCCACCACAAATTTCTTCCACATCAACTTTGAGATTGGGATTAGCTTCTCCCAATTTGTTCATCATCCACAACATTTTTTGGTTCATTTTCTCATCCCATTCTTCTTCAAGTTGCTTTCTTATCTTTGTTGTGACTTCCTCTACATAGGAAGGAGAAATGTTCTCAGTTGACTGTTCCTTTGATTTTCTAGGTACTGCACGTCGTCCAACAAGCCAAGAGGGTCCATGTGTTTTGTCACCACAAATAAGTTGTTCAACACTCTCACTATTTGCTCCAGATGAACAAATGTCTTCAATTGTTGACTATAAAAACATGAGTTAGATGCATATCCATATGTGAAATATAATAAAAAATAGAAATATTCTTTCATTAAAATATACTTACAAGTCTATATGTGAGTATTTCAGATGACGACTTGTATTTACGCCCCTCTTTACGTTTACGGGTTGCAATAAAAATTTCAGCTTTTGACGGTTCCTCCTGATTTGGCTTTTCAAGTTGCTAACATAAAAGAAAGAAAAAACGTAACAATAATGGCACTTTTAAATATTTGGTGCAATTGACAAATTACTTATTCAAATAAATTTAAGAAATTGAAACAAGTAAAAACAGTAGAATAGAAGCAGTAGATTTTTAGTAAATTCACACAAATTACTGGTCATTGATGCTTTTGCTGCCATTCTCAAATTTAAGATAAATTACTAGAAATTTATCAATTTTGCTGCCAAATAGTAGAAAGAGATTACTTATTCAATTTTGTTGCCAAACAGTAGAAACAGATTAGATGCTTTTGTTGCCATTCTCAAATTTAAAACAAAAAGAAAACATTTCTGGCAGCCCTAACTCAAAATGGCATTTCATCATATTTGTGGATTATTCTCCTCATGGTAGTTTCTTATAATTATTCTCCTTCTGGTAGCTTCTTATAAATTCACGTGTCAATAATACCCAACACATAATACTATATGTTTTATAATATAACTGGCTGATTTTCTAGTTTCTTACCAATTTGGACTTCCTCTACAACCTAAATCCAGACTAAAGAAAATGACAGCCACATGAATAAGGGATCAAAATTGTTTCATGATAGAATGAATGGTAAAATGAAAGTGGATAGTAAGAAAACCAGCCAATTGTATTATAAAACGGAAATCATTACGAGAAGATTTTAGTTTGATCATCTAACCTAAATTTAGACTTAAGCTTAAGTTGAACTACTACATGCTACCACATAGTATTTTCCACCATCCACCAATAATATCATCCAAACCCAATTTCTTATTTCAACATACAAAACTTAGTTGTATTCAGACAACTATTTAACTAAATTGAATTTCAAAAGACAATTTCTTATTTTTAATAAGGTATGAGGTAAAAAATATTAATAAGGTAACAAGTATTATTGATTTCCTATTAATGTGTTGACTTGGTGCAACTAAAGAGAAGTCTAATTAATCAACATGTTTATGAGGCTTGATTTTGTTATATCTGAGGCTAACAACTATGCCAATTAAGCCCATCCTATTGCCAAATCTTATTTCAAAATACATATTAAGTTATTATATATAATTTCTTCTTTCATATTAAGATACCCAAAATTCTCATATGCTCATATTCACTTATTCTTCACATACAAAACTTGTACTAAGGTGAATATTATAACATGCAATGTCAAAATATGAGAATCTAAAAACTTTTCCAAATTGAGAAAACATACCAGTTTCTTCATGATTTGGGCAAAACTTGTTGGCCCAGCGGTATGTGTATCTGTTATCTTCTTTCGACTTTCGGCATTTTTCTTAACCAATTCCTTGAAATTCAATGAAATAAAATGTTTGAAAATGGGACACAAACAATTTGGGTAGCTAAAAGGTATGGAGTTTTAGAGAAATATAATATAAATATACCTGAACTTTTTCATCAGCCCAATATTATAATAGCGTCTTGAATTCTTCAATTGGAATGTCCTTTGGCTTATGTTGTATTCTTTCCTCATCTTTGTCATAAAAACTGTAATGTTTTTCTTTAATACGACATTTATACACTCTCCATGCATCTCGAATTGTCCTCATTACCCAAGGTTTACCTTCCTCAGGAATAATATACTTGTCCTAAAATATATCAAATGCTAAAGTTAATTATCATTACACAATTAACAATACAAATAATAACAAGTGTCACTTCATGCCAACATCTTAATTAGTAGGCTTACTTTAACAAACTCCCACATGTTATCCTTGTCAGGAACCTTGCGCCAATCAATGATATCAAGTGGCACATAATACCTTACTAGTGTCCCCAAAAAATTGCTTAATTCTGGTGTTGATTTACCATCATCTGCTACAGGTTGAAAATTATCGTTTAACATAATTACCTTTCTCTCTTCATGCCTTCTTGTATGGACAATATCCATTTTTGTTTGTCCTCTGCGTTTTCTCTTATTAACTGGAGTTATATCTTCAATTACATGTAGAATCATATGTTAACCATAGTTGGAACACAATATTTAAATATTAAATATACAAAATATTATTTTACCACTTGAAGTTTCAATTATTTTATCATCAGTTCGGACAATGAAGGATTCATCAACATCATTTTCTTGAGCATTCTCTACTTGAGCATCCTCTATTTGAGCAAGCTTTTGTCGTTCCCGCAAAGCTACAAATGCAGCCATTGACCCAATTCCTTTATTCCCTTGTCGCTGTAATACTTTATTACAAGATTGTTTAGAAGGTGGGACTGTGTTCCTGACATCAGTCTTGTAATAACAAAATTACCATAATATTACTTGATATACTACAATTTTATTTAATAAAATGGGCAGGAGCTAACTTGATTGGAAAAAGAAACAAAAAGAAAAGAGAGTTTATTTCACATGCTCACCTCTACATCATGAGCACCAATAACAAGATCTTTTTTAGCCTTCTCACTAGAATTTCTCTGAAATGTCACAATAAACATATTGTTTTGTGTTGGTTTTAATAGAAATTGAAAACAAAAAGCTTACAAGAAGAAAAAATGACATTAGAATCAAATATAACTACAATCACACTATCCAACAATTTATATATAATTAATGATACATGGTGTTTGAAATCATATTAAAATTAATAAAAACTATGTTTGAGACAGCGTGCTTAATCCATCCTGCTCTTCTCTGCCATCCCAAGTCAGTTTTTCTTAACTTTAATATAAAGACATCCACCAATTTTATAAACTTAAAAAAAATAAAGGGGCTAAATATAACATTTTCCCTGTAACTAAATTTAAAGAAACAATACTCACCTTATCACACCAACAACAGACAAATACTAATATATTGTAAATTCCATATTCTAATTATTCAAACACTTTTATACTAGAACAATTTATACCATAACACCAATCCCTTATTTTTCTTTCAATAAATATTAATTAAACTTCTCTTGATTAAAGGATAAGATACCAAAACAGGCCTATGGTTTTTAGAGAAATATCAATTTAGGTTTCACGTACAAAATAGCACCAATATAGGCTTAACGTTTAAAAATTGTATCAATTTAGACCTCGATAACAGAACATGACACATCATTCATTTACAACGTTAAGTTCAATTTATTTTAGTAAGTGAAGCCTAAATTGATACTTTTCCAAAAACCATAGCTTTATTTTAGTACCTTAATCAATAACTCGGATATATTTTAATAAAAATCTCAGACAGATCAATTTAACAAATTTAATTGCGAAATAAGTTGAACTTTCTAAAGGCAATATTGTCTGGGTAGTGAACAGTGTCGGACTATCATGTCTACAACAATTGGGCCAAAGGCCGATTCAACAGTTACCACAATTATGATCAAGATCAAGATCAAGTTCAACTCATCCATACTTGATACTCAAACCAATTAACATAGAAAATACAGTCAAGAGAATTAACTAAATGCCTGAACATAGTCAGCCACATGGATTCCAGTTAGATGATCTATTATACTTGTACATGAAAGTTCATTTGGCCATTGTACTTTATTTTTTCATAAAGGTTAAGCCTTCACAGGAAATTTGGCCATTGTATTTTACTTGTTCATAAAAGAAACCATATATGATTAAATCTCATACTCATATATGAAACGTACATTTGATAGAAAGAAATCTATTATCTAATACAATATCCATTCACAACAAGATGTAAGACCACTTTAAATTTTGATAACTAAGAAGCATTAAACACTTCTCTGGATACTCAAGAGAATTATATCTACTTTTCCATATGAACACATATCTATGTAAGAAAATCATTAATACTTAGACAAATATTAACAGAGGTAAAAATGATATCTAAATACTTGCAATCATCTAAAATAATCTAGATAGTTCTCTTTCTATGCATCCCATTTTCTACTACTGACCTAGCAGTAACAGTTTAACTAGTAGCAGTTTTCTATGGTCTTGCAACTACTGCTACTTATGCTAATGCATGAAAAAACAGGACAAAAATATTACCTGCACAAAAGTTGAACCCCCCACTTCCTTCTCAGTAGCATTTGGTGCAACAATATTGGTTCTCGAATGAGTTGTTGGTCCAACTTTAACCTTGTTCTTTTGAAGTTGTTTGGTTTGCTAATTAGGAACGGAGGAGACAATGTATTATGCTTCAACTAATAATAGATTTAACTTAAAATGTTAGTAGCTCTGGACGAACAATTAACACAAATATGTAATATGTACCTTAGAGTCATCTTCGTCACTGCTATGTTCACTGTCATTTTCTGGACAGTATTCTTCACTATCCTTATGAAATTTTTCTTTTCCTTTTTCTTGTTCTCCATGAATACTCAGACAAACAGACAATTGTTTCAAATTGAGTGCAGCGATGCGTCGATTGTTCTCGATAATATTCATCTCTCTTATCTTCTCATACGAAATGTCGTTACTTTCTTGAATATTTTCCTCATCCGCCATATCTTTCGAAGCTATCCCTTGTGGTAATTTTCTCCTCACGTTAAGATCCTCTTCATTTGCCTTCTTTTTTTGCCTCTCTTGTTTTTGAATGGATTGAATAGTCACGAACTTCCTCTTTGGTTGGACTTTTTTATCTACAAGTATAATAACAATGAGATAAAACATGATATTGTTAATGAAGTTTTCATCATATGACATTAATCCATAAAAATTAAACTACATAGAGCAAACATACCTTGAACTAGACATGGTCTTGGCCGTATCACTACATACGGTTGCATTTGCATCAATGGCTCTATTCCATTGTCAATAATGTTATCAATATAAAACTCTAAAAAGTCACCACCACCAAATCCTCGAATGAAATCACCTAAGTCTTTGTCATCCGCCACTAATTTCCAACCACCCATCTTCCCTTTGTTAACATAAATACCTCCAATTTCAGTGTATCCAACGTCATCTTTGACATGCTCCATCAATACAGTATATGAAAATCGGTCAGCATCTACACTATTTGAGATTTTAGTACATATTCCACCCGAATATTTTGTTTTCAAGAACTCTCCTTTGTGATGGAATCGAATACCGAATCTTTTTTCTTCCATCCTATATCGACATGAAGAACATATAAATTAGATTAAAACACAACAAGAAATACTTGTTAAAAACAACACATAAATAAATTATAATCAGTAAAAGGAAGAAACTTGTGTGTGAACATTACAATCAGTTTTTTGCATTAGAGGGAATGGGGATTTGTCTTTTCGGAATATCATCTCTATGCAAACTAACATCATCTACTTGATATTCTATTCCATAATCAACATCAATATCATCTAAAATGGGTTCATTTATATCTTCCTCAATTGCATCATGCCCTTCTACTACTGTATCACACCACTCCTTCGGCGTTTTCTTCACAACATAATGCAAACCATTTTCAACAGGATCTTCAATAAAAAACACTTGTTTTACTTGTGAAGCCATAACAAATGGATCGTTTTTTTGGCATAATTTATTGAAATTGACTCGAGTCAGACCATAATAATTTTTATCTTCTTCGTACCAACAACACCTAAATAAAACGACATCAATAACTCCCCAATAATCAACTTCAATGATTTCTTCAATTGCTCCATAATAACTAACATCCCCAACTTTTGGATTTTTGTCTTTTGAACTTGCAAAACTAGTGGTTAAAGCTGTCAAAAAGACACCACTATTTTGTGTGGTGCACTTACCATCTCTCTGTTTTGTATGGAATCTATAACCATTTATTATATAACCACCGAACCTCTTAGCAGATCGATTAGGCCCCTTTGCCAATGATGAAAGTTCCCTTGAAATGGTCTCTTTTTTCCCAACCTCTTCCTTTAACCACTTATAAAACTCTTCAGTATGTGCTCTTTCTATTTTATACCTCTTTGACTTTGCATGGCTATCAAGCAATGTTCGATGTTCCCTACATTCATTACCAAAATTAAACAATGAATTAGTGAAATAATTTGCTAAGCTTATAGTTTTCTTTAGATAAATGGGATTAAAAAAACTTACTCGATTAATGCCTCTATTTCCTAGTTATCGCAATTGAATAAAATGTATCGATGAGCTTTGATCCATGTATCATCATCCAAATGAATAACTTTTCCATCTTTATTTCTCCTTGACCCAATAGGATATCCCATATTTGGAGAATTTGAACTTTCAATTTTTGTTTTCATGCAATCACCCAAATATCTCGAACAAAAAGTCAAACATTCTTCCGCTAAGTAGCCTTCGGCGATGGACCCTTCCAGTTTACTCCTATTTCGAACATAGGACTTCAATTTACCCAAATAACGCTCAATTGGAAACATCCATCGATTATGCACTGGTCCACCAAGTTCAACTTCCTTACACAAATGAATTGGTAAGTGAACCATTATGTCAAAGAATGAAGGTGGAAAGATCATCTCAAGTTGACAAAGTATTTCAACAATTTCATTTTGCAACTTCTTAATATCACCCAAATCAATAACTTTGTTACATATACCTCTAAAGAATGCACCCAATCTAATCAAAGGTATTGCAACCTCCGGTTTCAATGTTTTCGCCACAGCAAATTGTAGTAAATATTGGAGAATAAAATGGGCATCATGACTCTTGTACCCTGAAACTTTCCTCTCGTTCATTTGCACACAACGACTAATATTAGATGAACAACCATATGGCATTTTAGCATTTCTCAATACTGAGCAAAACATTTCTTTCTCTTCATTTGTCATATCAAAGCTAGCAGCCCTATATTCAAAGTGTTTTCCATCACTAGAGGGAATAGGATGAAGGACTTTTCTAATGCCCATATCTTGCAAATCTTGACGAGCCTTATAATGATCTTTTGTTTTACCACTGATATCTAATAAAGTGCCCACTATGTTATCACAAATGTTTTTCTCTATATGCATGACATCAAGGTTATGTCGAGCTAAATTATGACTCCAATATGGTAATTCAAAAAAAATAGACCTCTTCCTCCAAGGTGATTCACAATGAGCCTCCTTCATTCTCTTTTGCTTTCTTTTTTGCTTCCCAAAATCATTCACATATTCGCCTAACAATACTTCAATATCCATTCCAGTAAGCACTGCAGGACTCTCTCATATTTCAATATTTCCATCAAATCTTCTTTTATCCAACCTCCACTTGTGTGTGTGATCAAGAAATTTTCTATGACCCATATAACACATTTTCCTACTATGTTTCAAATAGAATGAGGAGGTCTCATAATTGCATTCAGGACAAGCTAGTTTACCTTTTGTGCTCCAACCCGATAACATTGCATATCCCGGAAAATCACTGATGGTCCATAAGACACTTGCATGTAACATAAAATTTTGCTCAGATAAGGCATCATAAGTTTCTATCCCTACATCCCATAAATCTTTCAACTCTGCAATTAAAGGTTGCATATGCACATCAATATTGTTTCCAGGAGAATTCGGACCAGAGATTAGTGTTGACAAAATCAAATTTTCTGATTTCATGCTTAACCAAGGGGGAAGGTTGTAATTCACCAAAATGATAGGCCATGTGCTATGATTTATACTCATTGTCCGAAATGGATTGAACCCATCAGAAGCTAAACCCAATCTAACATTTCGAATTTCTGATGCAAATTGGGGATACTTGGCATCCATTGTCTTCCAAGCCTCACCATCAGCTGGATGTCTTAACTTCCCATCATTCTTCCGTTCTACTGCATGCCATATCATAAGTTGAGAGAACTCTTTGCACATAAACATTCGTTGCAACCTTGGTTTTAGTGGGAAATATCGCATCACCTTTGCTGGGACTTTCGAAATCTTTTCTTCACAATTATCATCAACATCGACACCTTCCTTTTTCACCACCTTCCACCTCGAAGAACCACAAGTTCTACAAACATCTTCACCTTCATTTTCAGCCCAAAATAACATGCAATCGTTTGGACATGCATGTATCTTTTGGTAATCAAGACTTAAATCTTTAATGATATTCTTTGCATCATTAAAGGATTTAGGTACATTGACATCAGGAAAAGCTTCCTTTATCAACTCCAGTAAATCCCCAAATGCAGATTCAGTAATTCCATGGATGCACTTCAAAAGGTAAAGCCTGACTATGAAACTTAATCTTGAAAAATTCTTGCACCCAGGATACAAAGGTTGGGTTCCCTCCTCAACAAGCCGATAAAATTTTCTTGCATCTACATTCGGCCCCCTATTAAGTCCATCTTCATTTGTTTCTTCGCAATTTACCACATTCCGATAAGTAGCATGCAACATCGTATTAAGATCATCTCCAAAATCCATACTCGTTTCATAATCCATCTTATCAATATTGTTTTCTGAATCTAGATCTGAAACATCATAGATCCATTGGGTACAACTTGGAGAATGACCATTGCAAATGAGATGATCGTAGATAACATCTCGACAAAGCCAATTACGATTATGACATTTTTTACAAGGGCACCTCAATTCTTTTCCTATAGAAAAATTAGCAAATCCATTTCCAAGAAAAGCATTCACCCCATTTATATATCCATCACTGTACTTTGGAAGTTTTAGCCACATCTTATCCGCTTTTGATATTACTATGCAATTATTCCAATAATACAAATAAAATCATAAATTAATATCCTAATTAACAAAGACGATAGCAAAAGAGTAATTCAAATTGGCAAGAACCATTGTATATAAATTTATTTTATTTTTCCCAATAATACAAACAAAATCACAAATATTTATTTACCATTTATGTTATAAACTTTAGGGATTCACTAATTAACACCTCACTTTGTCTCTCAGTATCTCTTTCCTCACTCCACTCTTGCTCATCAACACCTTATTCTAGGAGTAAGCATATTCGATTCGTTCCAAAAATCAAACCGAACAGAATAAGATCAAAACAACATGATTTTTTAAGAATCCAATTGAACTTAAATTCAATTTGATTTGGTCTAGACTGAACCGAATCAGATCTGTTTGGTTCTGTTCGTTTCAAAATCGAATAGGACTTGTACTTAGGGGTGTGCATCGGTTCGGTTTAAACCGCATACCGAACCAAACCGAGTGAATTCGATTTTTCGGTTCAGTTTTTTTTAACAATTCGGTTCGGCATCGGTTTTAATTTTAAATTTATTTCGGTATTCGGTTCGGTTTGACAGAAATTGTAAAAAAACCGAACCGCACCGAATTACACATAGTTTACTTTTTTTTATTATTGTTGAGATAATAACCCAATATAGATATATTTTGGAAATATTTCAATTTTTGTTGTCCCAAGCCCGGACAAAGGAGGAGGGTTGCGGTAGGTTTGTGGCGGCCAGCGTAAAACTTAGCCACATCTTATGACATGAACCATAATATAAATACCGTTGGGGCGTTCCCTACTCAGCGACGCGCTGCACTTCCTAGACCCGGGTGTAGTGATAAATGTGCAAGGGTTGCTAGGTCGTCGCCCCGAAGCGGCGCGCCACCCCAGGACCCGGGGGTGGTGTCAAATATGCAAGGGTTGCGGGTAAATAAGCTAGTCCACGGTAATGGTAGGGGTAGGGGTAAGGGTAGTAGGTTACGCTTTGGGACATGGAACATAGGTTCTTTGACAGGAAGATTAGCTGAAATTGTAGATGTTATGAAGAGGAGGAGAATAAATATATTATGCCTACAAGAAACCAAGTGGGTTGGAGCCAAGGCTAGAGAGATAGCTCCTTGGGGTTATAAGCTTTGGTACTCAGGAAAGGATAAGGGTAGAAATGGAGTAGGTATTCTTATTGATAGGGAGTATATTGATGAGGTAGTAGCGGTGTCTAGGAAGAGCGATAGAATTATGAGTGTTAAGCTAGTGATAGGGGATGAGGTTGTGAATGTCATTAGTGCATATGCGCCACAAATAGGATTAGATGTGTCTATAAGACAAGCTTTTTGGGATGACTTAGAGGAAGTGGTGCAACAGGTTCCTATGGATGAAAAAATGGTACTAGGGGGTGATCTCAATGGACACGTGGGTTCTAGGCGAGATGGGTTTGAGAGTGTTCAGGGAGGGTATGGTTTTGGAGATAAGAATGAAGCAGGAAATGATATTTTGGAATTCGCATCAGCCTATGACTTGAGTATCATGAACACATGGTTTATGAAGAGAACATCCCACTTAGTGACTTATCGGAGTGGCGGTAATGCGAGCCAAATTGACTTCTTCTTAGTAAGGAGTGCTTGGAGAAAGAGTTATATTGATTGTAAGGTGATCCCTGGTGAGAGTACGACAACCCAACATAGAGTAGTGGTGCTAGATTTTCGAAGTAGGAAATGTATAAGAAAACAAACACCTCAAGTAGAGACTAAGATTAAGTGGTGGAAATTGCAAGGAGAGAATCAACAAAAATTTGTGGATGAGATGACCAAAAAAGATATTTGGACTTGCAATATGGATTCAGATATAGATTCGATATGGAATAAGATGGAGCATAGTATAAGGGAAGTAGCGAAGGAAGTTCTAGGGGAATCTAAAGGTAGCATGCCACCGGGTAAGGACACATCTTGGTGGACAGAAGAAGTACGACAAGCAGTAAAGAGTAAGAGAGAATCCTATAAACTATTGGGGAAATGTAGGAGTGACGAGAACTACGAAAAATACAAAGAGGCTAAAAGGGAAGTAAAGAAGGTCATACGAGATGCTAGAGCAAAGGTGAATCGGGATCTGTATACAAGATTGGATACGAAAGAAGGGGAAAGAGACATATATAGAATTGCTCGGATGAGAGATAGGAAGACGCGAGATCTCGGAAAAGTTAAATGTGTGAAGGATGTGGACCAGAAAGTCCTAGTTGGAGATAAGGATATCAAGGAACGATGGAGGTCCTATTTTGATGACTTATTTAATGGAGATCGCCAACAAGATGTTGGAGATATAAGTATCCATCACGATATGATAAATCATGAATGTCTGCGGAGAATTCAAAAGGGTGAAGTCAAAATGGCATTAAGTAAGATGAAGTTGAAGAAAGCAGTAGGACCTGATGGCATCCCTATTGAGATTTGGAGATGTTTGGGAGAAAGAGGAATCGAATGGTTGACGACGTTCTTCAACAAAATTTGGAGAAACAATAAGATGCCATCAGAATGGAGGAAAAGTACCTTAATCCCTTTGTATAAGAACAAAGGCGATGTCCAAGATTGTGCCAACTATCGGGGAATCAAATTAATGAGTCACACTATGAAACTTTGGGAGCGAGTGATTGAACAAAGGCTAAGGAGGACGGTGAAGATCTCGGAAAACCAGTTTGGCTTTATGCCGGGAAGATCAACTATGGAAGCCATCCATCTAATGAGACAATTAATGGAGCACTATCGAAATAAGAAGAAAGACTTGCATATGGTTTTCATTGACTTGGAGAAAGCATATGATAAGGTACCAAGGGAAGTACTTTGGTGGGCCTTGATAAGGAAAGGCATTTCGCGGAAATATATTGACATCATAAAGGACATGTATGAGGGAGTATGCACGAGTGTACGTACTAGTGTTGGGAAAACTGAAGAGTTTCCTATTACGATTGGAGTGCATCAAGGTTCCGCACTAAGCCCATTTCTTTTTGCCATCGTTATGGATGAACTAACAAGTTCACTTCAAGATGGCATACCATGGTGCATGCTGTTTGCAGATGATATTGTGTTGGTTGATGAGACGAAAGAAGGAGTGAAGATGAAGTTGGAACTATGGAGGCAAACTCTAGAATCTAGAGGCTTTAAGTTGAGTCGAAGTAAGACAGAATATTTGGAGTGTAAGTTTAGCGGCCGTAGGAGTAGGGAGACAGGGACAATCACCCTAGATGGGAGAGTTGTTCAGGCCTCGGATTGCTTCCGGTATTTAGGATCTATTATCCAAACGGATGGAGAAGTAGATGGAGATGTTGCCCATAGGATTAAAGCTGGTTGGTCGAAGTGGAAGAGTGCTACGGGTTTCCTTTGTGATCCCGGCATGCCTAATAGATTGAAGGGAAAATTCTACCGGACGGCAATTAGACCAGCATTGTTATATGGTACGGAGTGTTGGGCAGTGAAACACTGCCACATCCATAAGATGTCGGTGGCGGAGATGCGTATGTTGAGATGGATGTGTGGTCACACGAGAAAGGACCGGGTGCGTAATGAAATAATTAGGACAAAAGTAGGGGTCACATCTATTGAGAATAAAATGAGAGAAAACCGACTAAGGTGGTTTGGCCATGTGAGACGTAGAGCGCTTGATGCGCCGGTTAGGAGAACCGAAGAGTGGCAAAGGGATGTAGTGGTGAGGGGTAGGGGAAGACCTAAGCAAACTTGGAGGAGGGTGATCGAGAGTGATATGAGTTTATTGGGAATTGAGGAAAATATGGTAGTGGATAGGACGGAGTGGAGGGAGCGAATCTGTGTCGCTGACACGACTTGATTTTCACGGTTTTATATGATGGTTCATGTTAGCCGACCCCGAATCATTTCGGGACTAAGGCTTTGTTGTTGTTGTTGTTGTTGTTGTTGAGGTAAACTTAATGAGAAAATATAGTGATTTTTATTTGTTATTTTTTATTTTTAACTTAATTCGGTTTGTTCGGTTTAAACCAAACCGAACCGCATATTTCGGTTTGGTTTTAATTCGGTTTTACATATTATTTGGTTCGGTGTCGGTTTGAATTATTTTGATCATTTCGGTATTCGATTTTTTCGGCTCGGTTCGGTTCGGTTTTGTACCGATGCACACCCCCACTTGTACTTAGGGGTGAGAATGGTCTGGTTCGGTTAAAAAACCGAACCAAATTGCTAGTCTTTTTTGGGACTGAACTGAAATATTTCGTTTCAATTTGTTTTATGTTAGAATCAAATAGTAATCAGTTCTGTTAAATCTTTTTATGTGTTCTATTTTTTAACACTTATAAATATTTAAAAGAAATAGCTATGTTCAATAACTAAATTAAATAATATAATATAAGTGTGAAATTGAAATAGAAAAATTATCAAACAAATATTCCAGTTCCATAATAAAAGAAAAAATATATATATTTAATGATAATAATATTAAATATTTCAATTCCCTTATTTACAATTTAATTGTGTTATATCTAGTGCTCATGACACTAAATCATTTTTATGTCCAACACTAACAACTATTTATACTACTCAATAAACAAATATTGCTTAACTAATTAATTGCATTATTATTAAATTATACTCTTTATTTTTTTGAAAAAGACAAGGACCTTAAATAATAGTTGTAACCTGTATGTTTATCAGAGTGTATTTGTCATTCAAATAATTATAGTAAGTTCATGTTTGTTTTTTCGGTGTAATTTTAGAGAACTAGATAATTAGAAACTAATTATAATTGATATTTAATTTTATAATCTTTAGTCACAGGTGTGACCAAGTTGTGTGCAGGAAATTAAACAACACAAATAAGGAGAATATGTAATGTCTGAGAGTGGGACAGAGGCATAATGTTGTGTATGTAATCTGATAAATTAGTTCTATACTTGTATGAGAAATCTAACAATATACATGTCTGATGATCAAAATGAAATTCATTGTGACAGTTTTATCATCAAATTTCATCTTATTTTAGTATTCATAAATAAATTCATATGTGGTTACTTTTTTATACTATTTTTGTTTCTATTTTATGCCTATATTGATTTCATACCACTCATTTTATATTGATAAGCAGATTCTGAAAACATGAACTGAAAATATATGCAGACAACAATAATAACATGTGCTTTTGCTGAAAATTCACTGAGGTTATCTGCTATTGCAAAGCTCTGCACATAAATAGAACCGCGATAAGAAAAGACTAGGTGTAGTTTAAATTTTTATTTCACAAATAGGATAAGGGACTTACACTTGTGCTACTTGGTGTGCTGATAGCTGAATCATTCGCACTTCCCCATATACAGAATGCCAAGTTACTCAATCAGAAAATTGCAAAGAGATAACTAATAAAATGCTACATATAACAACAGTTTAAATAAAAAAAATATTCTCAAACTTTTTCTACACATACACATAAAACTATCATATAACATGGAACACCTAGACATAATATAATCAAAGCATTTACCATGCTGCATAAAATTCAATGTGCCATTAAGAGAAATTACAGGCTTAAAAGGGGAGAGAGTTTCATTAAACACGAACTTGAAAACCATATTAAGGGCTTGGAGGAAGAAAGCAAGAAGCAAGCTCAAATATTTGAAACTAATCTAGAAGTTGTAACTAATGGAAAATCTATGCCATTTTAACTTTAACTAGCAACATCTTCCTTCATTTCATACAGCAAAGCATGTGCATCTATAAATTTGCTAGTGCTTCTTAATTTAATAACTATGTTTATTAATTCAAATTGATCTTTGACAATGGTGTTTGAAATTTCAACAAAACAAACCAAATTCACCTACTAGTTAATTTGAACCATCCATATTTAAGTAAAATTGTAGACTACATCAACAGAACCTCTATTGTTTTTGGTAAACAGGAGAGGATTCGAATCCCCATTATATACCGTATGGTCTATGCTACAAGTAAGGAACCTGGTAAGTCAAAATATATGGAGAGCTCAACTATTTCCCAAATAAGATTACTAAATTAAGTTTCTACTATGGTAATTGGTAGCTTTTAAAAAAGAATTCAGCTCTAGGACAAAAACTGTTCATACTTGTTTCATTCATTAGTGAAGTCCTACACAAGCCCAAAACAGTATTTCATAAATGTTAATCAATCAAATAGAAGACTTTAAACATTAAATTGAATTCCTTAACACACTATAAACTTGATATATGTCGATTATTACAAATACAGTCTTGTAGGTTCAGACCAAATGACTGCTACAACTCAACCGAATAAAAGGTAAATTTGGCCAGATTTAACAACTCAAAAGAAGTTTATTTTGTGTAATGTCTATATAGAAACTGTAACTGTAAAAAGCACAAAATTTAAAAGCATATGAATTGAATAACGATTTTTTAACTGAGCTTTATGTTCAAAGTTTGCTTTTTTTGGTCATTAGGGTCTTAATGTGACTAGGAAACAATGATTAAGAGATCAATCCACCAAAATTAGAATGATCAAAGACCTCAAGATGAATTTTACCTCACAATTAACAAACCCACCAAAAAAACACGAATTGACCTAAATGAACTTGTTTAAAAAGAAAAATAGTACATGATTCCTCAGAAAAAACCACAAACTCTTTCTAATTATCAAAACAAAACCAATAAAAATGGAAGAGAGAAACGTATAAAAATTAATACCTTAAAGAAGGAAGGGATGGCATAGAAGAAAAAGAGAAGAGGAGATTGTTATACTTAAAAAGCTGCCCAATATATATAAGTAAAATTTGCAGGTCAGAAACATATTCGCAGCTCTATACTAACTAAGCTTTTCTAACAAAATTTTCCAAACATGATCAATTTCTAATAGAGTAAGTTCATAAGTTCCTTCTGGTTACTTTTTAAAACAATTAGATCGTTTCTATCAATTTCTTTAGAGTAGTGATAGACAGAAAACTGAATGCTCTACTCATCTTCCAAGAACAACAAAGTAAGAAATTCACGCTTAACTAAATAATAAAATAATTGCAATTTAGTCAGATTCTATATCTTATTATGGTAAAACCTTGAAATTAATGGAAGAACAATCTCTAATAACCAGTTGCCCTAAAAATTGAATGGAAGAACAATCTTTAATAACCAGGTATAAATTTAACCCTAAATTTGACGTGATTTACACATCGGATCAATCGATAAGAGAAGAATAAAAGAAACGAGAAAATAAAACAATTCTTACCGTACTAAGCAGAGGAGAAGAGAAGATAGCAAAGACAGAATAGACGGAGTGTAGCAGACCGATGCGATGACTGTTTAGAGGAAGAATGATAGGGATGACCGCTAAGAGGAGAATCGTATGATTATCTTTTATCCCAGATAGTTATTTGCATCCCAATCCTTTTTGTATAAAGATATCGATGAGGGATGAACTTTTTTTCCCTAAATTGTTTATTTGGCTCGAAGAGTGAGGAATAATCGGAGGGGGGAATAAATTAGGTGTTTCCCTCCAAAACAAAATATTCCCGCCCAAATTTCTTTCTTAATTGTAGTTGCAAAACTACGTAGTTTTGCTTTTTAGAATTAAAACAAAGGAATAAAATACAAAAACATCTCTAATATTTCTATGTAGAGCAATTTTATCCCTAAAGTTTAAAATGGTTCAATTTTACCCTTAATGTGACACGAAAGAGCAATTTTACCCCTAACGTGTAATTTTACCTTTAATATTTTTAGAATTAAAACAAAGGGATAAGGTGCAAAAATAGCCTTAATATTTATATGTGGAGCAATTTTACCCCTAACATTTAAAATGGTGCAATTTTACCCTTAATGTTGAAAACCAAAAGTAATTATACCTCTAATGCTAAGAAGTTGGGTCAATTGGATAAATTATTTATCAAATTGTCCTCTCGGTCATGAATATTTTTATCTACACTTCACAGGTGCATCATTTTATCAAACTTATTAGTAAGAAATCACAAACATATGATTAAATGTGAAATATAAAAAAAATTAAAAATATATATTGTATTTTGTACGAATTGGAAAAAAATTCAAAATATTTCATGGAATTTAAAAATATTAATCTTCACTTCTATTATTAAATCACAAAAAATATGAAATCTTTTTTATAATCAACTTATATGCAATTGATGCAGAATAAAGAACAAAATATTTGTATTTTATAATAATGTCTGAAATTAAACCAACTTGCCAACATAAAGAGTAAAATTGCTCTTTGGTGCTAACTGTTAGGGGTAAAATTGCACCATTTTAGTACTAAGGGTAAAATTACTCCTGCCAGCAAACGTTAGGAGTATTTTGACACCTTATCTCTAAAACAAACTTATGGGTTGTAGAATCTTGCTAAATTCTCGTATCTACTGCAACACTTTTTTATAGGTGTTGCTATTTTTCCAAGTTGAATTAGTTTTTTTCTATCATTTGCAACACTTATAAACAATGTTGCAATAGATCCAAACTAAACATATAAATTGCAACATATTTGGGGCAACACATTTATTTTGTGTTGTTATAGACCATCTATGGTGTAGTGGGTACTGATACTGTCCTAGGCAAGGATGAGAAGAGTAAGTCAGTTGATAGTAAACTCTATCGAGGTATGATAGGTTCTTTACTCTATCTCACAGCTAGTAGACCTGATATTCAGTACTCAGTATGCTATTGTGCTAGATATCAAGCTGACCCCAGGGAATCTCATCTAACTGCTGTAAAAAGAATTTTTAGATACTTGCAAAGCTCAGTTGATGCAGGTCTATGGTATCCAACTTCAAATGACTTCACACTCATTGGATATACTGATGCTGACTATGAACGAGATAAGCTAGAACGGAAGAGTACTTCGGGAGGATGTCATTTCCTTGGAAGCTGTCTAGTATCTTGGTTCAGCAAGAAGCAATCATCCGTAGCCCTGTCCATAACCGAAGCTGAGTACGTGGCTGCTGGAAGCTGTGTTGCACAAGTCCTATGGATAAAGCAACAGCTTGAGGATTATGGAGTCAAAACAAAGACAATAGAGATCAAATGTGACAACAAAAGTGCCATTGATTTATCTAAGAATCCAGTCCAACACAGCAGGATGAAGCATGTTAGCATAAGACATCACTTCATCAGAGATCACGTACTAAAAGATGAGATCAAGCTGACCTATATGCCAACAAATGAACAACTTGCAAATATCTTCACTAAGCCCTTGGCACGAGAACAATTCCATACACTAAGGGAAGCCATCGGTATGTCAAATCCACTCTAAATAAAACTGTATAATTGAATGATTGAGTGATTGCTATGTTGAGTGGAATGTTAAATGTTTGTATAAATGCCATGCTAAGTAAATTAACAATGAGAAACTTCTACTCACCAAGTTTAAAATGATCACCCTATGCTGAGTGGACATATACATTGTATGATTATACTGAGTAGATACAAATGATTCTGTGCTGAGTAGATAAACATATTGAGTAATCACCTTATGCTGAGTAGATGCACATACTGAGTGATCAAACGTATGTTGAGTTACTTAGAGATAGAAAAAATCATGTTTACAAAAACTAGGCACTCAACATCACGAAAGCTTCGAATTCCAGCGAAACCAAAAGGAAACCCACTCGCGTAAAATAAATACCTACACGTGTAACCTCTGGCACCTTGGAAAGACGCACATTAATGACAAATCCCATGCGCCGAAGATGTCATAAATGACAGTATCTTTGTCGATTGAACGTCCCTAGGCAAAACGGCTAGTTAAATGAATAGGGCCGCCATAAATCTATATAAAAAGTGGAAGGATCCCCACTCATTACTCTTTACGCCTACGATTTTCTGAAATCAAACTCTTCTCTCCCTAAAACCTCAAAACCTTCAATAATGGCTTCCGGCAAAGACAAAATCCCTAACCTCACTACTCAACTTGGCCAAACCTCTGGCAAACCCACTCAGACTGACCCCGCGGGTCCTTCGACGCAAATAGAAAGAAAAATGATCAAAGTACACAAAAAGGTCAACAATCTGGAGGTTCTGAAATGCAGATGGTTCTCTCTAGGATTCGTCACCTCTGAGAAACCATTTTGTGACTGGATCGAGAAGAACAAGTGGACTGGTCTCTTCTCTCTCTCGGGAACAACCTACCCTAGGTTAGTACGGGAATTTTACTCGAATCTATATGTTGATGAAGATGATTCTGATTATTTGGAAACCACGGTCAAAGGTCAGAAAATCACCATAACTCCTGCCTATCTAGCCACTTTGCTAGATTTACCAGACGAAGGAATAGAGTTTAGGACAACAAAGGAGAAAGTACCAAAAGACAAGGTTGAGAAGATCAAGGGGTTCTGTAAACCCAAGGATCATAAAGGTGAAATACCCAGCACCTGTATGGGGAAAGAACAAAAGATGGTCCACTACATGCTGACCAACTTTATCTTCCCCAAACTCTGCTCAGCTTCATCCGCCTCTAACTTTGAGCAGTGCTTCATATGGCACATGCTGACCTACACTCCGCTCAATCTCCCCGTCTTCCTAGTTGGAGCTCTTCAACGAGGTGGTAAGAAACTCCGCTTGGGCTCTCTAATCACAAAAATTCTCGAAGACAAGCAGATCGAGACGATAAATGAAACAAGTAGTTTGGGGAGTGAAATCACTGCAGTTCTGCTGGACGGATTGCTGTACAATCAACCCTTGAAAGGATATGAAGAAGTTAAAGAAGCTGAGGAGAATGATGAAGCTGAGCAACTAGAAGTTGAGCTTGACAATGAGCCTGAAATAGAAGTAGAGGCTCATGCTGAGTCCCCTAAGACAGCTCAGCCTGAGAAGAAGAAGAAGAAGAAGAGGATGGCTCTTGAAACTTGCTCCAAAGACATTCATGTTGTCCCAAAGAAGGTGAGGCTATTGTCTCAAGAAAAGGTTAAAGCTGACAAAGCTAAGGAAAAAGCTGAGTCAGTAGAAAAGAGAAAGAGGCCAGAAGGGCCTGAAGATGAAGAAGAGGAAACTCCAGAATCCCCATTGATGAAGAGGAAGAAGGTTAATACCTTAAAGACAGTTGAAGCTGATCCCCTAGATTGGGCTGTCTCTGAAGGTCATGGAACTGACCTAGAAAAACAAGTTGAGAAAGAAAGGGAAGCTGAAACTCAAACTGAGGATGAAGTTCATACTGAGCAACAGGAGAATCCAACTGTAGAAGAGGAAACAGTTGATACTGAGTCCAGTGAAGGTATTCGAGCTGACCCTTCACCGCCAAGAGCTGAGACACGGCGAAGACTCAAAAAGAAGGCACAAAAGCAAATTGATCTTATGGACGACTTTCCTGTTGATGAGATTGAGACTGACCTCTCCAAAATCCAGTTCCAGTACTTCTCGAATGATGTTGAGACTGAGTCACCTCTAGCAGATACCGTACAAAAGCAAGCCTCTGTTACTCAGGATGAGGAACAAGCCAAAACCCCTGACGATCCAATCCAGGCTGATCACGATGGATCAAATCCTGCCTCAACTTCACCCATTCAGGATGAGCAGGTCAACATGCCTAATCAAACTCCACCTCCAACTCAGCATGTTGACGACTCAGCTCATGAAATCAATCAAAGTCCAGGTACCAATCAAGGTACTCAATCTGGCAGAGAGCCAACTCCTCCACCACCATCAAGCTCAATACCAGCCTCTGAGTCTCATGCTGCTACATTCACATACTTGAATGCCACTGAGTCAGGATGTCGTATCATTGCTTCTGCTCAGTCCTTGCTTCAAGATTTGAACCTTCCTCAAGATAATGCTAATCCATCTACTCAAGTTGCGTCCTCCCAATTGTCAGGTATCACTCAGCTTCTAAATGAACTCAGAGGATTGAAGGATCTGGTCAGCATCATAACTACAGTTCAGACTCGGCAACCCAATCAAGATCAAATAGCAAAATTGACCGAATTGGTGCTCACAATGGCGAACCATATGAATTCGCTTGAAGGCAAAATTCAACAGCTGACGGAAGTCAATCCAGGGTATGCCACTTCTACTAAACTTCAAGGATATTTTACCAAGTTAACTAAAGAACTGACCAAATTGAGTGCACCCGACAATGCTGAGTTTGCCACCTCTGTCGAACTTCAACAATGCTTTACCAAGCTTCATGCTGAGCTGACCAGTAACCGTGACTTAGTATCCTCCTCTTCTCAGTGCACTATTGACCAACTGAGTGAAGCAGTCAGCCTACTCAACATCAACAGAGCACAGATGGATGTTGATCCAGTCTACAACAGTGAACTCTTGAGCTTTTCACAAGCTATAATGAAGGCAATGCGAATCAACAATGCCCAGCGCATGTTTTCTGATTCTGCCTTGCTAAAACTATACCATCAATCTTTTGGTCAGATCACAAGCTCGCTCACCTGGCTGAGCAAATCCCATGAATGCCTACTTAGCATGATCAGCAGCTCCCTCCGGGTTCCTCGGCATGTCCAGGATGACAGTGTTCCTGTTATTGATGGTTTGGGTGAAAGCACAAAGAGGCTTCAGCGCTACTCCCATTATCTCTCCACTCCAGCTCGTAATGAAACCTTCCTGTATAAGCCCGATGATGGCAAAACGGGGGAGACTAGTCAAGGAGGAACTCAGCCTGCAGGTAATGCTTCAGGAAGTAAAGAGAAAGGTAAAGGAATTGCTCAAGCTGATCACCAAGCTCAGAAGAAGAAGAAGTAGAACTAGATGTAGTCTAGTAAATGTTGTTTAGAACTTGCATAGAAACATTTATATGTTCTGGTTGGCTTTATCTTTTTGCTTAAATCTATGTCAAGTACAATTTCCTCAAACTGGTCGATAAAATTGAACAAACAAATTAAGAAGTAAAAAATTACTCAGTATACATTAACACTAAAACACTTAGGTAATAAACTTAGTAACAACATACTTGGAAGCTGACTTAAAATTAAAAAAAAAAGGATCAGATCTTGAAAAATCCAACATTAAACTAAGTCAGCATACACAAGTGTCTTAAAAGTAATTCAATTAAACATTGGAAGGTTTAGAATTAAGTTAAGACAATATGTGCAACCCTTACGGGGGAGTTATTTCAAAAATGTCAATCATGGGGTAACTTATAACTGAGTTCCATAATTATGTATTTTGCCAACATCAAAATGGGGGAGTTTGTTGAAACACCTTTTCCACAAGATTTTGATTTGACAAAATCATCCATGATTAAGAGGCAATTAAATTTAAATGCTTTGATTTAATTGTACTAATGTGTTTGTTCAATATTGAGTGCAAAAATATATATAAAGTAAAGACATGACAAAAGTCAGCTCAAGCAAAGCTGAGTAGAACGGAACTCAGCATCACAGAATGGAAGCTGAGTGGAGTAGAACTCAGAAGCAAAACGAAGCTAACTAAATTTGGAGACTTCTTCAGAAGCGTTTAAACAGAACGGAGCTGACCAACAAGGAACTCAGCTTAGAAGTTGAACATCCGAAGATAACGAATAAAGATGAGTGACAGTCAGGACATCATGAAGGATCCGTTCACTACAAGACAAAGTCTGCCAATCCTCTGCACCAATAATTGGAACCTCGAAGACACACAAAAGACTAATTCCAAGAAACATGGGACATTGGATTATTGGTAAAAGACAACTGGCGCAAAAAGACAAGTCTGGTGTAATAAGACAAAACCTGACGCCTGAAGAAAACAGAGGAAGGGAATGGCGGAACAGACTGAAGCTGACCAGAATTTGTCCCCCAAAAGAGCCGTTTTGGTGTTAACGGTAACAACAATTCAAACGATCCAAATCTGAAAATTTTCCTTCTATAAAAGGACAATGAAGAACCTTGGATAATCACCGAAGCTTCAAGAGAAAAATACAAAGAGAGAAAATCTTGAAAGCACTCATATACAAAAAGATCTTACACCAACTTTTCTATTCTCTGTGTAAATGCTAGATTGATTGTTTTGTAATCATCTAAAGTGTTCTTTAGTTGAAAAAGAACAAGTCTGTGATCAATAGGAATATTGAGAGTGTTAAGCTGAGTGCTTGGTTGTAAGCATTCAGTGGTAGAGAAATCTAGGTGCTGGGTTGTAGCATTTAGTAGGAGTTAAGTAGACGAATAGAGGAAGGTACTCTTGCATATTCAACTGCCTTGTAATTGGTTTGTGCTCTACCGTTAAAGAGCTCAGTATTGGATTCAAAAAGCCCGGAGGACTCTAGGGACTGGACGTAGGCAGAGAGGCCGAACCAGGATAAGTGATACTGAGTAATCTCTAAACTCTCTCTCATATTGCATGTGTTGTTTGCTTTATGTACTTAGCATATAAATTGCCAAAGCTGACCGTGAGTAAATAAGTTGTGCTGAGTTAGAAGCTGACCTCCAAGAGTGTCAATTCCTAACTTACAAGAAAATAACTTTAGTCAACACCTGACTAAAGCTGTCTTAAAACACATCTCACCAAGCTGACCAAAAGCTGAGTTAACAAACTCCTAAAATAACCTTCAGTCAGCATTACTAAACGCGAAAAAGTTATATTAGTTCCTAACCCCCCCTTGGAACTAATTACTAGGGACCAACAATTAGTTCATAGACAAACTCATCACAATGATAATGTAAAAGGGAATAAATGAAGGCATGCTCTGATTAATATGTAAATTAAGATAAAGGGAAAGAGAAAGAATTTCTAAAACCCGTTGAGCTGTTCTTCAACGAAATTAAATCTAACTACGAAGTTTTACTGAAATCTAAAGCTAAAAGTATGTAAAACTGGTACACGAAAATAATACGGTGTGTAATCTCCCGAAGAACTGAGTTAAGCTGTCTATTTATAGTCGCAGGCAACTAACCTAGGTTTTTCGGGGGTAAAAATGTCTTTTCCATGCTGAATAAATGTTAAAAGGGCTTTATGCTCGAGTTTCCAGCGCCTCTCCTGCCTCGTCGAGACGAGTGGCTGTCTCGTCGAGACAGCCTAGTGTCTCGGCGAGACAGGCCTGTGTCTCGACGAGACAGGCAACCTGAGGGGCAGAAGGACTGTTTTTTCTCTATTTTGGTCATTGGGCTTCCGAATTCCGCTCTAATGGTCTCTGATGAATCCCAAAAGTGCTCCGACGGTCCCTGAATTGTCCGGGATTGCTCCACAAGGCTCGGGTCTGGTTCGGGAATGCTAAAAAAGGCCTAAAAACACCTGAAAACATAAAAAATGCCATAAATACTCGAAATTACTTATTTTAACTAAAAGCTAACAAAACGATAAGAAAACTGAAAGGAAATAAAGCGAAAATAAACTAAAAGAGGTCTAAAAACCCTATACAAATGGGAGCTATCAACCTCCCCACACTTGAATCTTGCTTATCCTCAAGCAAGAAAGAATCAAAAGCAGCGAAAAATCAACAAATAGCTCCCGTACACGGACAAGGATCCATTGCACTTTTATGATCATACGGTTTCAGACTACTCAAGTTGCAATTAAAAACAAAGTGAACCTTAAAATAATCTCCAAAACCGATCAAGCAATTTTATCAACCAACACTTTGCAAAAACGAAAGGTGAGGACTAAGATTGCTAGCTCACAGGTGGTCGCTCTTGCACTCAAGTGTTTAGGTATAATATGCATACGGTAAACGCTCGACAGTTCATTGCACAAAATGGTCACGTTGGGATTGCATCATCCATCTGGTCGAAATTACGCATCATAACTAAACAAGATTATAGGTCTTTACAGGGTTGTAACAAGGCTAAAGGTTCAGGGTAGGAAAAAGGGAATTTAGGCAAAAATTTAATGACTCAACTAGCTAGAATTTTGGCAAATTGGCACTTTTCCGCGATGTGCGAGATAAAAGCTCAAGGTTGTTTTTATTTTCCAGTTTGGGAAGCAACTAAAGAATATCTTTTATCCTTTCCTCTACAATTTATTCGGTTCCTTTTTTTTAACCATATAATTTTTTTTTTGAAATAGAGGGGACAAAGAGTCAATTTCATTGGGTTACTTTTTCTGTTTTACAACCTTTCTATTGTAGCTAACGGAAATTTTAAGGGTGTGTTGATGCGTGTTTTCTAGTAGGTGTCGTATTTCCTTACGACGAAATGTGTATTACGATGATTGTGCTATGGTTATGGATATGGTCTTTCTAAATGCTTTGTATCTACTAGATACCACTACGTAGGGGCAAGTGTACCCCGTCGTATCATGTAATAATCCGGTTAAGACCGGGTATCGAATCCACGGGATTTATAATTGCAAGTATTAAACGACTCGGTTTTATACGTTATTTAAGCGGTGAATACCTTAAGGTTGGTGTGAGACACAACTACAAGCTACTACTAACTATGTTGTGAGGCGAATTTATATAACGAAACTCTATGGAGTGATGTGAATGCGATAAGTTATAACTATGACAAATGATGACTTCTAATGTTTATACGGTTGAAGGTTTGCTCGTGCAAAGACGACTACGTGTAGTATAACCGACCCGTGAAGTACTTAGACTACGTGGTTCCTAGTCAAGGCGTGTCTAATGCTTGGGACCAGAAATTAGGGCCCGTAAGTTCCGTGGCTTGTCAATTCCTACGGTTTCCGGTTTGTCACTTCCGGTAAGGCAACACCTATATGAATCCCTAAAGATAGCCCGAATGGCGTCGGAAATCGCGTTCTCCTACACAATTGTCAATTATGAATGTCAAAACAAGTAACAAACATCAACACATATATAGAAAAGAAGATTATGAATCATAAATTATAAATATGGAAAGTGTAAATATGAATTACAAACAAGCCTAGTACATATGATGAGATCAAGCTAATTAGCAAGTGTAAAGGGAAGAATCCACCCTCGGAACTAGCTAACCGGACTCAAAAGCCGTCTCTAAGGTCTTGAATGGTGGAGCTCTCGAGCTTGGTGTGCGAAGATGGAGCGGAACTTTGGTGAAATGCCGGGAGCAACAGACAAGCTCTCGAGATGGAAGAGTTTAGTTACACAAAGCCTAAAAACAAACCTAAACTACAAATAATCAAAACAAGTATAGTTTTTGCTCTCTCTAGTTGTGTGTGTCCAAATGGGGTTCAAGAGCTTCCTATTTATAAACATCAAGCAAAGGGCAAAGTTGTAACTTCACAAGGAACAAGCATGGAGCAACATTATTTGGTGCAGAAATCCCATGATACGCCCCGCGTAAGGTTGCCTATGCCCCGCGTAAATGCCCATTCCGTCAGAAATCTCCTGCGTGTGGACCAATTCCATGTCTAATTGTCTCAAACACGCCCTGCGTAGCTGGAGTACGCCCCGCGTGTTTGAGTCTCTGAAGTTTTATTGCTTGAATTGGAGCTTTTACGCCGTGCGTGGTTGAAACACGCCCCGCGTTAAATGAATCTCTGAGCTTTTATCATTGAAGAACTGCCTGATACACCTCGCGTATATGGTGGTACGCCTCGCGTACCAAGAGTTGACTCAAGGAGACAATGCAGTCTGACTTTCAGGATTAGGCCAATCATTTCCGACATGTGTCATACGCCTCGCGTAGGGTGGCATACATCCCGCGTATGCTGAGTCAATTCCACATGGCGTCTGTGGATAAGGCAATTATTGCTGACACCATGTTTCACGCCCCGCGTAAGGGATGATACGCCCGTATTTGAGTGGATTTTCACTCCTTGGTCGTACCTGAAATACAAATCTTGTGAGCCGAGTTAGCTTGACGTTTTTATTTCCTAAACTAATCAAAAACACGAAAAATTAACTGAAAGTACGAAATTTATTTTTATTTCTTTATTTTATTAAAACGCTTTATTTTTATGGTTAAACTCATTTATTTTATCCAAAATCAACCCGTAAATCACGCTAAAAGATAGGGGTAAAATACCTCTATCAAACCTCCTCGGACTTTAAAGTTTTACTTGTCCTCAAGTAAAAGAAATCGAAAGACAAGGGATTGAGAAAATTAAGAAACAAACCGAAGGTTGGTTTTGCCAAGTGCGTGATTTCAAAGTTACGGTTTTATGCAAAGGTTTCGGTAGGTACCTACGCAAACAATTGAGTGCAAAACTTATTTGAAACCTCCATGATCAAGATTAATAGGCAATATTAACGGGGTTGATTATCTTTTGAGAACCCGATAGTACCTCACCAAGGGATTTCGCTCTTACGCTCAATTTTAGGTGGGTTGGTGTTTTGGCACTCTTCTTTACACTTACTCGAGATCATGTTGAATTTGCATTTGCGTCCGGGTTTTTCCTCCTAAAATATGGTTAGGCAACATTAAAAATGAACCCGGAGGGGGGTTGTAATGTGGGTGGCTTCTTTAGTGGTTAGTTTAAAGGAATTCGAGTTCAAGAGATACCGGTTTGTGATTGCACCGTGTTTTTGTTTGTCCCGGCCTTGGCAAATTTTACAAAATATACTTCAAAATTGCTCGGGTGGAGCTTGAGAATGCCTTTTTATTTTTATCGTATCCTTTGTTTTGATAGAGGCACAAAAACAATATTTTGAAAACTTATGGTGCTCATTTGCTAAGGTCGTGACTTATTTCGGGTAATTTGGGTGCAACTTGATTATGTCGGTATTTGAACAAGAGGAAAAATGGTTAAATGTTTAAAAGGGTGTTAACAAAAAGGTTGGTTAATAGGCTCGAAGGGGTTTCCTAATGTTCAATGAAAACGAGAAAAATAAATTAAGAAAAATTAGCCTAAGTGGGTTCGGTTTATCATCTATTGCCTTTTTACCAAAAATAAGTGTACTTAACCCGGTATTGGATGCAAATTCTATGAGTCGAGTGAAGTCAAAGTTCTCGAAAAATTGTGAAAGAATTAGAGTTCTCGTACGAACTCTTTTAGGCTCAAAAAATATCTCACAAAAATTCGGGTTTAAATTGTGTACTATCAAGTCTTCGCTAAATTCTCAACTATCCCGTTTTTATTGCCTTTTTAAAGTTCATTATGGAGATAACATTTGGGTTAAGACTCAATGCCTTAGTTCAGTACTAACCTAAGCTTTGCACAAATTCCCTAACTTTAAGACCAAGACTAAAATCTCTTAATTGAATCATTCCTTTATGTTCCGACGCTTTTATTTTTGACGACAAATAACGGAACTTTAGTTAATTTCCGAAGGAGGGATAGCGTGTCGGGAAAATTTTAAAGAGTCAATAAATGAGTTTAATTATTTTGATGTTATTAAATTTTTATTTTTGTTTTTTGGTAGTGCAAACCAAACTAAAAGTGCGGGGTTGCACGGCCCTCCGCATTATTTAAAATGACGCCTATTCCAAGGGCGTCGCAAAAAGAAGTTAAAACAAAAACAAAAATAAAGTAAGGAAGGAAAAGAGGACCCTCAGTGGTCAGGGGCCCTACGCGAGGCGTGCCCAGGGGGGCGTCTCGCGTAGGGTAGCGTTTTTAGTGCGTTTTTAGTCAGAGACTCAAATACGCGAGGCGCAGGAACAGGGCGTTCCGCGTGTTTGAGTTTCTGAACTTTTTAAAGCATAAAAATGATGGGTACGCGGGGCGTACCATGGGGTACGCCCTGCGTGGTGTTATTTTAAACAATAAAAACAAAAATAACGAAAGCACAAAACACAAACGGAACTTAACGATTTTAATTAGAAACAACATCGTACATTAAAAACATAAAAATAACATAGGAAATAACAAAAGAACATACATAAAGAAAACATAAAAAAGAAAAAAACGGAAACTATGGTTGTGGTGGAGGCGGATTGCCATGGATGTTGAAGTGGGTGTAGAAGGCGTTGGTGAATGCGTCAAAGTTAGCCCTATCCGCTTGCCTTTGAGCCTCGGAGGCATCGAAGCGAGCATCGAGGGCATCGAAGCGGGAGTCGAAATGAGCCCGATCCCGACGTTGGTTATCCTCCAAAATATCCAACCGAACATAAAGAGAGTTAAAATCATGGAGGGGTGGAGGACTAAAATTGAGACCCATACTCGAGTCAGTCACCTTCCGTATTGGAGTGGGCCGCCCCCGAAGTCTCACCTGGACCGGAGGTAGAACGGTTGAGCTTTTTGAAGGCGTTCTTCTCCACGGGCCGAGGCAAAAGGCTCGGGAGGTGGTCCAAGGCAGCTGCACCAAGAGCGGTGAGGGCGAAGATGGTGATGAGGTGGCCAAATCCGAGCTTGGCCCGCTTTCGGATGGGTGTGGAGTGGAGGTGAGCGGCCACATGGTAGGCGAGGTAATAAGTGAGCCCATTGGCACAACAGTAGAGTGCCAACAGTTCGTGTTTGTTGACCTTAGTGGACTCGGACTTCCCCGAGAAGTAGAATGAGATGAAACGGTGGAGAAGTTGGAGGATAGGGTCCCGGATGAGAGATGGGCGGAGGTTGGATATATCGTAGTTTTCGGACCCGGTGATGGAGGTCCAATACTCGTGAGCGGAAACATCATTGGGCCATTGGGAGATGCCCCCCTCCGCTTGGTGGGTGAAATGGTGTTGGAGCCATTGAGTGTCAATGGAGAAGGGGCGGTTGTGGAGGCGGAATGTGAAGAGGGCGGCTCCGGGGACGTTGTTGGAGGTGAGGGTGGTGAAGAACTCCACCACAAGTGATGGGTACACCTTTTGATGTGTAGTGTAAAGCTCGTACCAACCGAGGGCATGGAGGCGAGCTTCGAAGGGAGTGCCGAGATCATAGTGATCAAGCATGCTCTGTTGGATGTAGGGAAGCTCTTTGATAATGGAGGCACAAAGATCTTCGTACCTTTGGGCTTCCTCCTTGGTTAGGAGATGAAAAGGAGCCCGATATTGGCGGGTGAGTGGTGGAGTTTCCTCCCGTTCGGGAGGTGGAGGTGGTTGTTGGTTTTGTGCGGAACGGGAGGATCGGGCCCGAGTGGACCATGGAGGGCGTATGTCGGCGGCTCTTTTTCGTGCCATGGCAATAGTGAGGAATGGAGAAGGATAGAAAGAGTGGGAGATGAGTGTTGGGGAAGAGTTGGGGTAATGAGTGAGGAAAAAGAAGGGAAAAAGGAAGGATATATATAGGAGGGAAGTGGGGATCCAAGTGAAACTCGGATCCCTAGGAGGGGTACGCGCGGCGTGAAGAGGCCACGCCACGCGTATCCCACCTCTTGAGCGCTAATTACACAATAGGGGCGCGACACGCGGGGCGTACATGGGGGTACGCCACGCGTAGTGCACCTCCTACCTTTTTTGATGGAAGAAAACGGCAGGGACGCGGGCGTACAAGGGAGTACGCCGCGCGTAAAACGGAATGTGAAAAATCTTTTTCGGTTTTTTTTTAGATGTATTTTGAATTTTTTTTTGAGTTTTGATTTATGATGTTATTAATGAGGTGTTAATGTTTTTATGGTTTTTATGTTTAATTAATGTTTTTGGGTGTTTTAATTTTGAAATTAAGAGGGTAGTTAATGCAAATTTATTGTGGAGGGAGGTTGAGGATTTGAATTTGAAAGGATGGAAGTTGATTGGATGGAAGAAGAGGTGGAGTGGAGAAGTGGGAAAGATTTTTGGGGAAGAGAAATGATGGGAGGTTATGAAGAAAAAGCTGCCATGGGGAGTTGTGATTCACAACTCCCCGAGGATACGCGCGGCGTATCCTAGGGTATGCCCCGCGTGTCCTCTACGTGGCATTTATTGGGATTAATTTTAAGATACGCGGGGCGTATGGGGTTATACGTCCTGCGTACCTTAAAATTTTTGGATTAATGTGGGATTTATTTTTCTTTCGGTTTTATAAAAATAATAGAGACTAGGCTAAAAATAAAAATTAAAGTAAAAATTAAAACACAAGCGAAAATAAAATGTAAAACAATAACTCAAAGAGGAAAAATTAAAGAGAAGAGAAAAGAACAAAAATTTATAATACATATAAACAAAAAGGTTCGAGTAATTCAAACCAATGCTACGTTTATAGTCGAAGTAGCTCGACTTTCTCATGCCGCGGCTTAAGGCAAGATGTCCGGGTTAGAACTTGACAGGTCCGAACTTTTATTATTGAGGAGCGTTATCACCTGTCCGGATTCCCTATTCTTACCCCGCGGGTTCTGTTCGGTGTTTGCCGGGAGGGTTCCTAGTGGCCTTTCTTGTTGTTGACGGTTTAGGTGGGCCACCTGGCGGCTAAGATCCCTGCAAAACACTTCGCTATCGGAAAGACGGGTTAAAATGTCCTTCAACAAAGACGTGACCGATTGGTCGTGTACATTGTTAGAAGGTGAAGCGTTCCTATTACCAGGCGTGGCTTGTGATTGCCCGAGCCCGTTTTCCCGAAATTCCTACTCAAAGCCGGATGGGGGCCTCAACACGTTATTATTATTGCCATATGACAAGTTCGGGTGTTGGTACCGAGGCCTCCATCCGCCGTTATTATTATTATTATTGTGGTGAGAATAGGAGTTCGGATGGGAATTATACCTTTAGTTGCCTCCTATATAACTTACGTTTTCGGCATCGCCGGCGAAAGGGCTACCGGTTTGGCAATTAAACGCATCATGGTCTCCACCACAGTGAGTGCACATCAGGACCTGCACACTTTTATTGAGGCTCAATTGGGTGATCAACGAGTCAAGTTTCTTGTTCATTTCTGCTATGGAGCTTTTCGGAGCCTCTTTCTCCACAGCGAACGTCTGGTGTCGCGACGGGCCGGCAAGCCGATCCTCTTGCCATTGCACACTTTTCCTTGCGAGCTCATGAATGAGCTCGTAGGCCTCACTAGCTGACTTCCGAAATAGATCCCCACCTGCAGCGGAATCAACAGTCGCACGGTTAGTGGGGGTTAACCCATGGTAAAAAGTGCTTACCAAGTCGTGCTTCGAGATGTCATGGTGGGGGAAGTTTCGGAGCAACTTCCGGAACCTAGCCCAAGCTGCGTGAAGGGCCTCGCATTCCAACTGCCTGAAGGATGTGATATCGGTCCGTAACTTGACTGTTTTGGACGGCGGAAAATAGTAGGAAAGGAACTCCTTTTCGAGCTCCTCCCATGACGTGATGGATCCCGCCTCCAATGAGTGTAGCCATTCCAACGCCTGTCCTGTCAATGAAAAAGGGAACAATTTCAGTCTCATAGCCTCAACGGGAACACCATTTTGCCAAGAGGTATCGGCACACATAAGAAATTTATCTAAATGCTCGTTGGGGTTCTCATGGAGTTCCCCTCCGAATTGACCACATTGTTGTATCAATTGGATCATTCCGATCTTGATCTCATATGTGTTGGCCGGGATCATGGGGGCGACAATGCCATACGATTTTGGGGGCGATACGGAGCAATGATCTCCATCATCGAACGCGTATCATTGCCCCCGCGGATGTTGTTCACGTGCGGCCTTTGGTTTCCGTCGGGCTGGTTGACCTCGGCGTTGAGATTTGCCATCCTCTCTTTTCGAAGCCTACAAAGAGTACGTTCAATTTCGAGATCAATAGGAATAAGAGGATCACTCCGAGATCGGGTATGCATAAAATAAGCGAAATAAAATATAATATTGACAAGAAAAGAATGTTGTTAGTAAAAGTATATATAAACAATTTATACAAAAAGAATGCTTAAACTAACAATAAAACGTTTTTGTCTAATATTGCAAGATGTTATAAATCCCCGGCAACGGCGCCAAAAACTTGATGCGTGTTTTCTAGTAGGTGTCGTATTTCCTTACGACGAAATGTGTATTACGATGATTGTGCTATGGCTATGGATATGGTCTTTCTAAATGCTTTGTATCTACTAGATACCACTACGTAGGGGCAAGTGTACCCCGTCGTATCAAGTAATAATCTGGTTAAGACCGGGTATCGAATCCACGGGATTTATAACTGCAAGTATTAAACGACTCGGTTTTATACGTTATTTAAGCGGTGAATACCTTAAGGTTGGTGTGAGACACAACTACAAGCTACTACTAACTATGTTGTGAGGCGAATTTATATAACGAAACTCTATGGAGTGATGTGAATGCGATAAGTTATAACTATGACAAATAATGACTTCTAATGTTTATACGGTTGAAGGTTTGCTCGTGCAAAGACGACTACGTGTAGTATAACCGACCCGTGAAGTACTTAGACTACGTGGTTCCTAGTCAAGGCGTGTCTAATGCTTGGGACCAGAAATTAGGGCCCGTAAGTTCCGTGGCTTGTCAATTCCTACGGTTTCCGATTTGTCACTTCCGGTAAGGCAACACCTATATGAATCCCTAAAGATAGCCTGAATGGCGTCGGAAATCGCGTTCTCCTACACAATAGTCAATTATGAATGTCAAAACAAGTAACAAACATCAACACATATATAGAAAAGAAGATTATGAATCATAAATTATAAATATGGAAAGTGTAAATATGAATTACAGACAAGCCTAGTACATAGGATGAGATCAAGCTAATTAGCAAGTGTAAAGGGAAGAATCTGTTGGTCCCTTATTTAGTTGCAAGTATAGTTCCAAAGGGGGGGTTAGGAACTATTTAAGCTTTTTCCAAACTTAGGCAGACTTCTTTTACTAAAGAAAAGGTTTGAACAGCGGCGCTGAGTAAACAGCAAGATACTGGCTTAGTCAACGGGTGACTAGGTCAGTTTTTTAGCTTGAGTCAGGAGATAGCACTTAGAGTCTATTCCTGAGCTCTTACGTTTTAATGCGCACAACTCAACTTGACCTCTTGACTTGGTCAGTTTTGATTGTTTCAGCAAGGCTAAGGGCTTGTAACTAGGTTGATCAAAGAAAAGGGGTAAATCAGGCTCAAAGGGGCTTATCTAGTGGAATTGGTAAGGGATTTTGGCTTATAAAAGAAAAGGCTAAGTTCACAATGGGCTATACCTAGATTGCCTAATCATTTCATGTTCAATTATAACACAACATTCAACCAGTATTGGATGCAATTCCTATGAGCATAATGACAATAACTGTATCCCACACCTAAGAGATCAATTGTTCCTAAAAATGAGTCTAAAATATTGACCTTTAGGCTCTAACTCACAATTTAGGGGTTATTTGTAACAATCATAGCCTCACCTAACGAATCGTTCCATGTCAATCTTAGTTAAATGACACTCTTTGGAGACTCAAATGTTGTTCACAAGTTTTTGCATGCATCAATTTCAACTGAGCTTTCAGACTTTTAGGGCACAATTTCAACTGTCATGTCAGGATTACTAGATGCATCAAAATCAACTGCCTAGGATTTTTTTATTCCTAAAAGCTAATGGCAAAAACAGGAAAAACACAAAACTCAGAAATCCTAAAAACTAACAAGCAACACAAAAACTCAAAATTCCTAAGACATGCAAAAGGTCTAAACGCAAACGCACACACACAGCCAAGAAAAATACATTAAAAGTAAAAAAAACATGCATCAAAATGGAAGAACTCCAAAGTTTTCTATCCTATTGCATCCTCCCCACACTTACGATACACATTTATTCCAGAAATGCAAAAGCAAAGTGCTAAAAATAAAAATAGGATAGAAATACTCCCTAGGGGTGGCGATCCATCCAACCCCGAATATCACTCGCCAAGCTGTTGAAATCTAGGCGAAAATCCTGGAATTCATAATTGAGTGCCCGGATACTCGCCCTATTCTGTTCACCCACAGCAATGGCCTGCTCCAGCCGTTCCTCGAGTTCACCAGTGTAACTCGGTTGGTAATCCTCATCCTCACCCTCCTCCTCCTCAGAACTTGTTGCCATCACATCTGCTGCACCTGTTCCAGATGAACTGGCTCCAGCTGTACCTGCCTTATAATCTTTAGTCCACACACCAGAGTTGTGAATAATGCCTGCTCTATTCAGGTAAGATTTGTCAAGCAATAAGAATGGAGTGGAGGGTCTGGCGTCTAATTCCACGTGAAGATCCTCTAAAAAGGCCATTAGGCTAATTATAGCCCCAAACGGGAAGGCAGACCGCTTAGTAAAGCGGAAATTAGCCATTTGGGACCATAGGACGTGGGGCATCTGAGCTGGATGACCCTTTTTCATACACTACAACAACAAGAGGTCCATTTCCGTTACCTTGTCAGCCTCCCTTTGACCATTCAGGTTAAACGAAATCCACTTATGCATTAGACGGTCCATTGGGTCCGCCAAACTTGTATTAGTGGTTGTTTTCTTGCTATAACGCAAGTCTCTCGATACTTCAGTAAAGTATTGGTTGTGGGATAAGTCTCGTTCCCACTCAGTGATATCGGCCTCCTTGAAATCGAAGGCCTGATTCATATCCTCCTCAGTCCAAACGCACCCAATGTTATTAAGGCGAAAATGTAAAGTTTTCACCCCATTGGCGTCTCTCTCCAAGTTCAAAGTCGTATAGAACTCTAAAATAAAAGAGGGAGACAGAGGCCGACGGAGCCTATCAATCACTAACCAACCCATAGCAGACATAAAAGCGTGAACATGCTCATGAAAACCACACTGGTTCAACCAATCCCAATCAAAAAATCGAGGGATTGCACAATCATATTTCTTGATTTTCCGGAAAAGTTTACCCTCATCCACAGACTCTAAAAGGAAGGGACATTTATACCTCTGTGACAGTGGGCTTGGGTGGTAACGGTTTGCGTTTGGTGCCGGGGTAGGAGGATCTACAATTCGTGCACGAACGGTGCCAGGGATAGGCACCAACTCTTCAGGGAGTGTGTCGGTCCAGCGATGGAGACGACATCTTCATTGATCTTCCATTGAATCTACAAAAGAACAAAACAAACACGAGCAAAATAATGTACAACAACAACCAAAGTTAGATATCAAAATCAAACAAAAAAAATGGAAATGCTAAAAGAAACAATTAAGTAAGATTGTCCAATAACAATTCCTAAGGCTATCCCCAGACATTGAAATTAGAACAATGTAAACTTACTTAAATCACCTAATTAGTAAAACAAAATCTCGAAAACATAATAAGTGAAACATGCAAATCCCTAAATTGGGAATAAAATTAGTCAAGTTTAGCATCAAAAGTCCTAATCAGTTCTATCCACATCCTAAATCAAATCCTAACTTTGAAACAAGAACCCATACCTAAACATGCAAATCTAAAACCAAAATAACCCTCAAAACACTTTCCAATTATCAAAATCGAGTTCGAACACATAAAATCCCTATAAACTCTAACTTAATCAAAATCCCTAAGTCAACCTAAGCCAAATCAAGCAATAAGCAAGAGAAAACCTAGAACATGTAAAAACCCAAGTCTTCCAGGCTCAAATCAAGGAACCAACAAACAAAAATCAACCAAAATCACTAAAATTAAACTGAAATAAAACTTACCAACTGATAACCTTGAAGAGAAAGTGGAATGAAAAGAAGAAATGGGGAGGAGGAGAGGTAGGAGAAGGTAATGGAGTTGGAAGCCTTAAATAGGTGAAGTTGGAAGGGAGTTTTGGCAATTTAAGGGTTGGGAGATGAATAGGTGGGAGTTAGAAAGGTGAAAGGGTAGGAGTTGAGGAGATGGAAGTGAGTTTGGCATAGAGAAAGAAAGAGAACAAAGGAATTTGAAGAAAGAGAAAGGGAATGAGAGTTATGGTGGTGGTAGAAGGTGAAAATGGTAGGAGAAGGTGTTAATTAGGGTTAAAATGGGGGGGGTTTTGGGGATTGGTTCGGCCAATCCCCTTAAATGAGCCGCCCAAGTTAAGCCTTGGGTGGCTCGTCTCGTCGAGACACTATATGTCTCGACGAGACACCGCAGCTGGCAGAAATTCCGCCGCGGTCCTCCCAAGACATCTCGTCGAGACATCCCATGTCTCGACGAGACACGGCCTTGTCTCGACGAGACACTACTTGTCTTACCGAGACGAGGCGCAAATCTTCTCTTCTCTTTTTTTTTTATTATTAACTAAACCATTTAACCTATTCTATCTTCTCCTCCATCCCACTTTTGGGCCTTTTCCCTTGGTTCTAGTTTTGGTTCTGGTCCTGCTGAGCTGGAGGAGCTGCAAATCCTAGTGGTCCCAGAGCTGCTTGGTTGTTGGACCAACTGAACCCTGGATGGTTTTGCTTCCAAGGCGTGTTGTACGGCCCAAACTGTTTGATGTAGTTCACAGACTCAATGACCATCAGGCACTCTGCGTTCTTGTGCCCGCCACTACAAAGTTCACACTTCGCCACTACTTCAGGTTTCTGAAACTGAGCCACCAATAGGCCCATCTTCTCAGTCAATGCTGTAATCTGTGGATCAGGTTCTGCAGATGTACTTGGGGCAGCGACTGCAAACACTCCCCTCCTCTGCCTCGGCTTCTCTATCTGCCAATGTGCACTCCTCTCAGCCAGCTCCTTTACCAGACTGTAAGCTTGAGCTGCCGTCTTGTTGAACAGATTAACTCCCGCTGCGGCATCTAGTGAAGCTCTGCTAGCAGAAGTGATACCTGAATAGAACAGGTCAACAAGATGGTGCACCTCAAAACCGTGGTGGGGGAACTTCCTCAACAACTTTTGAAATCTCTCCCAGGCCAAATGCAGGTTCTCGCTCTCAAACTGCCGGAACGAAGTGATGTCGCTCTTGAACTATGCAGTCTTTGATGGCGGGAAGAACTTGGCCAAGAATGCGGCCATTGTGACATTCCAATCCGTTAGAGAACCCGGTGCTAGTGAGCTCAGCCAGTCTGCAGCATCGTCCTTCAGAGAAAATCTGAACAGCTTGATGAAGACTTGTTCAGGTGTAACATCTTTGTACTTGAAGGTGCCACAATACTCCATAAATTTGTTGAGGTGTGCATTGGGATCTTCATGGTAATCCCCGCCAAACTGACTCGAGTTCTAGATCATCTGTATCATTGCCGGTTTGATCTCAAAGGAAGACACCGTGATCTCGGGATCAAGGATGCTTGAGGTCGCAGCCGACCTCTTTGCCTTGAGCAGCGCCATAATCAACCTTTCTGCCATTTGTTCCTCTTCACAAACCTCCTCTGGGATTGTTGTGTTGAAGTTCTCGTCGGTTCTTTGTTTAAGCAGGGCTGCCTAGCGTTCTTTCCTTAACCTGCGAGAAAGACGATCTATATCAGGATCAAACCGTAATGGAGAATGACTCCAAGAACGTCGGTTCATGGTAAGCTAAACAAACAAAATATACCAAAAAGTAAACTAATCAAAATTTACAATAGTCCCCAGCAATGGCGCCAACAACTTGATGCTCGTAAAGTATATAGCAATAAATAGGACAAGTGTATCCTATCGCAACAAGTAATACAGTGCTTAAGCATGAGATCGAACCACAAGGACTACTAACCTAATTAGTTTAATTAATTGGCAACCTATCTGTTTAGCAAGGTAAAAAAACAGTTTGCTTTATAAACTAATAAAATAAAGACTAATCTTGGAAAGCAGTAAACAGAACTAGCCGCAAGCTGGATTGTGGTCAATGGTCGTTACAACCTAGAAAGGGGAATCCATTGGTTAATTTCCATGAATGAATTTATAGGGGTTCAGGTTTAAGCTCGACTAAAGATTGAAGGTAATTGCCCTAAGTGAAAGACTAATGTGATCAGTATTGCCCTTCCTATTCACATGCATTTGGGTGACAGCTTGATTAGGCATATACCCTAGGTCATACAAAGCATTAGGTTCTTTGGAAAATAAGGCTAAAGCCGTAGCCCAGCCACAAAGCCTCATTCCTAGTGGTCTCTAGCGAAGTCAGTTTAATGCAAATTCGGTATAGATGATTCCGTGGTCAAGAATCAATCTATCTATTATCTAGCTAATGTCAGGGTTACAAGCATTAGGCACATTATATACATAAACACGCTAGTTGATCATTATCAATGCTCATTCTAGCAATTAAACCTGTTCCTAACATCGCCTAGGCATAAAGTATGCATAAACTGATCGAATCAAAAGCTGATTCTCAAACCCTAAACCCTAAACATTCATAGCAATTCAACCAATTTCATCCCCATCCTAGATTGGATGGGGATTAGTTCATAGACAAACTCATCACAATGATAATGTAAAAGGGAATAAATGAAGGCATGCTCTGATTAATATGTAAATTAAGATAAAGGGAAAGAGAAAGAATTTCTAAAACCCGTTGTCTGATTACAGTATAAACAAAGCTGGTAGATCCTCCACCCGTTGAGCTGTTCTTCAATGAAATTAAATCTAACTACGAAGTTTTACTGAAATCTAAAGCTAAAAGTATGTAAAACTGGTACAAGAAAATAATACGGTGTGTAATCTCCCGAAGAACTGAGTTAAGCTGCCAATTTATAGTCGCAGGCAACCAACCTAGGTTTTCCGAGGGTAAAAATGTCTTTTCCACGCTGAATAAATGTTAAAAGGCTTTATGCTCGAGTTTCCAGCTGGGGAGAGGCGTTTTTGCGCCTCTCACGCCTCGTCTCGTCGAGACAGAGGCTGTCTCATTGAGACGAGTGGCTGTCTCGTCGAGACAGCCTAGTGTCTCGGCGAGACAGTGCCTGTCTCGGCGAGACAGACCTGTGTCTCGACGAGACAGGCAACCTGAGGGGCATAAGGACCGGTTTTTTCTCTGTTTTGGTCCTTGGGCTTCCGAATTTCACTCTAATGGTCTCTGATGAATCCCAAAAATGCTCCGACGGTCCCTGAATTGTCCGGAATTGCTCCATAAGGCTCGGGTCTGGTTCGAGAATGCTCAAATAGGCCTAAAAACACTTGAAAACACAGAAAATGCCATAAATACTCGAAATTACTTATTTTAACTAAAAGCTAACAAAACGATAAGAAAACTGAAAGGAAATAAAGCGAAAATAAACTAAAAAAGGTCTAAAAACCCTATACAAATGGGAGCTATCAGTGGGCCCATAACCCAGAGGTCCCTAGATTGAAACTAGGCTCTGGTATAAAAGTGGTTTTTTTAGTATTTTATATTTTAATGTTTTCTTTCTTTTTTCATATTTCAATGTATGATCCAGCTCTTAAAGGTGCAAGGTCGATGCATATGCTAGCTGGAGTTGTTGAACTCATAAATCCTAATGATGTTGTTAGAACCGGACAAATAAGATATAGTCCCGATGATAAGAAAAGAATTTGAAATACAAATAAAAGAGTTATTTAATCCAAAAAAGTAAGAGCCCTCATAGTAGCCCGACTTTCTTAGTAAGAAAACATAGCGAACAAAAGAGAGGAAAAACTAGAATGGTAATCGACTATAAAGAACTAAATAAGAAAACAATTTTTTAAGGCTATTTTTTACCCTATAAGAGAAATTTACTTAATAGGCTATCAGGAAAGAAGTGGTTCAATAAATTTGATCGTAAAAGTGGATTCTGACAAATTAAGTTTACTAAAGAATCTAGACCTTTAACAACATTTAGTGCACCACAAGGACACTATGAATGGATTGTGTTACCTTTTGGTCTGAAAAATGCACCTCGGATATTTCAAAGAAGAATGAATACGATATTTAGAAAATTAAATGAATTTTGTGTAGTTTATGTGGATGATATATTAATCTACACTAATAATATAGCAGAACATTTACAACATCTAGATGGATTCATAAAAACGGTCAAACAACACGGAATACTTTTATAAAAAAAGAAATCAGAAATCTTTAAAAATAAAATAGAATATTTAGGATATATCATAGATAGTGAATGACTACAACTACAAGACCATATAGTAACTAGAATAGAAATTTTTTAAAAAAATAGATACTAAGAAAGATGTTCAACAATTTCTAGGAATAATAAATTATGCATTAGATTATATAAAAGATTTACCAAAATTACGACAACCCTTGCAAGAGTTAATTAAGAAACATAAACCATTTGAATGGATGACGACTCATACTAACACTATAAGAAAAATAAAAGAAGTAAAAGTTCTACCAAAATTAAGACTGCCTAAAGATAATGATCAATTAGAATTATATACAGATGCTAGCGATATCGGGTGGGGAGCAATCCTCATAGCATGTAGAAAAGAGTATATAGATAAAGAAACTCCTTTAATATGTGGTTATAAATCAGGAACTTGAAACCCATCAGAGAAAAATTATCATATTAATGAGAAAGAGTTACTAGCTGTTAAAAATGGAATTAAATTATTTATGTATCATTTGTTACCCATAGAATTTATAATAAGAACACATAATACATAGGTAGGAGCATTTATCAGAAATAAAATAGATCATATACCAGAACTTAATAAAAGAAGACATTGACAAAGTTTTTTCAATTGTTATAATTTGTTGTTAAACCTATTTCTGGAAAATGAAATATCTTAGCTGGTTTTCTTAGCAGGAATGGAGACAATTTTCCAAAGAATATCAAAAATCAGAAATCAAAATCGCCAGATGCTGGCAATGATCTGAAATCATGAGAATTTTCTGGGCAACCTTGAGGAAGAACTCATGAAACTCCAGCCTCAGAATAATCAGAATATAAGAACTTAATAAAAGAAGACATTGACAAAGTTTTTTCAATTGTGATAATTTTGTTGTTAAACCTATTTCTGGAAAACGAAATATCTTAGCTGGTTTTTTAAGCAGGAATGGAGACAATTTTCCAGAGAATGTTAGAAATCGGAACCGACAGATGTTGACAGTGATCAGAAATCATGAGAACTTTCTAGACAACCTTGGGGAAGAACTCAGAAATTACAGAAGCATATAAGAACATCATGAAATTTTTTACATATAAGAAGAGTCAAACAGTATACAGAGCCATTAAGATGACCAAATACCCTGGGTATATATGTTTAGAAGACTGCAGTCCAGATGTTGTTCGAAAATTATTCAGATATGGATTTCTGGACAAAGTCATGATTGATGAGAGCCTTCATAGTATTTCAAAACTACCATCCATAATACCTAGATCTATTGACGAGCTCAGATTGAGATTTGAAAGAGGAATTTTTTGTGTTCAAATCCTTGATGCTGCTATGGATTTAGAAGGGAAACCCGTAATAATTGCTCAGATATTCAAACTAATAAAAAAGACTAAGATTGATGTAGACAATTTAGACCATCAATGGGAAATCCCATGCAAAATAGAAAATTTTAAATCTTGGTTAGGAGAAAAAAGAGCACACATAATCTATACGATCAAATGCAGATTAGAAGACTATATTAGAGATAAAAAAAAAAGTTGCTATAATAGCTAAATCGAACCATGGGGAAGTCAAATAAATAATAACCATTAATTATTTAATGGAAATGGCTGACGAAACAAGTCAGCAGATTTTGACCGAAATGCATACGAAAATAATGGATAAGAAATATAAACACAGTTCAGCAACATTGGCCTATTATGAATCAATATATGGACCAAGAAAATCATGTCTAATTAGAATTGAGCCCATAAAACCTAATCCCATGAGAATTGACTCCATAAGACCCACAGAAGAAGCCCATCAAGGAAAAAATGAGGATCCATTTGCTTAGAAAATGAAATAGAAATGTATAAGAAAAATAATAACGATGTGACAATAAATAAGAATGAGGTGGCAACAAGATCAACATGTGGCAAGAGATGAAGATATTAAAAAACACGTGTCAAGATGAGAAGTATGAGGTGGAGACATTAGAAATTGGTGGTAAGATGTAAAGCATGAGGTGAAAAAGCAAGATAAGAAGAATTAGACAAGTGTAACCTAAATTTTTGAACTTTTAACTTTTATAATGTGAAAAATGATGTAATCTTTCTTTTTGTAATTTTAAACTTCCATATTGTGCATATATAAGGAAAAGACATCTAATGTAAGATCACGGTTTGCTTTGAGCAATAAAAATTTTCTTTCTTTCTTGTATGCTATGGCTTTCTAAACTCCCCTTTTAACCTTCATTGTTATTAAATACTCAAGTTTAGCCTACATATAGCATATTAGTTTGAAAAGATTAAGAGTTATAGAGCAACAATAGATATCTTCAGAAGAACCCAAGATGTGTGTCGAGATGCTGGAACACAACCATAACCCGTGATGATGAAGAAAGGGTGCTAGACAGAGTTCAGAAATCTCCACTAAGGATTGCTTCGAAGCGTATACTTGAATTAATCTAACTCTTGTTCTAATTAAATTAATTTGTTATATTTAGTTAAACTTTAATATATTATGGATGTTAAATTTCATTTAAAAAAGTTTACATCAACGTTCTTTTATCCTCCTATCCTGCATACATTAGAAAAATCTTCAGTAGATAATTGGAGGTTTCGAAGTTATTACCTTTACCTTTGTCGTTCATAAAATCTTAGGAATGGGACTTTTCTCATTGGTCTTCCAAAGTTGATCATCAATTAGTTAAACTCAATTTCCCAATCATTTGTTTGTTGCTATATGTGCCTTCTATGGTTTTCCAGAAATGAGTTCGTTTTTGTTTAGATACCTCAAATTGATCTGTCAGTCTTAATTAAGCTTGATTTTTTTTTATGATTAATTAAGCCTAATTGCTGCAAAAGATTTGGGTAATTTCGTTTCTAATGCTACATGGCGCATAGGTGATGGAAAATTGATTTTAATTTTGGTTTGCCTAATGAAATGTTTCTTATTAGGCCTGAGATGCATCTGTAACGGTTCTTTTTAGAATTAACACTGAAATATATGATTGAATTCTCAATGAAAAATTAATCCACAATCAGATAAGCATGAAGCCAAATAGTACTTTATGCTAAATTACATTGTGATCGGACACGGACACGGACACGAATCCTTGTAAAGAGCAGAGATATCATCAACTGTTCTTGCAAGCTTACTCTTTACCTCTGATATTTTAGACTCCATATGCTCCTTATATTTTGATACTGCATCCACCACTGCAAATAGTTGCTGACCATGCATCTGAATTTCCTCTTCCGTTTGTTCTATTGTTTCCTGCAACTTTTCTTTTGAGCTCTGAACAAAACAAAACCGGAGAGATTTTTTAGATTGTCATTCTAATAAATATAATATGAAAACAAGGACATACCTTCAGAATTTCTGCTGCTTCTTTTTCCAAAATATCCAAGTTATGACACTCCATTTCAACATCGTCTGCCAGCTTTTTAGCTTCCATCAAATATCTATTTGTATATTCCTCTGTTTCTTTTCTCAAATGATCTATATGAGCTTCCATCTGACAAAGGATTGTTTTGCAATTTTATAAAAATCATCAAGATTGTAATTGACAACAAAGGAAAAATATTATGATTCACTCAAACTAACTAATTAGCTAAACCTTGCACAAAAAATGCAGTCATTAAGGTCAGCAACACAGTTCATTCAAGGATAACACTAGGTCTAATTGATATTCTACTTATAAAACATGAGAATGAAACGGTTCCAACTGTTCATAGCTCTTCAAGAACATTTCCATGAAACAGCACAACGGTTTTATCTTAGACATTGGTCACCTAGTATATTGAAGCAGCTCAAACAAGCCAGTGAATTAGTCATGCAAAGGATTTGTCTCAGACAACAAACACCTAAGTACGTTCCAAGAAGTAAAATATTATAAAAATTTCAAGCCAGTTTATTAGGTATGCGCAATTGTTTTTCTATAAAATAACTGGTAGGAAACAAGGATTGGTTATCATCCAAACAAGGAAATATAAGATGGAGAAAAACTTGTAGAAAACATAAAAAGGCATGCTGAAAAGAAAGAATGGAAAACAAGAGGCCCCTCATACTGCATAGGCAGCTCGTGTTATAGTACCATCAATGTTATCTATTGTTAAAAACTATGATCCTAGTGAGAGGTAGTGGATGCAGATTCAGTGCTGGATCAATTAACACATTGCCCAAAGATTTGGAGAGTTTACAATGAGAAGGGGATTAGACTTGAGTAGAGGTGATTGAAGGTTAGGATAGGCTGGTCTGTACGAAATAAATGAGGGCTGGAAGGCTGTCTGCTAGGAGTCTTGTTTCCTAGTTGGTCATTGGTGCTCATCTATGCCTACCAGTTCTGTTACTGTTCAATTGTTTGAATATATACCAACTATTATCATCTTCCTCTTCTACTGCTTTGAGTGTGTTTTCTCTTATATACTAATGCTTCAGGTATGGTTCCTTATCATCCACACTGGCAATAGGAACTGCCAAGAAAACAACATAGGTAGAGAAACTCAAAGGAAATAACAATATTATAGACACTTTAGCACCTAAGGCCAAATGGAAATGGAACAGCCGCAAAAGAAACTAACAACCAAAAGTTCATAGTGATTTCTGGAGCATTTTCATTCACCTCAATTTGACATCGTATTACGACTTGGCTTCCCTTACAAAATTATATCACAGTTACCTTTCCTTTCAACTCTACAAATCAATTTTGAAAACAGTTCCTTTTTAGCAAACCTGCAATAATCACATAATGATTGGGTAGCCTAACTAGTAAGCTGCCAGCCTAAGTAGTCATCATCAATTAAAAAAAAAAAAAGAGCCATGAAATAAAAAAGCTTTTCATTTCTGAAGAAAAATTTCATCACATGTGTGAATTTGATTCTTTCTATATGCTTTTCTGTTATGCACATACAGTATCCATCTTTTTGCTCAATTGGACATAATATTTGGTAAAAACAAAAAACTACTACAACAAGAAGCAAAGAGTTCAAATATGTAACCACATCACATTTCAACAATAGCCCCTTTTCACTAGCACAAAATCCATCAATTGCAACAGTTTATGCAACAGAAGATAGAGAAAGATAGAGAATATTTTAAGAAAAGTTTACGTATGACTCATAAGAAGTAGATAGCACATACTTCGTCAGTATGAGATTGAACTGCGGCAGTCTGATTTCTTTTGTGCTCAATCTTAGCAGTCAATTCCGAAGACTCTTTTTGAAGTGAAATAAACTCTTCAAGTTTTTCCATAGAGCTTCTCTTTATCTCATCAGCAAAGGATTGAAGCCCAGGCTTAACTATAGACTTATAGTCAATCCCCATGATGTCAGCAGGTGTAGCCCCTTTGGGATTCAACACATATTGAAAGCCATTTCCAAGCTTTAATCTAGAGAAATCAAGACGAGAGCACGAATTTCACATGCATGTTTGGAACAAGACATTAGCATCATAACAAGTTGAAACTATAAGTTCCTGGAAATAAGCATATAGTTCACGAAAAAAAATGTATAAACATTAAAAACGTCATATTACCTCCTGCACAGATCACCTGAACACTTTATCATGAACATTGTGTAGTTTACCGGATTACAAAGTACTCAAAGGCCATAATAATGAAACATGGTCAATTACTAAAATAAAATTAGACAACTATTTCGAAGTTATAAGGAGGTAGTGAATAATGATTTCTAATGACATAGACTACGAGGCATGACTCCCCTAGCAAAAAAGGGAACTCGTGCATAGACAAAACAGTTTGCCAACATAGAAATTACTGAGTGAACTCTCCAAATATCCTAATAAAAGAGCACAGCATTCAACCCCTCAAACATCCACCATTACTATTGAAATTCTAGCTTCCAGGATTTAACTAATGAATGTTATGAACCAAGCTTGCTTTATTTCATGGAGCAGTTTTCAGAACTACACGAGCATTGTAATCCATACATATGCGTATCATGTTCCACTAAACAAATTAAGAAAATGAGAGAAAGAATTTAAGAAAACAAACCTCCTAACGGCCTGGTTGCACTCCATTGCAAGGGCCTCCAGTTCCTTGAACTTTATTCCAATATCTGCATCAAGATTCCATGTTTTCTCCTCCCACGCGTTCCTTGCAGTCTCTGCCTCTTCAATATCCCTTTCCACTGCCTGCAACTCCCTCTTCATTCTATCGGCATCCCTTGCATTAAAGCTTTGCTCGTCCACCCTCTTTTTCAAATCATCATTCTCCTGATCAATCCTTTTTTTCTCCTCCACCTTGGTCTCCAATTGTTTCCTTTTCTCCTCCAGTACCTTCTCCACAGCCTCAATACCTTGATTGTGATGTGCAATTATAGCATGGAACTTTCTCAAATCCTCCTCTAACAAACTCCTCTGATACTCCAACTTCTCCCTTTGCGTCGGCCCAGCCTTCAGCGCCTCCGCTTTTGCCCCAAGTTCATTAAAATTTGCCTCCAAAAGCTTAACACTTTCAAGCACACTATCCCTTTCTTTCTCCAGTTTGACCATGAACTCTCTATCCAATGCATCCACCGAATCATCATCTCCTCGGATATAATTTAAGTAACTTTCGAATGCATAAACAAGCATACTGTTTTTCTCCAGAAAGGACCTCGAATCGGCCGCTAAATGCTCCTTATACTTGGCGATCTGAACTAGCCATTCGATTATTGCGAGAAATGAAGGCCAGTTGTGAGGAGTATTAGGGGCACGAAGAGTAGATTTGTTGAGCTTGGCGTGACAATTCAAGGACTTCAAAATTATGAACAAATCGTCCTCAATTTTGGTGGAGGGAAAATCGAGTTTTTCGAGGAGGAATTCGATGACTTTGGTTATTTCCTTGGCGGAGGAGATAGGATGAGTTCTCAAAGTAACAGGAGAGGAACGGGTGGAAAGGTAGTCGTTGATAGAACGAACTAACGACGCTTGGTGGGCCCTATCAGTGTAGAGCTCGGAGGATCTGCCGACGCCGACAGTGGACGGTCGGCTGCTAGCAAAACTAGCATCTGAGTCGCGGGAGGTGTTGGCACCAGCAGTAGAAAATGAAAATTGGCGGCGGTCCGGGGTCGGTTGAGGATTAAAGGAGTCCGCAGGTCGGCGGCGAGTGCTGGGCCTCATTATCTCCGGGGAGGAATTGTAATCTCTGTGTGAGATTTAGAGTAGAGTAGAGGTGCTGTTTGTGATTTGTTAAAAGCGTTTGTGTTTCCCGCTTCAGCAATGGGAAATATTTGGTCAGCCATATTACATCAAATTTGAAAATTTAAAGCCCAAGACCAGCGAGTCAGCTGCATTTTTTGCCCATTTTGAAATCCAATTCCTTAAGATAAAGGGTGTAAAAAATACTATCAACCCTTGATAGTTTGTAACTATTTTTATTTTTAACCGTCTAAAATGGTGTAATTTTATTCTTAAAATGTGATTTTTTTTAGAATTAACTGATATGTAATGCAGAATAAGAAACAAAATATCTGTTTTTATAATAATGTCTAAAATTGACCAAACTTACCAACATTAGACGTGAGGGGTAAAATTGTTCATAACTGTCAATGTTATGGCTATTTTTGCACCTTATCCCAGTTCCTCATTAAAAGGCCTTATATTATTAACCTTCTTACAAAGGACATAATGGTCTTTTAACATCATTGAATCGTATATAAGGAATAAATTTGTAAAGGTACATGGTTATTTTTTCAGCACTTATAATATTCAACACTTAAAATACAGTATTTATTTTTTCAATACTTATTTTTCATTTTTATCAAACAACACCTTATATAACAAAATTGCTTATTTAACCAGAAAAGCAAAGAGATAGAGAAATTTATAAATAAAACATTAAATGTAAATCCCACTTTTTAATTTTTAATTTGTTAATTCTAAATATTTTATATTAAAATATTAATTTAGTCCCACAAACTTAAAATGATACATACTGTAAGATAATTGTGTCATATTAAAAGTAAAATTGAAATTCTAGCGATATGGCAGAATAGACACATCACCTTACAATTATAAAGCAATTACAAGATAACTTTATAATAAATTAATATGTGCTTTAATATATTATTTTATCTGATATATGTTGAGACACAATTTCCACATTCATTTTATTTATGACAAAAATATTAAATTAAATTAATATCTTCATAATTAATAACACATTAAATATAATGTTGATTTACTCATACTAATGTGTTTGTTGAAGTGTTTGATAATATAAGCATTAGTTCAAATATATTGAGAATGGGCCTTAAGACTTAAATCCAAGCCCACTTCACAAAGGCTTGTGAAATAAAGCTTCAGCCCAGTGTTTAGAAGGATCTAAAAGCCTTCCAATTATCTCAAAGATAAGATCATTTCCGGAAGACAAGAATCAAGCCACGTTGGACAAGATCAACAACGCTGGACAATACAAAGTTGACTTCTGCACAACTGACATTGCTCATACCAGATAAGGAAAGTTTCAGAACCACATACGGCTTGTCTCCTGGTCAACCTGGGAACTTGGCCTGATTTGGCTAGACCAAGAAGTCTGCCTCAGACCAACTCTAGAGAACAACGCAACAAACAAAGACAACGGTAAAGGATAGAATATCATTGGCTGTTGGCACTAGCATTTGAGTACTGAAAACGACAGTCGAACGTTTTCCCTCTCAATGGTTATTTTGAATTTCGAATTCAACCCGGCCTCAAGTGTCAACTATAAAAGGTCTATCATTTGCAACATTGGAACTTGATCTTCAATGCACAAAAACTCTGAGTGATTATTCCTTGAAGTTCCAAGCAAACAAAAACAAAGCAAATCAAGAACTGTTTACACACACCTTTATATCTTTCTGTGTAATCTTTTCTTTAAGTTCATTCAAAGTGTTCTTAGATTAGAACAAAATTATCAATTCTTTAGAATAGCTCATAAGCTCTTTTTGTTCGATATTTAGCAAACAGAGTTAGATAGTTCGGAGTGTAGGATTATAGAGGAATGTACTCTATGATTGATCAACAGCTATTATAAGGGTTTGTGCTCTATCAGAAAGAGCTCAGTAGTGGATTAAACCTCAGAAGATGAATTTCGAGAACTGGATGTAGGCACGAGGCCGAACCAAGATAAATCTGCCGAGTATCATTTTCTAACTATTACTCCTTATAGTTACTTGCTGTTAATTCGGAACCATTAACTAATCAGAGTTTAAACGTGCAAAGTTCGGAAAACTCATAAGCGTTATCTTCCGAACCAAGGACAGAAGCAATCTTAGTTGGTAATCAACTAAAGTTGCCTATGAACTTTAATATTTGCACTCTGAGTTGTGTTGTCCTTCTGGAACTAATTCTCACATAACTAAGAGACCAACAATACAGATATAGTGATACTTGATAACTTGTGGAAAATCTTCCACCAGCGCTCTTCCATGTGAGGCGTCGTTGGGTTCGGCCAAGGACACTCTGATGCTTAAGTCAGTAATGGTTCTGAGAATAAACTATAAGCACAAGGTAGGAAATCAGAAAGTGTACTTTGAATACATCGAAGTGTGGGTGTTTATATTAGATTCCATAACCATCGAAGTAGTGAGTGGACAAACCTTCATTTAGGGCCCGTTTGGTATGCCGTAATGCAATGTAATGTAATCAAACTTGTAATGTAGTGGAATGGAATGGTGATTCCATTACCATGTTTGATTGTTAAATAAAAAGAAAATGAAGAAATGCAATTGCCATTACAATATTTATGTTTGTCTAAATAAATATAATCATAAAATTTTATTTGCCTTCTCTCTTTCAGATCTGTTTTCTCTCTCCCAGATCTGTTTTCTTTCTTTCAGATCTATCTTCTCTCTCCCAGATCTTTCTTTCTTTCAGATTTATTATTTTCTTTTTGACGCTCTCTCTCTCTCTCTGTTAGCGAAGGAAGCGATGGAGATCGAAAGCTTTGGGCGGCGGGAGCGTTCAAGATCGGGAGGAGGCGGCAGATCGGTGGCAGCGACCGTGAGATTGGCCTCTCTGGTTAAGAACAGTGATGTGATTTTGGCTAAAGGGATGGGCAACAATCCAGTTAACGATGCCCAACACGTTATTAATTCTGTGCATTCTCCATGTATTATTAAAAATTCTTGGAGAGATATGGTGATGGGAGTGGTAGAAGAGACGACGTCGATGAACGAGGGTCCGGAGGTGGGAGATTTGGATGATATTTTGTCTGATTCTGATATTGAGGATGAGGAGCAGGAAGATCCATTGTGCCCTGGAATTCGTCTGTCCTCTGCTGATAAACGTTCCCTGCGTTCAAAATGGAAATTGTCTTTAATTGTGACAGTTCTATGTAAAAGAATTGGTTTTAAATACTTTGCACAAAGGATTCGGGCTCAGTGGGCTAAAAAAGAAAGAGTCAGTATCACCGATTTGGAGAATGAATATTATGTGATTAAATTCACAGAGGCCGAGGACTATGATGCTGTTATTAATGGGGGGGCCTATATTATTTCAAATCACGTTTTGGCTTTAAGACTATGGGTTCCTAACTTTAATCCAAGATATTATTCTGTAAATAGAATCCTAACTTAGGTGAGGTTTCCGGGACTTCCGATTGAATATTATAATGAAATTTTCTTGAATAAAATTGATGGCCTTGTGGGTAAAGTTCACAATGTGGATAAGACAACTATTGGGGCAGAAAGGGTGAAAGTTTGCTAGAGTTTGTATTGATATTGACCTATCTAAACCTCTCTTGTCGAAATTTTGCTTACAGCATACCATTTACTATATTGAGTATGAGGGAACCATAATATATGCTATGAGTGTGGTATGTTTGGGCATACTTATGATGGTTGTCCTAATAAGAAAAAGGTGTTTGAGGGATCACAGGAACCTGATGAGGTTAGGAGTGATGGTATCCAGAGGGATGGTACTAATTTTGGTCCTTGTATGGTTGCTAGAAGATCTGGGAGACGGAGGACGAGTGCCTCTGTGACCCAAAATGTTCCGCCTGACATCAATAAAGAACAGATTCCGATTCAAACTGGTAATAGTAGAAAGGATTCTTCTGGCCTGAAGGCAAAAGAGACTTCCGTCAGGCCTATGGAATTCAATCTAGGATCGAGATTTGGGGTTCTCCCTGTAGATGAAGGAAATGAATGCTTGGTTGATGATTCTGATCCAGCTCTTGATCAATTAAGTTTGGGTATGCCAGACTTGGAACCTGTAGAACCTTTGGTGAAAAACGTGAATGCAGTAAATGTTGGGGTTTAGTGTCCTATAGACAATTGTTTTAGGATACAAACTTAATATAAATGAATTGTTCTTTATATCATTTGTTTTAATGAGATATATGTTTTATAACTATATAAAGGCAGTCCCTTTTAAGCACTAAATAAAGTCTAATAAAAGGAAATCCGTAAGTTTGTTTTAAAGTGATTATAAAGTGTTCATACAAGCATGAAGTGAGACAAAACTTTATAATAAACTAATAAACTTAAAACCACCCCAAGTCAAGTGATATGTTTAGGATTGATATATCACCGTTGAGACTTGCATGTAACAATGTCTTCTGTCCGACAGAAAGCTGGTCTCACAAGCTTCATATATACAGATATCTGGACAGTTACATGGATCCGATGAAAAGTAGTTCATTAGGATTGGGGATCCGATTTGAGATAACAGGATGGGTAGATTCATCCTTGTCACCTGTTCATCTCATTGGTATTAATAGGTATAACTAATCCTCAGACTCAAATGAATATTAATTGGTATTCTGGATTACGAAATGTGACGCTTTGACTCTTGTGTAACACGATCCTTAACAGAGATGACTCTGGGGTGTGAACAGTAGACGTTGGGTATCACAGGAAGTGATTGCGGGATCGTTATATATTGGATTGAGCATTTATCACTCCCGATAAATGGGAGATACATCCAAGGATCGCTTGTGGAAGACTCGACTCTAAATCCTTGCAAGGTGATAGCTTAAGACTTGAAATACAGATTTCACTTAACCTATCTATTTGAGTTGACTCAGCTTGTACAAGTAAAACGAACGTCTCGCTATATGTGACTTGACATCATCCATAGTCATAAGATTCAGTTCAAGGATGTAGTTGATAAAGGATCGAATTATACTGTAACTAATACGGAAAGGTTAACGACAGAATCAACCTGTCTTCTTATGGCTCTGGGGGAATGATTACGGACTTGCTAATCCCATACTCTGTACATCATTCCGTTATTCAAAGATTAAATATAATTCTTTGAAAATTAATTTAATAGTTGCATACGGCTAGAAGTAATAGGAATCTAATGGGTCACACATAAGACTTGGAACCTAAAAGAGAGATAGATGTTAATTAATTGATGGAAGCCCAATTGAGCCCAATAAGGCCCATGGACCATAGGGGGGTCGAAATTCATGTAGTAAAATACATGAATAATTAATTTGATTTTATGAATTCTAATTAGATTAGGATTATGAATTAAATTAATTAAGAGATAAATAAGTTAGGAGTTTTAATTAGATTATAATACTCCTATTATTATCCAATAAGGTTATTATTATTATCCTTAATATATTAGATATATAATGAGATAATAATTAGGAATTCTATTCCGAATTGAATTCCTATTCAGTAACCTAATTCTATCTAACTAGGGATTAGATACAAGAGATTATAAATACCCCCTGTGGGAATTTCGGCCAAAGACACTAAGGCTAACCCTAGAGTGATTTTCGAAATCCTATATAGTGCAAGAGAGAGAATTTTCGACCCCCAGTTCGAGGACGAGATTTTCTACGGCTTCCTTCCGATCAATTGATTTCATCTATTTCTTTTATCCTTGATATTGTGTTGATTAATTAGAGGCAATCTACTTTGGTTGCTATTCAACGGTTGATTCTAACTTAATCTTCATGTGTTCTATTTTGTGCTTGGGAACTCAAAGAAGAGTTGTGGGCACTTCATTAACAACAGTAGATTGATCATCAAAAGGTAATTCTTCTTATCCCTCTTTATATGAAATAACAATTAACGGATCCTAGGGTTAATGGAAATAGGTTAAAATTTTTATATTTCCGCTGCTATACCTTAACCTAATTTCCAATAGTAAACCCCCTCTTTGAGTCTAAAAAAGAGGTACAGGGATGTCCCCAGATTCAAATTCTACAGGAGACTGTAAGGAATAAGGATGGTGTTATCCCTAAAGTCATTAATGAGTCTAGGAATGTTAAGGCCATGGGAATTAACAAGATGAGTATGAAAAAACTCAAAGGTAGTCATAAGAATAACCAAAATTCTTTTAGAATCTTAGAGAAACGGGGGTCGGGAGGGACCTCTTCTAGGCTCATAGGAGCCCCTAATAAATATCTGGCCTAATGGGGCGGGTTTGTGGTTTGGTTGTCCTCCTGTTTGATGGATTTATTTGTGTGGAATGTTAGAGGAGCGACAAGCAAGGCTACCCGTCTCCATGTGAAGGATTTAATTAAACAGTTCAACCATTGTTGCTTTGCTTTTCTAGAGAGTAAGATTAGTGGAGCTAAAGCAGATGATGTGGTTAAGAAATTTAGAAGCTGGAAGTGTGTTCGGTCTGAGGCTATTGGTCGTGCTGGTGGGATTTGGCTTTTCTGGAAGCCCGGTTTAATTCTTTTTGATATCGTGAAGATGGATAAGCAATTTATTCACGGTAAAGTCATATGTCCTAGTAAATACCCTTTCTTTATCACCATTGTGTATGCTGATCCTATCCTCGCTAATCGTAAATGTCTTTGGGAGGTTTTATATAGTAATTAGGGAATGCACTACAGTGATTCGGGCAGCCTTGGCAGATTCCCGCGGTTCCTGATAATCGTCTCTGTGCGGGGTGTGGTCCCTGTGAACACTCTGACGATCAAGACAGTTAGATATTCAATGGGGATTAACAAAGGAAATATTCGAGAAGATGTGGGGTTACCCGGACAGTCTATTCAAGAAGCACCCCCCTTTTCCCTTCCCTTGTTAGGGGTATTTATAGGAGATTGGTGTGGGCTTTCGGGCCCTTGGGCCTAGTCTTGGGTCGGGATATATATATTCCGAATCATGTAGTCCCCCCCGTGAACAGGTATGGCGAGCATTTCATGCGATTTGGCGAATTGAAGGCCTGGAGTCGATGTGGTTGTGTTATTTGAAATGGTAGAAGCGGATAGCCGATTGTTTCGATTATGAGGAAGGCCCCTTAACTTCCGTGCTTCTTTATTTAGGGGTTACAGTTGTAGCATTGAATGCGATAGTTATTGCCCCCTACATGCGCCGCCATATGTATTGGAAAGGGTGTTTTGTCGGCGCTGTCACTTTATGCTGTGTTTATAAATAGTGGAGAAAGGACTTCCCCTTCTCTTTTGCTTGCGATTTTCATTTGGGGACTTCTCTTGTACCTGGAAATTTCTTTTTGCAAAAAGGCTGCCTGTCGCACTACGGAGTTCGTTTGTTCGGAATTAGGAGGTGTCCGGTAGTGCAGCATTCCTCGTATCGTCCGGTGGAGCTTTCTTCTTTCCGTGTCTTGTTTTGCCTTTGTCGGAGGTCAGTTAAACCTTGCTTTCTCTGCTTTTCCTTTGCTTTTCTGTTTTCTTTGGGGAGAGGGAGTATGTTAGAGGGTTCTTCCCAGGGAGCCTTCAGACGTTTACCGCATGTTACTCCGGGTGACTTTACTCTTCGTGACGCGTCGCTTACTCGTTCATCGAAGCGGAGGAGGCGGACCGAGTCGGAAGGGGAAAGTAGCTCTCCTGCTGTAAAAGCGAAGAAGAAAAAAGGCGGTTGCGGTTAGGGCTGCCCCGAGTTTGGAGAGACCTGTTGGTGGCGTTCGGCCTGGTGTGCTGGAGGTTATGGTGACTCTGCCGGATAACTTGATAACGCCGACACGTCACCTGGGCACTTTGTACGAAGAAATGAGTCTAAGATATGGACGAGACAGGCGGGTGCGGCGGGCACCGATGGTAGGCATTTTGAGCAAGTGAAGCACCCGAGGAGACCCGAGTCGTTTGTTGTTGAGGACGCTCATAGTATAATCATGTCCGCAGACTTGGCCTCGATCTCCACGGCATATCGGATAGGGCAGCCGTATGAACTGGTTGCTTTGGATGAGGATGACCGCGCTCATCATGCTGGTGGGGCGATGAGCTGATTGTTTATGAAGAGCAGTTTGAGTTGGGCATGCGGCTTCCCCTCATTCCATTCTTTGTGGAAGTTCTAAAGGAATACGACCTTTGTACTGGTCAGATCCATCCGAATGGATGGCGGATGATGGTCGCTTTCTACTCGTTATGTCAGTCGGTGGGATTTAGAGCGACGGTCTTGTATTCCGCCAGTTCTTCCGGCCGAATCAAGGGCCGAGATCGTAACACGTTACATTCTCTCATCAAAAATTCAAAGTCCTCGGGGGGCTCAAAGACAAAGTCAGCGAGTTTAGGCATCGGTTCTTTCTTATTCGGAAGTTGCATGGTGATTTCCCGTTTCGAGTTGAATGGAATGGTGACCCTATGGATTCTGGTCGATGGTTAAGTTCGCGGGAGATGTTGGCCTCCGAGACTCATTTGGTGAAATACTTGAAAAACTTACCGATTGGAGAGGACCAGAAGAAAGACATGGATGAACTCGTCGGGCACTTTCTCGCTTCCGGATACTATATTTGGAATCAGTGGCGGATGGCGCAACTAAAGGGATGGGTAGCGTCGGATTTCGAGAAGTGGAAAATAGGGTACAACTTTTCTGCTGGCGAGCTAGCTGAATTGGAAGCTATAACTGTGAATATTGCTGTAGTAGGTGAGGAGTGTGGGGGGTTTTGTAGTGCTTTTTCTTCTACTTAGAAATTGTGTTTGAATGGCTTTATGTATGTGCAGGTGTTGGAGATCCGCAGGTAAGCATGGACTTCGACCCAGATGAGTTCGGTGTGGGCATCGAGAATACTGAGGCAGCTTTTGCTGGGGCCTCGGCCTCTCTGGCCTCATTCTCATCGCTTGAGGATGCGAATCAAGTTATTCAAAGTATGGGCGGGGTGCTCTCCGTAGCCGGTGACAGGGAGGTGGCTGCAGAGGTTCCCGAGGGGCTTCTTGTGAAAGATAATGAGCTTGTTAGGGTGGGGGAGCAACCCGATTTTATTCCTGATGACAGCGTTATGGATGAGGGTCAGATTGAGGCTGCGTCATCTCGGAAATGCAAGTTGATCAAGGGGAAAGGAAAAATGGGGAGCGAAAAAGAAGGGTCGGTCGTTCCCGAGGGTGTTGGTGGTGCAAGTGAGAGTTCAAAGCGAACACACGCCGGGGAGGCCGACCACCCAGAGATGGTGAAGAGGATGGACACTAAACTGGCAAAGTATCGTGAGTTCATTATGGGGTTATCGGTGCACTCCGATATGATGATGTCGGACCTATCTCGGGCGATGGCCCGGGTTGCCAGAGTCCCTGGAGAGTTATTCCGGATGGATGGTGTCTCGAAGGCGAATCTGGGGTTGGAGACTTTATCGGCCCTTGGTGTGGTAAGTTTTGTTTTTAACATGGTCATTTTCTTGAAGGCTAGAAACTTATCATGTTGTTATGTTTGTAGGCTATTGCGAATGCGAACATGGTTTTTGATATGTGTGTGAATGATGAAAACGTGTTTCGGGAGATGGAGGAGGGTTTGCGAGGCGCTGTGGCTGAGCTAGAGACGGTGAAGGCGAAGTTGGTCAATGCCGATGAGTTGCTCGTTCGTCGTAAGGAGCGGATTACCAGTTTGTCTGACTAGCTAGTGGAGGAAAAGAAGAAGAAAGTCAAGCTGTTGCAGCGATTGTCTCGTGATGTCGGAGAACTGCGGCGCCGCGGGCTGCTATTAAAATTGGATGTGCCTTGGACCCGCAATCAGAAAGAGACTTTGTCGGACAAGACCCGCCAGCTTGCTATGGCAATCGAGGAAAAAGTTGGCGCTCAAGCGGAGAACGAGAGACTCCATCGGGAACTTGAGCTAGCGAGGAAAGAGGCGGTGGATCTGCGGACTTTTGCTCGGCAGCGCGAAGAGAAACTGATCAAAATGGACCAAATGATGCTGATTTCTGCAGCTCATAGTGCTAGTTATTCTGTGCCTCCCGAGGTGATCTTTGCGCCAGATGTCTTCGACAAAGAGGCCCTGGCCAAAGTTGTGGAATTCTGTGGTCGGTTCAAGAAAAAGACGTGAACAGTGTCATGTTGTAATTTTTCTTATGTAATGATGTAACCGTACTCTGTTGGATTTTGGAAGATCTCTGTGAACTCTTTATCATTATCTCTGTACTTGATTTGATGTCTACTTTTGATGAGCTATCTTTCATGTCTTGTCGTTTTTTGGCTATAAATTGGTGTCGTTTTTGTATTGAATCTGGGTGCTTCTATTCTGGTAAGATTTATTCTTTGTTGTTTTGTGAGTTATCCTTCCTCCCGTATGTCTCTTCGGGATGTTGTTGATCCTGCCAGGGTGCTCGAAGTGCAGAAAGCGATCTCGGCGATGCCTCACCCTTATGTGTATTGTCCGCCGAGGGATGATCATGATTTGGATAGAAAAGTGCGATATGCCTCCCCGATGTGGATGAGGCGGAGTACAAGCTCTCAAAAAATGACTATGGAAAGTGAGAGTTCCATGCCTTATACTGGGTCGGTGACGGATTCCTGCGAGGTAGCTGTAAGTGCGTTTTTTTCGACTGAGAAGAAAATCTAGTCGCAAGAAGGGATTGGCTATCTTAATCCCGATGAGACAGTTGCTCCTGTTTTAAATCCTCATCCTTCATGGATTAAGAGGCATCTTACCGACGAGCTGGAGAGGGTAACTAATCTTCCTCATGAATCGGAGTATCGACGAGTGGGGCGTCATGCTTCACGGACTCGTCTGTATGGTCCGACGTTTGTCGATCCTTTAAAGCCTCGAAGCGTGGTGTTTCTCGAGTTTGCAAGGGAAGGTTGTCTTGGACCGGTTCCGGCTAACCCTAACCACCGCGTGACCCATGTTGGCAAGGCATGTTTGTATCATAGGCAGAATGGGCATAATACTGATGAGTGTGTTGACTGGCGAGCAATGTATCAAGACTTGATGGATGACGAAGCTATCCCCAACCCGGACCGTGTAAACGTGCAGCGCGCATGAATGTTTGCTTAAATTTCTGTATCTGTGCTTTCCTTTGATATGATGTACCGACTTATGTTTTCATGAATTTTACGATGCTTCTTGCTTGTTTGTCAAAATGTATATTCGTTCAGTTCCTATTCGGAAAGAAACATTGGGTTGATCCCGCGTTTTTATGGGGTGGTCGAGATGCTTGAGAAAATTTGAAATAACGTGTTGAGTTATTCGTGGCGAGGACCTCATCGGGTAGCTCACGCTCCGGTTAATCGGTAACAACATGGGGTTGTTTACGCGATTTGCTAAGAGGCGTTCGAGATGATCGAGAAGCCTAGAAATAACGTTTTGAGTTATTCGTTGCGAGGACCTCACTAGGTAGCTCACGCTCCGGTTAATTGGTAAAAACATGGGGTTGTTTACGCGATTTGCTAAGAGGCGTTCGAGATGATCGAGAAGCCTAGAAATAACGTTTTGAGTTATTCGTTGCGAGGACCTCATTGGGTAGCTCACGTTCCGGTTAATCGGTAACAACATGGGGTTGTTTACGCGATTTGCTAAGAGGCGTTCGAGATGATCGAGAAGCCTAGAAATAACGTTTTGAGTTATTAGTTGCGAGGACCTCATTGGGTAGCTCGCGTTCCGGTTAATCGGTAACAACATGGGGTTGTTTACGCGATTTGCTAAGAGGCGTTCGAGATGATCGAGAAGCCTAGAAATAACGTTTTGAGTTATTATTGAGTGAGGACCCTTGTCGGATAGCTCGCGTTCTTGCGTGATTGGTAATAACACAGGGTTATTGACGCAATCGGAGAGACGTTCGAGATTTTTGAGAAATCTGGGAATAACGAGGTGTTCTGTAAACATGTATTTTTATTCATGATTCAGGTTACAAGAGCTTATTGATAATATTTCTTCAATGTTTGGATGTTCCAGCTATTGTCAAAGACCGTCCCGTCCAAGGAGGCGATTTTGTAGGCCCCGTTGTGTAGGACTGTGTCGACTACATAGGGCCCTTCCCATGTCTGCCCTAGCTTTCCTTTGGCGAGTAGAGATTGAGCGGCGGCTGCATCTCGGAGCACTAGGTCCCCTACTTGGAAAGTGCGGGGTCGCACCCACTTGTTGTGATATCGTGCCAAGTTTTGCTTATGGGTCGTGATATGGAGCAGTGCGTTAAAGCGCTCTTCCTGCAATCGCTCTCCGGCCTCAGCAAGCTCTGCGTCGTTGTCAGCTTGTTCGAAAGTTATATGTCGAGGAGAACGAAGGATGACCTCGGATGGTTCCATTGCCTCCGCTCCATAGGTTAAGAAAAAAGGGGTTCGTCCTGTGCCGGAGTGCGGGGTTGTGCGATATGACCATAATACCGCTGAGATGTGGTCGGGCCATGCTTGTCCTTTGTCAAAAAGGCATGCTTTTATACCGCACAGGATCGTGCGGTTGCTTACTTCAGTGAGCCCGTTGCTGAGGATGCGCAACTGAGGTGTAACGACCTCTTATGCCCCACTCGGTGCAGAAATCGCGAAATTGAGTGCAGTCAAATTGTCGCCCGTTATCTGTGATGAATGAATGAGGGACTCCGAATCGGTATATTATTGTTCGTTTTAGGAAGCTTATAACATTATTGCCGGTTATCTTAGCGATAGCCTCCGCCTCAATCCATTTTGTGAAATGATCGACTGCGACTACTATGAAAGCGTTTTTTAGCCAAGGCAATCGGAAAAGGGCCAAGTAGATCAACTCCCCATACTGTGAAAGGCTAGGGTGTGATGATGCCCTTGAGGGGAGCTGCCGGTGCGTGATGAGTATTCACGTAAATTTGACATGCCTAGCATCTATACACTAGACTGACTACATCGGAGTCCATGGTCTGCCAGTAAAGTCCCTATAATCGGGCCTTCTTTGCAATGGACCGAGCGCCCTGATGTGAGCTGCACACGCCCTGGTGTATCTCTTTTAGACAGTGATCTCCTTCCTCGGATATGCAACGCAACCAAGGGTATTTGGAGGACTTCCGATAAAGTAGGCCGTCGTGCATTGCATACCGCCAGGAACGCCGAACCATGAGGGATGCCTGCGTCCTATCCTCCGGCAGTGTTCCATCTTCTAGATACCTGATTATCGGACTCCTCCAGCCGCTTGCTGCTGCATCTGCCGTGTCGATCTGCAACGAGCATTGTGTGCTAATGGCTGGGGCCTGAGCAGTTTCTATAAGGGTATGCGGGTCACGGGACTGCTCGCCTGCTGCGAGAGCGGCAATGGCATCTGCCTCTTTATTCTCTTCTCGCGGTACGATAGTAAGGATGAAGGTTACTCCTTTGTTCTTTAGATCCTCGAGTAGGGATTTGGCGAGCTCCAAGTATTGACACATCGTTGGGTCTTTTGCTCTGTAAGTACCGCTGACATGGCTGGCGATGAGTTTGGAGTCTGAGTACATCGTCAGGTGTCCGGTTACCATCGTTTTGGCTAACCGAAGGGCCGCGATCAGGGCCTCATATTCTGCTTGATTGTTCGTGGTTGGAAAGTCAAGTCGGACGGCGTACCGTAGTCAGAGGTTATTAGGTCCCTGAATAGCAATGCATGTGCCTGCCCGTCCTGGGCCGCAGGATCCATCCACACCCATGGTCCATAGGTCGCTGTTGTGAGCTTTTGCCAGTGTGAGGTCGCTAGTCGATGACCCGGTGAATTCGATAATGAAATCGGACATCACTTGAGCTTTGATTGCCGTGTGGGGTTCAAAGCGTATGTCAAACTGCGACAGTCGAACCGACCAATTAGCGATCCGACTGGAGACTTCTGGTTTCTGGACTGCCTTCTTGAAAGGATAATTGGTCTTGACCACAACCGTATGCGCTTGAAAAATATGGCCGAAGACGCTCGGATGCTTGCGTTATGGCGAATAGAGCTTTCTCAACCTCGGAGTATCAGACTTCTGCTCCCTTTAGGACCTTGCTCAAAAAGTAAATCGGATAGAGCTCCGTACCCTCTTCTTGAGTTAGGACCACTGCCACAGTTTCATCGGCGATAGTGAAGTACAGTTGGATTGTTGGGGTTTTGTGTCCTATAGTCAATTGTTGCAGGATACAAACTTATTGTAAATGAATTGTTCTTTATATCATTTGTTTTAATGAGATATATGTTTTATAACTATATAAAGGCAATCCCTTTTAAGCACTAAATAAAGTCTAATAAAAGGAAATTCGTAAGTTTGTTTAAAGTGATTATAAAGTGTTCATACAAGCATGAAGTGAGACAAAACTTTATAATAAACTAATAAACTTAAAACCACCCCAAGTCAAGTGATATATTTAGGATTGATATATCACAGTTGAGAATTGTATGTAACAATGTCTTCTGTCCGACAGAAAGCTGATCTCACAAGCTTCACATATATAGATATCTGGACAGTTACATAGATCCGGTGAAACGTTGTTCATTAGGATTGGGGATCCGACTTGAGATAACAGGATGGGTAGATTCATCCTTGTCAACTGTTCATCTCATTGGTATTAATAGGTATAACTAATCCTCAGACTCAAAGGAATGTTAATTGGTCATCCTGAATTACTGAATGTGAGACTTTGATCCTGTGGTCCCACGATCCTTAACAGAGATGACTCTGGGGTGTGAACTGCAAAGGTTGGGTGTCACAGGAAGTAATTTCAGGGTAGTTATACATTGGATTGAGCATTTATCACTCCCGATTAATGGGAGATACATCCAAGGATCGCTTGTGCAAGACTCGACTCTAAACCCTTGCAAGGTGATAGCTTAAGAGTAGAAATTCGGATTTCACTTAACCTATCTTTTTGAGTTGACTCGGCCAATAACAAGTAAAACGAGAGCCGCCTAACAGAACGCAGCAGCGAGGGACAACCCGCCCATACAGCCAGCGGGGAGGATGGCACTACTGGAAAAGACCGTCTGGCGAAAACGCCGCAGGCGCGAAGCGTGGTACATGTGACTTGACATTACCCATAGTCATAAGATTCAGTTCAAGGATGTAGTTGATAAAGGATCGTATTATACCGTAACTAATACGGAAGGGTTAACGACAGAATCAACCTGTCTTCTTAACGGACTCTGGGGGAATGATTACGGACTTGCCAATAACATACTCTGTACATCATTCCGTTATGCAAGGGATTAAATATAATTCTTGAAGAAATTAATTTAATAGGTTGCATACGACCAGAAGTAGTAAGGACCTAATGGATCACACATAAGACTTGGAACCAAAAGAGAGATGGATATGATTAATAGATGGAAGCCCAATTAAGCCCAGTAAGGCCCAAATACTAGGAGGGGGCCGAAATTTATATATGTTAGTAAGGAATTAATTTTATTCCATTAATCCTAATTAGATTAGGATTATGAATTAAATTAATTAAGAAATAATATAATTGGGAGTTTTAATTAGATTAATATTCTCCTATTATTATCCAATTAGGTTATTTATTATTATCCTAAATATATTAGATACATAGTGAGATAATAATTACGAATCCTTTTCCGAATTGGATTCCTATTAAGTAACCTATTCCTATCTAACTAGGGGTTTAGATACAAGCTAATATATATACCCCTCCCCTAATGAATTTCGACTGAGCCTATATCCCTCCCCTTAAGTGATTTTCGAAATTGCTTAATTAAGAGAGAAAAAGAATTCTATTCCCCAAGTTCGTGGACAAGAATTAATTCGCCATTCCATCGATTGATTAATCTTATTCATCCCTCTTTCTCTTTGATCTTGTGTTGGTTTATTAGAGGCAATCTATTTTGGTTGCATCTCATAAGGGTTGATTTCATCTTAGCCTCACCGTATTAAACTTTGTGGTTGGAATCTCGGAGAAGAATTGTGGGCGCTTCTTTAACAACGGTAGATTGTTCATCGAAAGGTATTCCTTCTTATCCCTCTTTATATGAAATAACGATTAACAGATCCTATGGTTAAAAGGAAGTAGGCTAAAATTTTTATATTTCCGCTGCTATACCTTAGCCTTAATTTCCTTCAGTGGTATCAGAGCCATCGTTAAATCCGTTATTTCATATATGAAAATATAGAAGTTTTCAATAGGATTGAATAAATATTTATGGTTAGGATTAATTGACAAATAGTATTGATTGATTAATGCTAAAGATAAATAAAGTTTTGATTAATTGTTAATTAAAACTGATTATGCTTATGTTCCTAATTATTTCGTTTGATAATCATTATAACAAAATCTATTAGTTTTATAGTTAGGTTGATAAAATTAGTTTTATTAATTCTAAATGATAAAACGAAAATCTATTGTAGATTATCCTATTTCTGAAAACCGTTTTAAAATTATTTTAGAACTGATATATATATAAATATATATATATATATTTAATATAAAAAAAATATATGACAGCAGCCCGAGTCGCGCCTCACGGCGCGACTGGCCGCTGTCACGCGGCAGCAGCCGCGTGCGGCGCAGGGGCGCCGCTGCCGCAAGGCGGCAGCGCCCCGCGTGCCCTAAAGGCTGCTGCCAATCGGCAGCGGCCCCGACCTCGGGCCCGGCCCGACACCCACTTGATTTTAAAATAGGTTTAAAATCGTTTTATGTAAATATATGTTTCAGAAATTAATAGTTTTCTGTTTTGATTATCGAATGAATAATTCGTTTAAATGTTTGTTTTTACAAATATGTAAATCAAAGTGTTAAATGAATTAAAATCAAAATAAATGGGACGAGCATAATCAACGTTTTATATGGTTATATTAATCTAAGGATTAATATAAAGATACAAAACGATTAGAAGTAAAATTGGATGAAAGTTAATTTGACGAGTTAATGTGATTAACCTAAATATTACATAAGCTGGTTATGTAATCAACCAATTAAATTTATTTAATTGAGTCTATGCATGTTTGGAGTTATGGACATATTTGGACCCTCTTTTAGTCTTTTGGTATTTTTGAAATAGGGCATGCGCGTCCTGCCTTTCTACTATCTATTGTAATTTCTCCTCTCATCTGATTCCCTTCAATTCAATTGAAGTTTTCTTATAGTAGTATAGAAATTAATATATAATTTCAAGGCGCCATGGAGAAGACAGAGGACCTAAAGAGAAATATGTAATAGTTAGTATTTCCTTAGGTTTGGCCTTTTATTCCGTCTCTGGCTCGACAGAATAATTTAGATAATGTGTCCATAACGCCAATGTATGTGAATGTATGTATGTCTGATGTATGCTAAAGCAAATCAAGACTAAGTTAGATTATGAGACTTAAATAAAATCCCTCATTAAAAAGTTAAGTAAATAAGTAAGTTATTAAAATCGGTTGCCCCTCCCTAATATTATAATTCAGCCGGCAGTACTGGGGGCCTTTGGGTTGTTGAGTAAACTCAAGCTCGGGGTCTTATGGTAACACCTGAATTATCGAAAATCATTTTTCATGAATATGGGGTAATACTTAAATTAGATTATGATAATTGGATGAGTAAACTCATGTTGTCATAAACTAATGGGCAAAACGGTTGGGATTAATATGAATAGCATATTAGTTACTAATGTGGTTAGTAACCCAATAACCTAGGAATCACATTAAAGATGTGATTGATTGTATGAATCTACCTAATGAATGAGACTAGCTTGTTGAGTAAACTCAAGGCGAAATCTCAGGAGTTAGGATCCTAGCTCACTAAAGGATTTGTGAAATTCTTCGAATTAATATGGAGGGTTATTAATTTGGCAAAATAGTGGGAGCAATCTGAAATAAATTAAAAGGCCTATAATTTTAGATTGTTAAACTTTAAAGCAAATGAATGACATACGTTTACTCTTTCTCACCCTAAGGTTTTTTTTAAACACACACTCTTAAAATCATGACTAAAACCAATCTGCAAAACATCCTTACCGATAACAAATTGAATGGTTCAAACTTCACCGACTGGTTTCGTAACCTCAAAATTGTTTTGAAGTTCGAGAAAATTGGGTATGTACTTGATACATCGATACCCCCTGTCCCTGAAGATGATGCTCCCATCGAGGAAATTGATGCTTATCAGAAGCACAAGGCTGATGATGATCATGCCGCTTGCATCATACTTGCATCGATGACACCGGAATTACAAAGGCAACATGAGGAGATGAATGCCTATTCCATCATCATGCACCTAAAGGAATTGTTTGGGAAACAAACCAGGTGCGAACGCTACGAGATATCAAAACTGTTATATCGTTGCAGGATGCAAGAGGGCACATCTGTCATGACACATTGTGTCAAGATGATAGGCTATATTACCAAACTTTCTAGTATTGGATTTGTGATGGACAACGAATTAAGTACCGACTTGGTTCTTCAGTCCCTCCCAGAGAGTTATTCACAGTTCATCATGAACTACCAAATGAATGACTTGCAAACCTCTCTTGAAGAGCTTGCAAACATGCTCAAATCAGTTGAGCCCAATATGAAGAAAGACAAGGCCATACCGGCTCTTGTAATCGAGGGATCGAGGAAAAGAAAAGGGAAATTTCCCAATTCTAAACATCCCAAGAAAGGTAAGAAAGATGTGTCTAAGGGAAAGGAAGTTAAGAAGCCCAAAGGAGAGTGCCACTTCTGTGGTAAAGACGGGCATTGGAAGAGAAACTGCAAGGAGTATCTAGCCACCCTCAAGAAGGGAAAAGGCAGTGCTTCTTCATCTGGTATGTTCTATATTGAAATAAATACGGTTTCATTGTCTGAATCTTGGGTACTTGATACCGGATGTGGATCTCATATTTGTACAAATATGCAGGAGCTAAAATAGACTAAGGAACTAAAGAAAGGAAGCATAAACTTGCGAGTGGGAAATGGAGCAAGAGTTGCCGCCCTCGCAATTGGAGATTATGTTTTACTTTTGCCCTCTGGGCTTGTAATAGAATTAAGGAATTGTTTATACGTTCCTGAGATGTCTCGTAATATTATTTCTATTAGCCGTCTCGTTGACGACGGTTTTCATATTTCAATAAAGAACAATAGTTGCAATTTTTATAAAGATTCGATCTTTTATTTTTCAGGAATATCACAAAATGGGATTTATGTGTTAGATGATAAAACTCCTGTTTTTGCAATTGATACCAAAAGACATAAGCTAGATAATTCAACTTACTTGTGGCATTGTCGTTTAGGCCATATAAACAAGAGACGCATGCTAAAGCTACATTCAGATGGGCTTATAGATCCAATCGATTCTGAATCATTGGAAACATGCGAATCATGTTTAAAAGGTAAAATGACAAAGACACCCTTTAGCAATAAAGGTGAGCGTGTATCAGACACTCTAGGACTCATTCATTCAGATGTATGTGGTCCTATGTCAGTCCAAGCAAGAGGAGGATTCAGATACTTCATTAGCTTCATAGATGATCATACTCGCTATGGTTATATCTACTTGATGAGGCACAAATCAGAAGCTTTTAACAAGTTCAAATGCTTCAAGAATGAAGTGGAAAATCAATTAGGAAAGAAAATAAAAACACTTCGATCTGATCGAGGTGGCGAATATCTTTCTGATGATTTTCTGAATTATCTAACTGAATGTGGGATATGCTCACAATGGACACCTCCCTATACGCCACAACACAATGGTGTATCCGAGAGGAGAAACCGTACCCTATTAGATATGGTACGATCCATGATGAGCATGGCCTTACTTCCAAAGACGTTCTGGGGCTATGGCTTAGAAACTGCCCTCTTCACCCTAAATCGAGTACCAACTAAATCCGCTAGTTCCACGCCATATGAATTGTTCGTTGGTAGGAAACCCGTGTTCTCTTTCATGAGAGTATGGGGTTGTTCAGCATATGTCAAACGCGTTGCGTCCGACAAATTAGATTCTAAATCTGATAAATGTTTCTTCATTGGATATCCCAAGGAAACCATAGGGTATTACTTCTATCATCCAGATGATCAGAAAGTAATAGTATCCAAACACGCAACCTTCTTAGAGAAAGATTTTCTCGAAGAAACACAAAAGGGAAGCGTGATTGAACTCGACGAAGTTCAAGAGGAAGAAACAACGACTGAAACAATAGAAGTGGTTGAGGTACCCGAAGAAGTCCCATTAGATGAGACTCTAGTGGCACCTATTCGTAGATCACGAAGAGTTCGTGAACTCCCAGTTAGATATGGTTTTCTAATGGGAGATGATGACGAGGTTCCCGTGTTAGACGACGAACCCGAAAACTACGAAGAGGCTCTTACTAGTCCAGATTCTAAAGCATGGCTTGAGGCCATGGATTCTGAAATGGATTCCATGTATACTAACCAAGTTTGGACTTTGGTTGATCCACCCGAAGGGATAAAACCCATAGGGTGCAGATGGATCTTCAAAAAGAAGACTGACATGGATGGAAAGGTTAGCACCTACAAAGCTAGGTTGGTAGCGAAAGGATATCGTAAAAAACAAGGTGTTGATTATGACGAAACCTTCTCTCCCATTGCTATGTCCAAATCAATCAGAATCATGCTTGCAATTGCCGCTCATTTTGATTATGAGATTTAGCAAATGGATGTGAAAACAGCTTTCCTAAACGGAAACCTGCTTGAGGATGTACACATGGTGCAACCTGAAGGTTTCATATCAAAGGATGCAAATAAAGTTTGCAAACTTCAGAGATCCATTTATGGACTCAAGCAAGCATCTAGAAGCTGGAACAAGCGTTTTGACGAAACCATAAAACAATTTGGTTTCGAACAAAATTGCGAAGAAGCTTGCATTTACAAGAAAGCAAGTGGGAGCTCTATAGCATTTCTCATACTATATGTGGACGATATACTGTTAATGGGAAATGACATTGCTCTTTTACAGTCAGTGAAAATATGGTTATCCGGTAACTTCTCAATGAAAGACCTCGGTGAAGCAGCCTATATACTTGGTATAAAGATCTATATGGATAGATCACGTAGACTGCTTGGTCTTTCACAGGCTACATACATTGAAAAGGTGCTAAATCGGTTTAGCATGCTTGAATCGAAACGAGGTAACTTACCCATGGTACATGGAGTAAAGTTAAACAATCATCAATGTCCTAAAACTGATGATGACAAACGACGCATGGCTGTAGTCCCGTACGCCAGCGCGATCGGTTCGATTATGTATGCTATGCTATGCATTAGACCCGACGTAGCGTTCGCGTTATCTGTAACGAGTCGTTACCAAGGGAATCCGGGAGACGAGCACTGGATTGCCGTCAAGAACATTCTTAAGTACTTGAGAAGAACTAAAGATATGTTTCTAGTGTACGGAGAAGGAGATCTGAAAATACAAGGATTTTCAGACGCTAGTCATCTCACAGATGAGAATGATTTTAAATCCCAATCAGGATACCTGTTTATCCTAAATGGGGGCGCGGTCAGTTGGAAAAGTTCCAAGCAGGGAAGCGTAGCTTTCTCTACGACCGAGTCAGAGTACATCGCTGCTGCGGAAGCAGCAAAGGAAGCAGTTTGGATTAGAAAGTTCATTACAGAACTAGGTGTGGTGCCTGACATTGTTAATCCCATTACTCTGTACTGTGATAACAATGGAGCCATTGCGCAAGCAAAGGAACCACGGTCTCATAATGCATCCAAGCACTACCTAAAGCGATACCACATCATTAGAGAGATTGTGGCTAGAGGAGATGTGAGAATAGAAAGAGTACCTACAGAGGACAACGTTGCAGATCCGTTGACAAAGCCTTTAACCCAGAAAGTACATGATCGTCATTTAACTTCTACTGGGATAAGTTTTAGAAACAATTGGCTTTAGTCCAAGTGGGAGTATGTTGGGGTTTTGTGTCCTATAGTCAATTGTTGCAGGATACAAACTTATTGTAAATGAATTGTTCTTTATATCATTTGTTTTAATGAGATATATGTTTTATAACTATATAAAGGCAATCCCTTTTAAGCACTAAATAAAGTCTAATAAAAGGAAATCCGTAAGTTTGTTTAAAGTGATTATAAAGTGTTCATACAAGCATGAAGTGAGACAAAACTTTATAATAAACTAATAAACTTAAAACCACCCCAAGTCAAGTGATATATTTAGGATTGATATATCACAGTTGAGAATTGTATGTAACAATGTCTTCTGTCCGACAGAAAGCTGATCTCACAAGCTTCACATATATAGATATCTAGACAGTTACATAGATCCGGTGAAACGTTGTTCATTAGGATTGGGGATCCGACTTGAGATAACAGGATGGGTAGATTCATCCTTGTCAACTGTTCATCTCATTGGTATTAATAGGTATAACTAATCCTCAGACTCAAAGGAATGTTAATTGGTCATCCTGAATTACTGAATGTGAGACTTTGATCCTGTGGTCCCACGATCCTTAACAGAGATGACTCTGGGGTGTGAACTGCAAAGGTTGGGTGTCACAGGAAGTAATTTCAGGGTAGTTATACATTGGAATGAGCATTTATCACTCCCGATTAATGGGAGATACATCCAAGGATCGCTTGTGGAAGACTCGACTCTAAACCCTTGCAAGGTGATAGCTTAAGAGTAGAAATTCGGATTTCACTTAACCTATCTTTTTGAGTTGACTCGGCCAATAACAAGTAAAACGAACGTCTCGCTATATGTGACTTGACATTACCCATAGTCATAAGATTCAGTTCAAGGATGTAGTTGATAAAGGATCGTATTATACCGTAACTAATACGGAAGGGTTAACGACAGAATCAACCTGTCTTCTTAACGGACTCTGGGGGAATGATTATGGACTTGCCAATAACATACTCTGTACATCATTCCGTTATGCAAGGGATTAAATATAATTCTTGAAGAAATTAATTTAATAGGTTGCATACGGCCAGAAGTAGTAAGGACCTAATGGATCACACATAAGACTTGGAACCAAAAGAGAGATGGATATGATTAATAGATGGAAGCCCAATTAAGCCCAGTAAGGCCCAAATACTAGGAGGGGGCCGAAATTTATATATGTTAGTAAGGAATTAATTTTATTCCATTAATCCTAATTAGATTAGGATTATGAATTAAATTAATTAAGAGATAATATAATTGGGAGTTTTAATTAGATTAATATTCTCCTATTATTATCCAATTAGGTTATTTATTATTATCCTAAATATATTAGATATATAGTGAGATAATAATTACGAATCCTTTTCCGAATTGGATTCCTATTAAGTAACCTATTCCTATCTAACTAGGGTTTAGATACAAGCTAATATATATACCCCTCCCCTAATGAATTTCGACTGAGCCTATATCCCTCCCCTTAAGTGATTTTCGAAATTGCTTAATTAAGAGAGAAAAAGAATTCTATTCCCCAAGTTCGTGGACAAGAATTAATTCGGCATTCCATCGATTGATTAATCTTATTCATCCCTCTTTCTCTTTGATCTTGTGTTGGTTTATTAGAGGCAATCTATTTTGGTTGCATCTCATAAGGGTTGATTTCATCTTAGCCTCACCGTATTAAACTTTGTGGTTGGAATCTCGGAGAAGAATTGTGGGCGCTTCTTTAACAACGGTAGATTGTTCATCGAAAGGTATTCCTTCTTATCCCTCTTTATATGAAATAACGATTAACGGATCCTATGGTTAAAAGGAAGTAGGCTAAAAATTTTATATTTCCGCTGATATACCTTAGCCTTAATTTCCTTCATGGATGTCCTGTCCTTGCTTTGGTACCGACAGTAGTGACGACATGGCGAGGAAAGTTTTGATGGCGTTGAATGCCGCCTGGCAGTCCGTAGACCATTTAAAAGGATGCTCCTTCTTGATTGCTTTGTAAAAAGGCAAACAACGCTGTGCCGAGCAGGAAATGAATCGTACCAAGGCGATAACCCTCCCGTTGAGCCTCTGAACTCCCTGTAAATTGTGTGGCAATTCCATTTCTAAGATTGCCTCGATCTTTATGGGATTAGGCTCAATACCCTTTTCCGAAACCACGCAACCAAGGAACTTGCCGCTACGAATACCGAAGAAACATTTCTTCGGGTTTAGCTTGAGGTTGTAATCCCTGAAAATTTTAAACACCTCCGCCAAGTCACGCGGGTGGTCGCTCTCATCAGTGCTCAGGACGACCATGTCGTCGATGTATACTTGTACCGTTTTACCGATGAGGTGAGTGAACATCTTGTCTATTAGTCGCTGATATGTGGCCCCTGCGTTCTTCAAGCCGAAAGGCATTACGTTATAGCAATACGTGCCTTCATGCGTTATGAAAGAGATCTTCTCGGCATCGGCTGGGTCCAGAGGTATCTGCTGAAAACCAGCTATGGCATCAAATTGTGACAGAATATTGCACCCGGCCGTCTGGTCGAGAAGCTAATCTAGGTTAGGCAAAGGATAAGAATCTTTAGGGCATGCTTTATTAACATCGGTAAAGTCTACACACATGAGGTATTTCCACTGGCTTTCTTTACAAGTACGACATTAGAAAGCCAATCCGGATAGTGGACCTCACGAATAAATTTTACAGCCAAAAGCTTATCGATCTCTGCTTTGACAGCTGCCTGTTTGTCCTTTGCTTGCACCCGTTTCTTCTGTTTTAGCGGTTCGACGGAAGGGTCGATATTCAGCTTGTGGGTTGCTTGCTCGGGCGAAACGCCTGTGATGTCCTATGTGCACCAAGCGAATACGTCAGAATGTTCAGCTAGAACGGCCTTTATTTCATCGGCCAGCGGAGACGAGAGCTTGGTGCTGATCTTCAGTGTCTTGTTCTCACCGACTAGGCAGTCGCTGACTGGCTCAATTGGTGTGGGATTGTACCCCCTCATATCCATCAGGCCGTCTTCAAGATAGAGAACCGTCCGAGGTTGAGTCGCCTCCCATTGCAGTTTTTTGGCCAAGATACAGTCTCCTTTGATGGTGATTTTGCCACTTCGATGCGGTAAAGTTAAGCATAGGTCGGAGATGCCAATCGTAGCCTTGAGGCTAGCCAGGAGAGGTCTTCCGATAATGGCGTTATATGTTAAGGGGATGTCCACCACCACCCATTCGGCGGTGTCTTCTACCATTTCGTCGCTTTCTGCGAGCATCGCTGGGAGAGAGATGACTCCCTTCATGGGGGACTTCTATTTCTGACAATCCAACTAGGGGAAAAGTTCCTGCTCGGAGGGCCGTGTGAGTATTTTTCATGGCACGGAGCGCTTTCCAGGTAAGCAGATTTATCGAGCTTCCCGTGTCTACTAGTACCCAGTGCACCTTAAAGCCGACGATGCTAATAGTGACCACGAGGGCTTTCGAGTGGCTAGTCCGGAGCGGTGGCTATAGTGTCAGGGTCTGATCAGCTGCTTTTCTCTTTCGGGAGCTCTCCAGAGGTGGACAGAGTGCCGGCGCTCCCTCTGTTATCACATGGATCTCACCTTGGAACCTTGGTCACTTTGCCTCATCCGTTCGGCCAGCGTCGCACTGCTTCGGGCTTTGCTATCTTTGTCTGATGGGTCTTGGTGGGGCACCTTGTTGTGTGATATGCTCGATTTCCTTTTGTAGTTGGTAGCAGTTCTCCATGGAGTGTCCAGAGGATTTGTGGTACTTGCAGTATTCCTTCTCGACGCGGGTTTTTGCTTTGTCTGCCGACGGAGCCAGGTGTGTGTGTGTCGTCGAGCCTGGTTCTGTGTAACATAGTGTACCTCCTTTCCTCGGGACCGGTCCCCTCTGCATTCTGATTTTGTCTGCTCCACTTGCACCGGGAAAGGCATGGGGGCTTCCCTACGCATCCGTCCTCCATCTCGCGTTTCCCCGGTTAGCCTGCTTTTCTCTTCTTTCCGCAGGTCTCCTCTGGCTTTGTCCTTTTCCGATTCTTCGTATCCTACTGGCCGATCACAATCGTCGTGAGCAACTTCCAGATTGAGGCCCTTGACCTGAGAGGCCATGTGGTTGAACCTGGAGAGGAAGTTCCATAGCGGTTCGGTTGTCCGCTGTTTGAGCCCATTGAGATCCGAGCTGATCTTCCTTACCTTTACTACTGCGGCGAATCTAGAGAGAAAGAGATCTTTCAATAGATCGAAGGAATCAATGGACTCGGTAGCCAGTCCTCGATACCATTCTTGCGCACTTGCGGAGAGCGTAGTGGGGAAAACTTTGCACATGACATCTTCGTCCTTGGAGTAGAGGTTGATGGTGCTCATGAAAGAAGCCACGTGATCATATGGGTCCTCGGTTCCCGAATATTAGGATAACCGCGGGGCTTTCCATTCGTGAGGGAACCTCGTTTCAATGATGCTTTGCACTAGCGGAGTTTTGCGGGAGGTGATGCTTCCTCCCATCACTCCCCCAAGCGTCCTCTTGTTCAGAAATCTCTGGATCTTCTGCTCCAGTAGGTCCTCGCTGCAGACGGTTGCTGGTCATCCGGAGGTGGCGCCACCCGCGCCTAGGGCTGGCGGGGCGGGCTCGTGTTGTCTTTCGGGGAGCACGTCCTGGGCCGCCGATCCACTTGTGACATTGCCAGCTTGCCGCGGTGCTGCTGCCTCCTTGAGATATTGCCATATTTTAACATTCTCCTCCTGCAAGTTTTGTTGCTGTTCCATAACCTTCATCTGAGCCGCCGAGCGAATGGCTTGGGTTATCTGAAAACCCCGTTTGGCGCTGAGAAGTTGCGTAGTGTTGTATGCTCCTTCCTCCTCGAGATCCACTTCCTCCATCAGTGGAGCCAGGTTCCTGGGAGAAATTAGGGTAAACAACGCAGGACGCGCCTCGCCGGTCATCGAGCTAGTTGCTGCTGCGCTCGGTACTCCAGCAGGGGTGAGCTCAGTTGGTGTCTGCATCTCACCGAATGTTTCAGAAAATCACTCGTAGTCCACGCTCACCGCACCAAATAATTAGGGAATGCACTACAGTGATTCAGGCAGCCTTGGCGGATTCCCGCGGTTCCTGGTAATCGCCTCTGTGCGGGGAGCGGTCCCTGCGAACACTCCAACGATCAAGACAATTTGATATTCAATGGGGATTAACAAAGGAAATATTCAAGAAGATGTGGGGTTAAGACAGTCTATTCAAGAAGCACCCCCCTTTTCCCTTTCATTGTTAGGGGTATTTATAGGAGATCAGTGTGGGCTTCCGGGCCCCTGGGCCTAGTCTTGGGCCGGGATATATATATTCCGAATCATATAGTATTAGTGCTAGTATGGTGGATGCTTGGCTTGTTGCTGGTGATTTTAATGATATTGCTCTTATGAGCGATCAAAGAGATGGAGGGAATCATTATATTAATCGGTGTCTGAACCATAAACAGAATATCGATTTGTGTGGATTGTCGGACCTTGGTGCAGCAGGTCATAAGTTTACGTGGAAACGTAATAGCACATTTGTTCTCCTGGACAAAGTTTATGCTAATATCACGGCTCGTAGTAGGTTTCCAGAGGCGGCTGTGCTGAATCTTCCCTTCCGTCATTCTGATCATTGTCCTATCTTATTCAGACTGGTTAGAGCTCCTCATCCTAAAGGGGTGAGACCTTTTTGGTATTTGGTGGTGTGGGAGTCTCACCCTGAGTTCAAAAAATTTGTTCAGGACAATTGGAAGCCTCATTCTAATGTGTTACAAGCGGCAAATGGTTTTAGAAGTAACGTGGTGGGCTGGAATAAGAATGTTTTTAGCCACATTATCAGAAGGAAGCATAAATTCTGAGTAGGATTGCCGGGATTCATCGCGCCTTGGAGATCAGGTATGACCATAGTTTGAATTGTCTACTTAGATCTCTTCAGAATGAGTTGGAAGCTTTGTTGCGGCAGGAAGAGTTGCTTTGGTTTCAAAAATCAAGGAAAACTTGGATTAAGGACGGAGATCGAAATACTTATTTCCATCTCTCTATGGTTATCAGAAGGCAAAGAAATCGGATTGAAGCTATCAAAAATCCTAATGGAGAGTGGGTTTATGAGGATGAGGACATTCGTGATTTGGCCCTGAATTTCTATAAAGAGTTATTTCAGGAGGATCAAGTGGATTTGGATAGAGCTCAGACTAGCGCTACTTTTCCTACAGTTAGTGAAGAGAAGATTCTTGAAGCCTTTCACCCGATTGATTATAAAGAGATTAGTCAGGCTATCTTTAGTATCGGGGCTACCAAAGCTCCGGGTATTGATGGGCTCCCGGCTGGTTTTTATCATAAACATTGGGGAACGGTTAAGGATGGGATCTGCAGTTTTGTCGAGGGGGTTTTTAGAGGTTCTGAGGATATTAGGCTGGTTAATAAAACTCTACTGGTTCTGATTCCTAAGGTGGAGAAGCCTTCTTCTTTCTTACAAATGAGGCCGATTAGCCTGTGCAATGTTCTCTATAAGGCTGTTACCAAAATTGTGGCTAATAGACTTCATTGTATTCTCCCTAATATTATCAGCCAGAATCAAGGTAGTTTTGTGTCTATAGACAGATGATGGACAATGTCGTTATTGCACAGTTCATTCGATGAAAGTTAAAAAGGGTAAGCGCGACATTGTGGCTTTAAAACTTGATCTGGAGAAAGCTTATGATTGCCTTAATTGGAGTTTTCTTCTTGAGAGTCTGGAGAGAGCTGGGATCCCGGAGAATTGGAGGAGGTTAATTGAGGTTTGTATTACTTCTCCAGTTTTCAAGTTTCAATAAATGGGGATATGTCTGAGGATTTTACTCCTACTCGGGGTATTCGTCAGGGTGACCCTATGAGCCATTTCTTGTTCGTTATTGCTATGGAGAGGTTGACTCACCTTATACAAAAGGCTGTGGATTCTGGGAGTTTTCATCCTATTTCCATTAATAAGTTTTGTCCCCCTATGACGCATTTATTTTTTGCGGATGATGTAATGATGTTTGTCGAGGGTAGTAAGGAGCAAATTCGGGTGATTATGGATATTCTTAATTGCTTTTGTTCTGCCTCTGGACAAAAGCTTAATATCCAGAAGTCTCGGATTGTGTTCTAAAAATATAGATCAGGGCGTTTGTAAAAGGCTGAGTGAGTTGCCAGGCATTCCTCTTACCAATTCTTTGGGCAACTACCTGGGGATTCCTCTCCATAGTGATAGAGTCTCTAAAGCGTCTTTCAAGGATGTTTTTGACAAAATCAATTGTAAAAATGCTAGTTGGAAAGGTAATTCGCTCCCTCTTGCAGGTCATCTTACTTTGATTCAGTCAGTAAACAGTGTTGGTCCCTTATAACGTTGCAAGTATAGTTCCAAGGGGGGGTTAGGAACTATTTAAACGTTTTCTTAAGTTTGGGCAAACTTCTTTTCTTAAGAGAAAAGGTTTTAACAGCAGTGCTGAGTGATCAGTAAGATACTGGCTTAGTCAACTGGTGACTAGGTCAGTTTCTTGACTTGAGTCAGGAGATAGCACTTAAAGTCTATTTCTGAGCTCAGATGTTCGATGCGCACAACTCAACTTGACCTCTTTACTTGGTCAGTTTTTGGTTATTTAAGCAAGCAATATATATAAGGAGTTTAAGGTAAGAAATACGTTACTCAACAGATTTATCCAGGTTCGGCTTCTTCTAAGCCTACGTCCTGTCCCCGGAACACGTTCCGAGATTTCGAATCCTCTACTGAGCTCTTTAAAGGTAGAGCCTCAAACCTTTTACAATCTTAGCAACTGAGTATAACAAGAGTACCTTCCTCTATACCTCTACTCAATCCTAATCTCTCGCTGAGTACTATAACCGAGTACTCAGCCTCTCCTTTCTACTTTCTAGAAATGATAACTGTTTGTCCTAAACAATGATTTGCTAAGACACCTTAGATGATTGAATAATCACTCTAGACTTTTACACAAAAGATATTGAATGTAGTGTAAGGTTGCTTTGCTTTTTGCTTGCAGAACTTTGCGTAGAGATTTGGTCAGCGTAATGGCTTGATCAAGTTCTGTAAGTGTTGAAGCTTCTGATGGCACTCTATTTATAGAGATGTCTGGGCATCGGTCATTTCGAATTTCGAAATAACCGTTGGAGGGAAACGGCTTCCTGTCGTTGTCATCCTGACTTGCTCAAAGCTCTCGGCCAATCAGATTTGTGTATCTTCTGTCCTCGGTCAACTCAGCTGAATGTCTCCCCTTTTATGGTAAAGTCAACTGGACATCATACTGTGTCATCTGATCTTTACCCAAAGTAGAAATACTTTGTCTGGAAGTTTTCCTTAGCCAGCTGCTGTCTTGTACGTTTGTCGAATCTACTCAGCAGCTTCATCTTGAAGTTGTTCCCGAAGGTCTTCTAGATCCTTCTTTCGTTGAGTTGCGTTTTGTCCAAAGCGACAACGTTTTGACAAACGCGGGCCGAGTAGTACTGAGTTGTTTGACTTGGGCTTTGACTTCCGTATTGGGCTTGGGCCTTTTGATTCTTGTGTCTTATAAACAATTTAACTCAACATTGAACAAACACATTAGTAGAACAAATCAAAGCATTTAAACTTAGTGTGTTTAGAATATGTATTTCAATTATACTTAAACAATTTTGTCAAATCAAAATTATGTGGAAAGGTGTTTCAACAAACTCCCCCATTTTGATGTTGGCAAAACTATTCAGCGAGGAACTCAGTATTGAGCTCCCCCATGATAGTTGACCTAACTTAGCAAACTCCCCCGTAAGGGTTGACTGCTGACTTAGTTTTACTCTAAACATTTAAAGGTTTAATCGAGTAAGTCTAAGGTCAGTTTTTCAGATAGGTCAGCTCATGTAACATATTCTATTTTACTCAGTGTTTAAGCGGAAGGTTTTATCATTCAGAGGGCGCTGAGTAAATTGTTGTTCAATGAGTTTTATAAGACAATGTTTTATAAACACATAGGTCAATGTCAAACATGTTATCAGCATTTGATTCAATCAATAAGTTTCATGAGTATTAAACATAGCTGATTTAATTGAAGATACATAATGACATTATACACAACATCGTATACAAATAATTCATAACTCAGAGTTTTGAACGGAAGATGCAAGTATTGATATTCAAAATAGATAGTCAGTGTTTACAATCAACAGTTCAAAGATAGGCAAAAAGAAATACAGACTACATGCTTAGCCTATACTGAGCTAGCCTATATATCTATTTCTTTTTCTTCTGTTGGGACTGACTTGACCCATGCTATGTTCTTGCTGGTGTTCTCACTTGATCTTTCTCCCCCGTTTTGTCAGCATCGGGAGGAGGAATTCTAAAGCTGTCGGTTAAGACAGCCCTGGTTAGTTCGTTGGACAGCACTTTAAGTCGGTCAGCGCTTTCATTTACACCATAAAAAATGGCAACACCCTGATTTGAGACTTCATCAGGTATTTTGAGTTCGGCAGCACTGATCATACTGACGATGAAAGCTTCAGACTTACCAATCCATATAAGCGCATCAATCAGTCCAGCAATGACTTGATGAAAGGTTTTGAGTAGGTAGGTGTCAAAGTACTAACGCTGAACATTTGTGTGACGGATGTGATTGAAGGTTTGCCTTGTGATGGACATCATTTCGTTTTGTTTCATTTGGTCAGTGTCCATCTCCTGCTTGTTCAGATTTAGCAGTCGAACAGCTTCCCCAATTTGCTCTACTGAGCACTGAGAGTAAGAGACCATTTGCGCATTGGTCTTGAGTTGCTCGGTGTGAAGCTGAGCAAAAAGCATCTTTACCTCATCAGAAGTTGCATATCCAGGGTTCACAGCTGACAAGGTCTGTACTTGCTGTTGTAGAGCATTTAAGTGTTGCACAGTTGTCAGCTGGATCTCGGCCAGCTTGGCGATGGAATCCTGCTTAGCTTGCTGTGTTTGATAGGAGATGATGACATTCAGCAAGTCCTTGAATCCCTTAACTTCGTTGAGAAGCTGAGTGACCTGGGAAAGCTGAGTAGTCTCAATAGATGAAGACCCAGCAGCAGGAGGAGTGGATTGTTGAAGGTCTTTGATCAACGCTTGCATTGAGTCGATTATTCTTTTACCGGACTCAGTGGCATTCAGATAGCTTTGAGAGCCTTCAGTGGCATTAGTGTGACCGGTAGGAGGAGGAGTCAAAGGAATGACATGGTCAGTGACTGGAATGGTGTTTTCAATCTGCACTTGGTTCATTTGAGGACGAGTTTGATCGGCAGATAGATGAGTTGGAGAAGTAGAAACTCAAATACTGTCTGTGCTGACGGGGGCAGATGTGTTTGGAGTCAGCACAATGCTTGGATGGACAGCATTAACAGCACTCGTCTCAACCTGACTTGTTGAGGTGGCAGAAGCATTTTGGATGCCGCAGGTTTTCTACCAACAAATCTGAGTTTTAGGGCAGAGGGGTCTTTGGTTGGTTGTTGAATGGAAAAGGTAGGAAGAGTTGTTAGTTCAACAGGAGTCTCACTGACTTCTTTCTGACTTGCCTTGATGAGTTTTCTTCTTCGAGGAGGAGGAGGTTTGTCAGCTTGAATAGACTCTCCTAAGTGAGAAGGAGAAGTTTCTTCCTGATCATGATGAGGGAGGTCAGCTTGCTCTTGGACTTGATCAACATTGTGTTGATCAAGTTCTTGCTCTTCTCCAGCAGCCAACCCAGTATTGGCTTGCTCAGCTTCAATTTCACTAGCTGTCTCCTCGGAGTCAGCATCATCGTTGTTCTCATCATCGTCATCAGAATCCCCATCCAATTCTTCCTCAACTTGTGCAATGAACTGGTCATCCAGATGCACCTCTTCTTCTTGTTCCTCAGACATAGTTCCTAAACACTGTGTGTAGTGAGAGTCACCAGGCACAACAATGTTAGTAGGGATAGTATCGAGGGGAGTCAGTGTAGAAGACTTGTGCTTCTTCTGAGGTTGCACATCAGCATCTGTTCTGTCCTCAGTTTCAGGCTCATCTTGCCTGTTCCTTTTCTCAGCTGACTTAGGTCTCTCCTGACCCTTAGTACCAGCTGACTTTTGCTTCTTAGCTGGAGACTCAGTATCATGTGAGGGAGTCTCAATAGCTTTCCTCTTACGAGAAGCGGGGGCCTTAGTTCTTCTCCCTTTCTGCGAAGCAACTGTTTCCTCAGCTTGTCCAGCAGCAGCAGCAGCTTTACCTTTCTTCAAAGGCTGACCGTACTTCAATGCTCTCAGCGAAGCCGCTGTGATCTTAGATCCTCTAGCTGTTTCTTCATCAGCCAGGTCTATCTGATGATCAATGAGGATCCTAGTGATGAACGATCCTAGCCTCAGCGTGCCAGTACTGCGTTGGAAGCCAGCGATAAGGAATACTGGCATGTTGATCGGTTTGTACATCAGCATATGCCAGATGAAGCATTGTTCGAAGTTCGTTGCTGAGGTAGTGCAGTTGATCTTCGAATAGATAAAATAACTCAGTAGATAATGAGCCATCTTCTAGTGCTGACCCATAGATGAAGCTGAGACTTCTCCTGAGTGGCCTTTAGGTTTGTAGAAGTTGACCTCGTACCCAGTACCATCCTGATCTCCAGATCTCCTTAGCCTTGCTCCCTCAGTTTTTAATTTGAGCAAATTTCCTAGGTAGAGAGGGTTGATGAAGATGGTTTTCTCTTTCACCACGGTTACCAGGTAATCCTGGTTATCATCAGCAACGCGGAGGTTGTGGTAGAACTCCTTAACAAGGTCAGGATAGGTGTGATCCCTAATCGAAAACAGGTCGGTCCATCCATTCTGTGAAATCCACTCACAGAAGGGTTGTTCTGATTGTACGAAGGCTTCAGATACCCATCTTGAGGGCTCAACCTTCCATTCTCGGACGTTTTCTAAGACCTTTGTATAGGTCCTGACTTTTTCAGGCTTTCCCTTACCAGAGGAGGTTTGGCCAGTTTTTCCTTTGCTCGGTGATGTGACCTTGGTAGATTCCGGCACAGAGGTTTGCCTGGAAGTTTCATCGGAGCTGGGCTTAGAATGACCAACATCGGAGATGTTGAAGGTAACTTTAGTCATAGTTGAAGAATGCGTTTGGGAAGCTTTGAGAGGTTTTAGAGAGAAAGTTTTCTTTGCCTTAGAATTCGGTAGTCGTAAAGAGAAAGCAATGGGGATTTATCCACTATTTATAGCGGTGAAGTGTGGATCTTAACGAATCCATGTGTCAGTTTTGCCTCGGGATTGTGAACCGACAAAAATCCTGGCTTTTATGACACATTCGGCGCGTACGTCATCCTAGGTGGCTATACGCGTGCTTTTGCATTTATTCTAACGGATCTAACACTCAGCGTTTAGAATACTAAGCGTTTCATATTCTGAGTGGTCAGTATTGCATAGAGGGATGATTTCTAAGTTTAAACTAACTTACTCAGTGTGCAGGTTTACTCAGTATTTGCTGTTCAATTAATTTCAATGAGTACTCAGCAAAAACAATCATTCAGCATAGTAATTCACTCAGCATGCATATTCATTTAGTTCAGGAATTTACTGAAGAGGATTAAACATACCAATAGCTTCTCTCAGTATGCTGAACTGCTCACGGGCCAGTGGCTTCGTGAAGATATCTGCAAGCTGCTCGTCCGTTGGGACAAAGGTCAGCTTGATCTCACCCTTGAGTACATGATCTCTAATGAAGTGATGTCTGATGCTGACATGCTTCATTCTGCTGTGTTGAATTGGGTTCTTTGAAAGATCAATTGCACTTTTGTTGTCACATTTGACGTCAATTGTCTTTGTTTGAACACCATAGTCTTCAAGCTGTTGCTTAATCCATATGACTTGAGCAACATAATGACCAGCAGCAATGTACTCAGCTTCAGTGGTAGACAAGGCTACTGACGCCTGCTTTTTGCTGAACCAGGATACAAGACAGCTTCCTAAGAAGTGACATCCTCCAGAGGTGCTTTTACGTTCCAGCTTATCCCGTCCATAGTCAGCGTCAGTGTATCCGATGAGTGTGAAATCATGAGTATTGGGATACCATAAACCTGCGTTCACTGAGCTTTGCAAATATCTAAGGATTCTTTTTACAGCTATGTAATGAGATTCCTTAGGGTTAGACTGATATCTAGCACAGTAGCATACTGAAAACTGAATGTCCGGTCTACTGGCTGTTAAGTAAAGTAGAGAGCCTATCATACATCGATATAATTTGCTGTCTACTGACTTACCATTCTCGTCAGTGCAGAGGACAGTGTCAGTGCCCATAGGAGTGGATATTGACTTGCAATTTTCCAAGTCATATTTCTTTAATATCCCCTTGGCATATTTGGCTTGACTGATGAAGATGCCATTCTTTCCTTGTTTAATTTGAAGACCGAGGAAGAAGTTGAGTTCTCCCATCATGGACATTTCAAACTCAGTCTGCATTTGTTTGCTAAACTCCTTGCACATTGATTCGTTAGTTGCACCAAATATTATATCATCAACATAGATTTGGGCCAGCAGGGTATCTTTACCCTTTCTCTTAATGAATAAGGTTGTATCAGCTTTGCCCCTGACGTAATTTCTAGTCAGCAGGAAACTGGTCAGCCTCTCATACCAAGCACGTGGTGCTTGCTTGAGGCTGTACAGAGCCTTTTTGAGTTTATAAACGTGGTTTGGGAATTTAGGGTCCTCAAAACCTGGAGGTTGATTAACATAAACCTCCTCGTTTATAACTCCATTAAGAAATGCACTTTTGACATCCATTTGGAATAATTTAAAGTTCATGTAAGATGCATATGCACATAGAACTCTAATTGCCTCTAGCCTTGCCACTGGGGAAAAGGTCTCACCATAGTCAATACCTTCTTGCTGACTGTAGCCCTGAGCTACAAGTCTTGCTTTGTTTCTGACTACGTTCCCTTGTTCATCCAACTTGTTTCTGAAGACCCATATTGTTCCAATGGTCTTCTGACTCTTTGGATGAGGCACTAGCTCTCATACATCGTTTCTTCTGAATTGATCGAGCTCCTCTTGCATTGTGTTCATCCAGAATTCATCTTCCTCAGCATCAGCGAAGTTCTTAGGTTCCTGTACTGAGACAAAGGCTACATTGCTGAGGTACTTCCTGAGTTGATTCCTCATCATCAGGGTATTCCTAGCAGAATCAAGGATTGCACTCTCTGAGTGCCCTCTTGGAATCCTTATCTCTTTAGGTAGATTTATGTCTTATGTTGTCTGTGTTTCAACAATCTCTGCAGAAGTAGATGGGTCAGTGAAAGTAATCTTAGGTTCACTCTTACTCTTGGTCAACCTTTTAGTAAATGACTCAGTAGCTGGTTCTTGGTCAGCGATTACTGAGTTTGGATCATCTTCAGTCAGCGGCTGGTATCTACCTGCAGGGTTAGTTTCGTCGAACTCCACATGTACTGACTCTTCTAGAACTTGAGTTCGCTTATTAAAAACTCTGTATGCTTTGCTGTTTGTTGAGTAGCCCAAAAAGATAGCCTCATCAGCTTTTGAATCAAACTTTGCTAAGCTATCTTTGGTATTTAAAATAAAACATTTACAGCCAAAGGCACGAAAGTATCCAATGTTGGGCTTTCGTCCTTTCCAAAGTTCATAGGGGGTTTTCTTTAATATAGGTCTAACTAGAGCCCTATTAAGAATATAGCATGCTGTGTTAACAGCCTCTCCCCAAAAATACTTTGGAAGCCTATGCTCATCCAGCATTGTCCTGGCTATTTCAACCAGAGTTCTGTTCTTCCTTTCAACAACCCCATTTTGTTGATGTGTTCTAGGAGCAGAAAAATTGTGGTCAATGCCGCTGGCTTCACAGAATTCAACAAACTTTTGGTTTTTGAATTCTCCACCATTATCGCTACGGATGTGAGCTAATTTTAGATCTTTATCATTTTCAATTTTTCTAACCAATTTTGAAAATGTCTCAAAGGTCTCATCCTTGCTACTCAGCAAGATGACCCACGTGTACTGAGAGAAGTCATCTACAATGACCAAGGAAAATCTTCTTCCACCCAGACTCAGCGGCTGGACTGGACCGAAGAGATCCAAGTGTAGTAACTCTAACGGACGCTTAGTTGAGACAATATTTTTGCTGTGAAAAGATTGTTTGGTTTGTTTTTCAGCTTGGCAAGCGTGGCATAATTGATCTTTTTCAAATTTAAGTTCAGGCAGTCCCTCAACCAGTTGCTTTCTTGCTAATTTGGCCAGGAGGTCCATGCTTACATGACCAAGTCTCCTGTGCCATAGCCAGGAATTTTCTTCCTTTGATACTAAGCATACAATTTTTGAAAACTTTTTCTCTAAGTCTAGCATAAAGACATTATCTATGCGAGGGGCAGTTAAAATTAACTCATTTGATTCACCCTCGTATATTTTACATCTAGTAGCATCAAATATAACTTTTCTCCCATTGTCACATAGATGAGCTACGCTGAGTAAGTTATATTTGAGTCCGCTGACTAGGGAGACAGATTCAATAGTAGGATTACCTCCAATGGTTCCTGACCCTACTATCTTACCCTTCTTGTTGTCTCTAAAACTTACACTTCCTCCTCGTTTACGCTCAAATGTGATGAACTGAGTTTCATCACCAGTCATATGCCTTGAGCATGCGCTGTCAATATACCACATCTTTGACTTCTCGGCACATCTCAGGCTTACCTGCATTGTAACTAGTTACTTTTAGGTACCCAATTCTTTTTGGGTCCTTGCTTGTTAGGTGCAATAGGTAAAACATCATATTTTATTTTATGGCGACATACTTGGACAGTATGGCCATTCTTTCCACAGAAGTCACAGCTGACCTTCTGTTTAGGATGTTTCACTGACTTGTCAGCACCCCAGTGCTGAGCGTGCCAGCACACCTTAGTGGTGTGTCCTTTCTTCCCACAAAAGTCACACTGGACTTTTCGCTGGGGATTCCATCTCTGCTGAGTACCTTGGTACTGAGTTCTCAGAGGAATGTTTCTTTTATTTGGAACCTTTAATTGGTTCTGGATAGTTGTGACGTCCTTTCTCAGTTTCTTTGAAACTGATTGGACTTCAGAGACAGACTCATGTATGATCTTCATGTTATCATGCAGAGTTGAATTGTCCTGAAGAAGGAATCTGAGGTCACTCAGTTTGACCTCTTCCACTTCGTCACAGCGCCTGCTGAGTGCTCTAACTTTCTTATTACACTTCTTGACAAGTGTGTAGAGATCACTCAGGGCATTAACCATATAGTTTCTGAGCTGGGGAAGAGTAATTACCTCATTTGATTGCTCCTCGTCATCTGATGCGACAGATAGGTCAGTATGCTCAGAGATGCACGGCTCAGTAAGTTCGTCAGCCATGAAGCATATCTTCGCTGACTCGGTGGCCTCAGCTTCTGTAGATGAAGACTCATCACTGTCGCTCCATGTAGCCACCATTGCTTTCTTGCCACTCTTCTTGTCTTTCCTCAGTGTGGGGCAGCTTGACTTAATATGGCCAGTTTGATGGCACTCAAAGCATGTAATGGGCTTTGAGCTGTCCTTTTTGTATTTGCTGTCGCTTGAGTCAGCTTTATACTTATCAAACTTTCTATAAGGCTTCTTAGAATATTTGTCGTTCTTCCTGAATAGCCTTTTCATCTTCCTTGTGAACATGGCCATCTCCTCGTCATCAGTTGAGCTCCCGTCAGTGGAGTCAGCTTTCATGACAAGAGACTTCTGCTTCTTGTCTTCAGATTTTTCCTTCACCTCAAAGTTTTTCATAGATATCTTATGGGTCAGCAACGAGCCGATGAGTTCGTCATATTTGTAGGTGGTTAAATCCTGAGCTTCCTCAACAGCGGTCTTCTTTGCTTGCCAGTCTTTAGGAAGACTCCTGAGTATCTTTTTGACTTGTTCTTCGTCAGTGAAGATTTTCCCAAGTCTCTTGAGCTCATTAATGATGTTGGTAAACCTTGCATTCATGTCTGAAATGCCCTCATCATTGTTCATCTCGAACAGCTCGTACAGTCTCATCTGCTGATTCACCTTGGACTCCTTTACTTTATTGGTTCCCTCATAGGTGACTTCCAGCTTTTTCCAGATCTCTTGCGCCGACTCACAACCTGAGATTTTATTATATTCTGCAGCATCGAGCGCACAGTGAAGCATATTGATAGCCGAAGCGTGATTTTGAAGCTTCTTAAGATCATCCTCTGTCCATTTGGCCTCAGCTTTTACAACTGTTTGGCCAGCCACAACTTCGACAGGTACAAATGGGCCTTGAACTATAGATAGCCAGACACTCATATTTGTAGCCTGAATGAAGTTTTTCATCCTATTCTTCCAGAAGGTATAGTTAGACCCGAAGAATAGGGGAGGCCGAGTGATGGACAGCCCCTCAAGCAGTATCTGAGTTGTTTGGTTTCCTGGGAGAAACCGAGTACTGTTTTCGCCCATGGTAGGGATCAGCTCAAGGTTGTTAGACCTTTTACAGTGAGCTTTTAAGCTTTGATACCACTTGTTGGTCCCTTATAACGTTGCAAGTATAGTTCCAAGGGGGGGTTAGGAACTATTTAAACTTTTTCTTAAGTTTGGGCAAACTTCTTTTCTTAAGAGAAAAGGTTTTAACAGCAGCGCTGAGTGATCAGTAAGATACTGGCTTAGTCAACTGGTGACTAGGTCAGTTTCTTGACTTGAGTCAGGAGATAACACTTAAAGTCTATTTCTGAGCTTAGATGTTCGATGCGCACAACTCAGCTTGACCTCTTTACTTGGTCAGTTTTTGGTTATTTAAGCAAGCAATATATATAAGGAGTTTAAGGTAAGAAATACGTTACTCAGCAGATTTATCCAGGTTCGGCTTCTTCTAAGCCTACGTCCTGTCCCCGGAACACGTTCCGAGATTTCGAATCCTCTACTGAGCTCTTTAAAGGTAGAGCCTCAAACCTTTTACAATCTTAGCAACTGAGTATAACAAGAGTACCTTCCTCTATACCTCTACTCAATCCTAATCTCTCGCTGAGTACTATAACCGAGTACTCAGCCTCTCCTTTCTACTTTCTAGAAATGATAAGTGTTTGTCCTAAACAATGATTTGCTAAGACACCTTAGATGATTGAATAATCACTCTAGACTTTTACACAAAAGATATTGAATGTAGTGTAAGGTTGCTTTGCTTTTTGCTTGCAGAACTTTGCATAGAGATTTGGTCAGCGTAATGGCTTGATCAAGTTCTGTAAGTGTTGAAGCTTCTGATGGCACTCTATTTATAGAGATGTCTGGGCATCGGTCATTTCGAATTTCGAAATAACTGTTGGAGGGAAACGGCTTCCTGTCGTTGTCATCCTGACTTGCTCAGAGCTCTCGGCCAATCAGATTTGTGTATCTTCTGTCCTCGGTCAGCTCAGCAGAATGTCTCCCATTTTATGGTAAAGTTAACTGGACAGCATATTGTGTCATCTGATCTTTACCCAAAGTAGAAATACTTTGTCTGGAAGTTTTCCTTAGCCAGCTGCTGTCTTGTACGTTTGTCGAATCTACTCAGCAGCTTCATCTTAAAGTTGTTCCCGAAGGTCTTCTAGATCCTTCTTTCGCTGAGTTGCATTTTGTCCAAAGCGATAACGTTTTGACAAACGCGGGCCGAGTAGTACTGAGTTGTTTGACTTGGGCTTTGACTTCCGTATTGGGCTTGGGCCTTTTGATTCTTGTGTCTTATAAACAATTTAACTCAACATTGAACAAACACATTAGTATAACAAATCAAAACATTTAAACTTAGTGTGTTTAGAATATGTATTTCAATTATACTTAAACAATTTTGTCAAATCAAAATTATGTGGAAAGGTGTTTCAACAAACAGTGTGGCTCCCAATCATGTTATGCAAGCTTGTCGTCTTCCTGAACCAGTTCTTAATAGTTTGGATAACATCAATCGGCGCTTCCTGTGGGGGGACTCAGAGGAGGGAAGGAAAATTCATCTTGTTCCTTGGAAGGAGGTTTGCCAACCTAAAGGTATGGGTGGCCTTGGGATTAGACAGACAAGGGATAATAACAAAGTTTTGTTAATGAAACTCCTTTGGAGGATGTGGCAATCTCCATCGGCTCTGTGGGTTCGGCTCCTGTGCGGGAAATATAGGAACGACGGAATTTTTGGGGGACAAAAAGAGAGAGTTCAGGTCTGTACCTTTTTATGGAAAGGGGCTAATGTAGTTTTTTCTGAGTTTTGTACTGGTATTGGTGTTGGAAATTAGGCTAAGGTATAGCAGCAGAAATATAAAATTTTAACCTATTTCCATTAACCCTAGGATCCGTTAATCGTTATTTCATATAAAGAGGGATAAGAAGAATTACCTTTTGATGATCAATCTATTGTTGTTAATGAAGTGCCCACAACTCTTCTTTGAGTTCCCAAGCACAAAATAGAACACAGGAAGATTAAGTTAGAATCAACCGTTGAATAGCAACCAAAGTAGATTGCCTCTAATTAATCAACACAAGATCAAGGATAAAAGAAATAAATGAAATCAATTGATCGGAAGGAAGCCGTAGAAAATCTCGTCCTCGAACTGGGAGTCGAAAATTCTCTCTCTTGCACTATATAGGATTTCAAAAATCACTCTAGGGTTAGCCTTAGTGTCTTTGGCCGAAATTCCCATGGGTATTTATAATCTCTTGTATCTAATCCCTAGTTAGATAGAATTAGGTTACTGAATAGGAATTCAATTCGGAATAGAATTCCTAATTATTATCTCATTATATATCTAATATATTAAGGATAATAATAATAACCTTATTGGATAATAATAGGAGTATTATAATCTAATTAAAACTCCTAACTTATTTATCTCTTAATTAATTTAATTCATAATCCTAATCTAATTAGAATTAATAAAATCAAATTAATTATTCATGTATTTTACTACATGGATTTCGACCCCCCCTATGGTCCATGGGCCTTATTGGGCTCAATTGGGCTTCCATCAATTAATTAACATCTATCTTTCTTTTAGGTTCCAAGTCTTATGTGTGACCCATTAGGTTCCTATTACTTCTAGCCGTATGCAACTATTAAATTAATTTTCAAAGAATTATATTTAATCTTTGCATAACAGAATAATGTACAGAGTATGTGATTAGCAAGTCCGTAATCATTCCCCCAGAGCCATAAGAAGACAGGTTGATTTTGTCGTTAACCTTTCTGTATTAGTTACAGTATAATTCGATCCTTTATCAACTACATCCTTGAACTGAATCTTATGACTATGGATGATGTCAAGTCACATATAGCGAGACGTTCGTTTTACTTGTACAGGCCGAGTCAACTTGAATAGATAGGTTAAGTGAAATCTGTATTTCAAGTCTTAAGCTATCACCTTGCAAGGATTTAGAGTCGAGTCTTCCACAAGCGATCCTTGGATGTATCTCCCATTTATCGGGAGTGATAAATGCTCAATCCAATATATAACGATCCCGCAATCACTTCCTGTGATACCCAATGTCTACTGTTCACACCCCAGAGTCATCTCTGTTAAGGATCGTGTTACACCAGAGTCAAAGCGTCACATTCCGTAATCCAGAATACCAATTAATATTCCTTTGAGTCTGAGGATTAGTTATATCTATTAATACCAATGAGATGAACATGTGACAAGGATGAATCTACCCATCCTGTTATCTCAAATCGGATCCCCAATCCTAATGAACTACTTTTCATCGGATCCATGTAACTGTCCAGATATCTGTATATATGAAGCTTGTGAGATCAGCTTTCTATCGGACAGAAGACATTGTTACATGCAAGTCTCAATAGTGATATATCAATCCTAAACATATCACTTGACTTGGGGTGGTTTTAAGTTTATTAGTTTATTATAAAGTTTTGTCTCACTTCATGCTTGTATGAACACTTTATAATCACTTTAAAACAAACTTACGGATTTCCTTTTATTAGACTTTATTTAGTGCTTAAAAGGGATTGCCTTTATATAGTTATAAAACATATATTTCATTAAAACAAATGATATAAAGAACAATTCATTTATATTAAGTTTGTATCCTAGAACAATTGTCTATAGGACACTAAACCCCAACAATTGGTTGGTCGGTTGGGAATGGTAGATCGATTAGTATTTGAAATGATGCCTGGCTTGGGAAGCGGCCTTTATCAGAGATTTGTACTTCTACTCCGCTTCCTGAGGTCCTAAATTGGAGAATTGCAGATGTTGTGTCTAAGGAAGGAGAGTGGGATTGGTCTAAATTTGAGCTTTTTTAAAATCTTGAAACTCTCCTGAGAATCCGGGGAGTTAAAGTTAGCAGTTTGGAGGAAGATGGTGATTCTCGCTGTTGGTCTTTTACTAATAATGGTGCTTATTCTTTTAAGTCTGCTTTTGAGGCCTTTAATCAAAATTTGGATGGATCTCCCTCTAACATTTGGAAAGGCATTTGGTCCTTGAAGGTCCCTTATCGTATTAGGAGTTTTCTTTGGCTTTGTGCTAAAAATAGGCTTATAACGAATGTTGAAAGGAAAAGACGACATTTGGTGGATTCTGATGTTTGTAGTAGATGTAAAACTCATGCAGAAACCAGTTGCCATGTTTTTAGAGATTGTGCTTGGAGTAAGGCTGTGTGGAGGAAAGTTCTGCCTGAGCAGTGCCTATATGCCTTCTTTTCCTATTCTGAACAAGACTGGTTTAGTAAAGGTGTTGAAGGGAATTTGTTGGATGAGCTTGAACATGGAGTAATTCTGTTTGCTGTGGTCTGTCACCAAATTTGGCATTGGAGGAATGTTGAGGTTTTTGCAGATGGAGCGGTTGTCATTCCTAATTTACTAGCTTTCTTCTTCAAAAAGGTTAATTCTATTATTGGGAGTTTCAAAATTGATAGTATAACTGGTTCTAACCAGATGTCGAATGTTCATCTAATTGGCTGGGATAGACCAAGTGAGGGGATGGTCAAGTTGAACACCGATGGACCGCGCAAAGAGGACGGAAAAATTGCTGCCGGCGGTGTTTTGAGAGATGCAAGGGGTGCCTAGGTGTCTGGCTTTGCTTAGAATCTGGGTTTGGGATCCTCTTTTATTGCTAAGCTTTGGGGTATTTTGTCTGGCCTTAGGATGGCAAAGGATTTAGGAATTAGGAGGCTGCTTGTGGAGTCAGACAATCTCAAAGCTGTCAGGATGATTTCTAATAAAAGGACTTTGTGTTTAGGGAGTCAGAATTTAGTTAAAGCTATTAGAAGGAGTTACTCCTCTTTTGATTCTATCAACTTTTGTCACGTTTACCGGGAGCAGAATCGGGTGGCTGATCGGCTTGCTGCTGAGGGGCATGAGAGGGCCTTGGGCGTTTCTATTTTCTCTTCTCCTCTTGATTTCTTGTTACCTTTGCTTTCTGATGATGTTGTGGGGGTTAGCTTTCCTAGGCTAATCCCGGGTTAATTTTTGTTGGGTTGTTTGTTTGTTTTTCCTTTTCTTTTTCTTTTTCCTACCAAAATAATAATAATAATTTATTTGCACAATTAAAACTAACGAAAAATATGTTAACGTGAAAAATGAGATGAAGTGAAAAACGAAAAACACGAAAAATGCAAAAAATACAAAAAAAAAAGAATCAAAATCAAATACAAAATTAGATTAGCTGAAATCAATTTAATTAGTGCATATATATAAAAAAAATTAGTTTTTTCTCGTTTTTAAATTTTCATGTTTTTCTACTTTTTGCGTTTTTTAGAATGATAAGAGATTAGATTGAGCTGTGAGATTTGATATATGAGAGGTTAGAGAAGCTTTGAGAGTAACACTTAAGATTACATGCTTTGAATGTAATGAGAATTCAACTCATTTTTCTATGTAATGGGGATTACAAGCTTTATTGAACAAAATGTAACCTATGCTTTTCTCATTACATTCCAATAAAATTAAAAATTGCATCCAAACATAGTAATAGGCTTTTGATATAATGGGCATTGTATTACGAAGTCCATTACGTCTTATCAAACGTACCCTTAATGTATTTAATGATACATTCTTTATTTCTAGTCGTTGGTGCCTTATGTAGGGATGTAAACGGGTTGGGACGGGACGGGGAATGCATTTTCCATCCCCGTCCCCGACTAGTCGGGGATTCACCATCCCCATCCTCGCGAGTTAAATGAGGACAAACTTATCCCCATCCCTGTCCCGTGGGTAATCCCCGTCCCCACGGGAATCCCCATTCCCCATTTACAGATGTTCAATAAATGTTATCCACATTTCCTATTCCTCATTCACTGCGGGGAATCACATTTTATGTTTAAAAAATCAGTAAAGATAAAAACGTTTAAGAAAGAGTGGCTAATAATACCAAGTATTAACATCCATTCTCAAATTTTTCAAATAAAACAAAAACTAAAAATTGAAACAACCAATCACCTAATTAAAATGTACTTAAATCATAAAAAAAATCACTTATCATGGGGAATAATCGGGGATCCTCATCGGGGATTAATGGGACGGGGACGGGATCCCCGCGGGGCGGGGATACCTTTCCCCATCCCCGTCACGAGAGACAAAAGTATCCCCATCCCCGTTCCATGGAGATCCTTATCGGGGATTTCTCGTCCCCGTTGGGGCGGGTCACCGATGGGGACGGGGAATCCCCGCCCCATTTGCATCCCTACTTTTATGGAACTATTTAATGCTATTGATTGCAGTGGTTGCATGGGAAATGGCTTAACGACAATAAGGGTGAATCTATCTTGGAAGGAGTGTATGTTCTAGCCTGGCGGACATAGGTCCTTTACGAGGCGTATCCACGTGGCGAGGTCTTTTATGGCATATGGCTTCTGACATATGGCGTATGGCTTCTGACATACGCCATTGCCTTGACTTAGCGGATCTTGTCCCACGGTGGAGCGTTATACCAATTCATCCTTCTATGTATGGATTCTTATGGATTTGTCCAAAGATAATATCTAGATCTTATTAATACTTTTAGAACAACATAACTTTAATTTTTCAAATATTAATAACAGGTTAATGTGTAATTTTTTGGTTTGTATATAACTTATGTAGTTATTTGTGTCAAATGGCTCGTATTACGTTTTTTTACCAATATTTAGTTTAGGGCTTTTTATATGAAAATTATATTTGACTATAAAATTATAATTAAATCATATTACCAAAATTAATTCTAAATATGTCACTATTTCCTATATATCATAAATAAAGCATGATTTTATATCATAATTTTAGAATTTTAGACCCTGGAAAATAAATCTTAAACCTCTAGTCTATAAACTTTAATCCTTAAAATATATTAAAAGTATTGTTTTGCTTAGTTTGACAAAGATGAAATTTTTACTTGGGCATGCTTGTTAAAGAGATTTTTAAAGTAAAATTAGAAGTTTGAGTAATATTAGAGGTTTTGACTAGTCAAACCTCTGTAGTGTGTTTAGTGAAGAGATATTTGAAAAAGTTGATTGGATTCAAAAAGCTAATTTTGAAAAAACTCATTTTATAAGCCTTTTCAATTAGTTTATTGCTCCATCTCTTTTTATGGACATTTTTACCCTCTAATTAATACCCTTTAATCTCAAATAAATGTTTTACCATGTTCTTATTTGATATTTTACATAAATAGCTAGCAATCAAATAATTTTATCAAACAAGTTCACACAATCCACTTGTCAAATTAGCTAGTCAAATCTGCTAATAAAAAAGGTAACCAACTAAGAGTTAATGTAATCAGCTAACAGTTAATTGTTAAACATGTTCTTAATATAATTCTTCAAAAATGAATTTTCGTATAAATTTCCCTTTTAATTTTATTAGTTACTCATGTTAACCAACTTAATTTTCACGTCCCTTTGTGTCAATTCATTTAAAATTGAGTTGTGTTTATGTTGATCTAAATCATGTCTTTTATCAATTTTAAGTTCTTAGTTATACATATCAAGGAGTCGAAAATTTAAATTCTTACACTTTTTTTTTTTTTAATTTCAAATCTAAAAACCATTTGCATTTGAATTTTGTTAATCGAACTTTTAAAGTCAATTAATTCCATAAGTACTAATGTTGAGCTTAACTATTAATTTATGATTATTGTCAAAAACTTGGACATCAAGTTTTTTTTTTTTTTTTTTATTTGTGTGGGGAACAAGTCTAGTAATCATGGGGATGAAGCCTTGCGTCCTATCAATACAAGTCTCAAATAAACACAAGATTGAAGTACTGTATGGTGGAGCAAAGAATTATATGAAAGCAATATAAAGGACAATTTCTACTATATGCAATATTTTTTTAATCCCCACCATATGTTGTATTTTTTTGTGGCGATATAAAACATCCACCATAATATATTACATGAATTGTGGCAAAATTATAGTGTATACTTATATTTTGTGGGAAAATTATGAATTCCCACAAATATATTGTAATTAGTGGGGATTTTAGTTTCCTCACTAATTTTTCACCACAAAAAATTCAATTTCTTATAGTGATCATTTGCGTTTAGAATTAATGAATTTTTTTAGTTCGTGAGTTTCATAAATTATTTTATCTTCAGTAAATATTCATCATTCCTCGTAGATGTGGACATAATTAGCCAAACTGCATAAAAATTATATTGTGAGTTAATTAACCTATAATTTTTTTTGATCGTATATCAAACTTATTTAATCAATACCTGATTCAGTCTAACAACCGGAATATATAAACTAATTTTGATATAAATTTATGTATAAAACAGGTATAAGCTGAAATGAAAAAGATTGTACTATTACTAAGGGTCATTTATTTTGTGGAAATAATATTTTCTTGGCTTTTCAAGTTTTATAGTCTTAGAATGAGAAGTTATATTTTTGAGCATTTGATGTAAGTGTTAGAGTATTATTTAAATTATGGAATTAAAACAAAATGATGAAAAAGGTTTTGAACATAAATGAATTCATGAAAATCATTACAATATAACTAAAATTTCATTTAAGTGCTAGTTGTGATTAAAAAAGAATATATGAAAAGAGAAGGCAAGGTAAAAACAATAATGTTTGAGCAATTAATTAAACATCTGAAAATAAAAAGTAAATAATCTTATTTAGGCGTTGATTAATGAGTAATACTAATTATAGGATGGAGTTGAAGCATTAGGTCCTTGGAGTACTTCCATAATCCTGTTTGCGATGGCAGTTGCATAAACACAAGATCCTTCAGTTATCTGCGCAAATGGATTAGAATTAGAAATAGAAATGAAGAAAATGAAGATGTAATTAAGAAAAAGGATGGATGTAATTATTACTTTGGTGTTAAAGAGAAAGCTATAGTAATCACCAACATGGCCACCAGCAACATGATGAAGATCAAGGTGAAGTTCATCAAGGACTTTCGATACATAAAGCAAACGATTCATTCTCTTTCTCTGAACAAGTTTAATGGTAACTTCATCATCGATTATTCGAACATCAACTTCACTATCCTTTGATTTCCTTTGAAGCCAAGAGCTTCTTAGTGATCCATTTCCATTCTTGAATGCTTCTTCACCACCGGGTTCCGTTGAATCTAATTCTTCTTCTGTTTTGAGTCTCTTGATGTTCCTGTCTCTACCATTACCACTACGACATCTCTTCTTCTCCACTAACATTTTCAGTTCATTTACGCTTCTCATTAGCTCTTTTATGTATCCAATTGCATCTCCAACTATTGATGCTCTATCTTTCTTTCCCATCAAACAACCATACAAAACAATCTACTCAATAATAATAATCTCAAATCAAATAATCAAATCAAATAATAAAACAAATCTCAGGTACCTTGGTAGGGTTAGGAACTAAATCCCTTAGGATTTGGTAAGTATCCTTGACGTGTACTCTCCTTTGGCGTTCATTCACGAATTGTTTGCTTACTTTTCCAGATTTCCTTATTGCTCCTCCTCCTTTACCCATATTAAAATTGAATTCCATTACTCCATCATCAATCTGCTGTTCTCCTTCGCAATCCTGGTAAAGTGGAGATTGAAACAAATCCCTAATCAAAGGAGGTTGGGGGAGGTACAAAATAGGGTCAGAAGAAATATCGGGCATGGGAAGGTCTCCGGTGAAGGAGATTGAAGAATTGGGTAGGAATGAAGAGCATTTGGATAAGTGGTAAAGGGTGAGATCTGGTACTGGTAAAGAAGAATTGAAAGGTAAAAGGTGATTATTGGATGATGAATCTTGGAGTAAAGCCGCCATTTCAAGGTGATTCTGAAGCTGAATTTCCATGGCAGCAGAAGAAAGGTCTTGTGTTGAAAGTCTGTGATTATTGTTCTCTTCAAAGGAATCTGTTTGTTGGTACATTTTTCTTTTTTCTGGAAGAAGAAATCAAATCAAATTACAGAGGAAAAAGAAGTTAGGAAATTGAAAAAGAAAGAGAGAGAAAGATGGAACTGCAAAAGGTGCATGCCATACCATACGTATTATTATTCTCACAAAGGGAAGTTGGTTACTCTCATTCTTCCTACTGGGCCCCACTCTCTTTTCTTTTCTAATTTTATTACAAATTCAGTCTTGCTTCCTTAACCATCAAAAAAGTGACCACTCGATAAAGTAAATTATCTACCCTCCTTTTTTTACATTTTCTTTTATTCTTTCTTTAACATGTATAAACAGATTTTACAAAGGAAAATTATAAACTTGGGTCAAATAGGAGATTCATTTACATATTTAATTCATTTACTCAAAGTACTGTATATTTAGATTATTTTTGTATGACTTTTCCAAAATACCATCAATATGTTTGTAATTTTACGGCGTGGCCGTCAACCTCCCGTCTGACTTCGTGAAACGATGCTTTCGCAACGTATGCAAAGCTAATGTTTGGCTTAGTTGATGATTTTAATCCGCATATGCGAAATCTGGACGTGTTTTTAAGAGTGTTCGCAAAGTGGTATATAACAAAAAAGGTCAAACAACAAGAGATTCTAACATTAAATGCATAATATTATCAAAATTTACAACAAAATTGCCACAATAAACTCCTTTCAAATCATTTCAAAGTAAACGTGGTGAATCTGGAGGGAAATTTCTCTCTTTACAGGAAGTTCAGACTTTTTGGGATAATAAATGGAAGTGCAGACTTTTTGGGATGGATGTTTTCCATGGTGCACACCAAGGTTGGTACAATCTCTCATAACAAATCATTTTAAAGTGAATGTTTCAATCTTGAGGGAAATTTCTCCCTATATAGGAAGGAAAGTCATCTCCCCTACACCTCATAAGCCGCCTTCCAAAAAGGGATGTTATGTATTCAACCACCTTCAGAAAAAATTAACCGTGTTAGGCAGAAAAAATGACGATTTGTGTTCATTAAATGAGGATTAGCGAAGCATGCAAATGTAAATGTGTAGAGAAGATGATGATTTTTCTTAGCGAATCGATGTTTTCGCGAAGTATGCAAGGTCTGAAATGTGACGATCTACGTTGCATACCGATGCTTTCGCGAAGTCTGCGAGTGAAATCATGAACTTTTCTACTCGCAGACTTCGCGAAATAATCGATTCGCTAAGTAGATCGTCACGTTTCAGGCTCTTTCTCATTGCAGATCTTCACGAAATCATCGACTACGCGAAGTGATTTTCAGGGAAAACAGAGAAAACAGTAGGTACTTACATTTTTCGCGTCTTTCACCCTTAAAATCGACAATAACAATATGATAAATTGAGAAAAATAATGAAAATAACGTAGAATAACCATTTCTTCGATGGTCACAAGAAGAAAGAAACAAAGGAACAAGCAGGAACAGGAATATGAAGAACCATGGCTTCATTTTCTAGGATTAGAAAGATGAAGAATCAAGAGATGAAGAGAGGAAGAAGAGAAATACATTGTGATGTGGAGAAATTGTGCACATTTCGTGCAATTTAAAGAAAGAGAGAAAGATCAAAGGTCTGAAAATCATTTGGGGAAGAGCAGCGGGTTCGCGTAACCGGAAAGGAGAAGAGGGAAGATAAAAGGGTAAGGTATTTTGGAAAAGTCACACAAAAATAGTCTAGATATGTAATAGGTTAAGAAAATGGGTTAAATATATAAATGAGTCTCCCATTTAATTCAATTTTATAATTTTTCCATTTTACAAATCAAATTGTTCAAATAAATAATTTGAGATTCTTTTTGGTTATTTATTTATTTATTTAAGCATTAGAATAAAAATAAAAACCAACTAACTTGTACCAACAATCCCCAATAATAAATATCTCATAGCAACAATAAACATCTGTTTGTTTACTACTATTATTTATTATTAGCTAATTAATTATTAATATTTAATAAAATTATAATTAAATATTACTGTTAGTATATAAAATGTTTAATACATATATATTTTAAATAAATTATAAAAATAAAAATTATAATACATAAATTAATAAAAAAAATAATCTAAATAACTAAATAATAATTAAAAATTTCTACCAAAAAAAAAAAAAAAATAATAATTAAAAATATTAATCTATTGAATAAAGCAAAACATTGTCCTTTCGAAAATAATATTATAAAAATATTAATAATGTTAAATAATAAATATGTTTTTTTGGAAATAAAAAGAATAAATTTACCAACATCAAATAAATACAGATAACTATTCATGAAAAACTAAAACGTATGAAAAAAGCTCCAAATCGCTAATGTTTTGGAGCTTTTCATAAAAAAAAATGTTTGTATATATTTGAATTTTATTTTTATTAGGCAATTTGTAAATATAACCCTGTGATTTCACTGATTTACAAATGGATGATTGTGGTTTTTTTGTTACTAAAAGAAGATTAAGGTCTTCGCCTTAGCAAAACTAAGAATTTTTAGGTTGACATCGTGAGTTTTGACTATTGATAATATCAAATTAGAAAATTACAATTAAATTTGTTTAGTGCTACATTTATCATAGAACTATGTTTTCGATTTTCCAAAAATAATAATTTTTGGAGTTTTCTCTCTCGTAATAAAAGTTACCTAAATTACCTCAAAATTAAAAAGTTAATCAATAGTCAAAAAAACTGAGAGTGCCAACAAAAGAAATCTCTTGTTTTGCTAATGACGAGTACCCCACTCCTCTTTTTACAAAAAAAAAAAACATATACTCTAATTTACAAACAAACGAAACCATATTGGTTATATTTGAAATTTGCCTTTCTTTTTTTTATAATCTTTTTTACAAGAAAATGGATATTTCATTAAGAAACAGAATTCAAAGCCATACAAATAAAAGTGGGGGCGCAAAGACCCAAATCCCACGGTCAGACTCAGAACTAGATGCCCTAGTTAACAAGTGGGCAACCCAATTTGCAGTCTGTTTAGAGAATATAACTATATTAAGATCCTTTAAAAGAGCTTTATCCAAAACAATGACAAAATGAGAAACCAGCACACTAGTACTATTAAGTGCCAAAACTAGGAGTTACGAATCCGATTAATCAGTTAATTAGTGTACAATTGTACTAAATTGGTAGACAAACATTAAATATACCAATAATATAATCAGTTACGGGCAATCCAAAAACTATTATACTTAACAAAGATTCTAATAATATAATTCTAAATCAAATATAACTTAGAACAATAAATGACATATACTAATTATATAATAAATCTAATTTCTAATTATATTTAATTTATTTCGTTCTGTTCGGTTAATTCGGTAATTTTGATTTAAAAACAAACCGACCGAAATTACCGAAATATTATAAAAAATAAAACCGAAACCGAACCTAATAGACTGAAAACTGAACTAAAAAAACCGAAATTTATCAGTTCGGTCGGTTATTTCGGTTCGGTTCGGTTTTTGCACACCCCTAACAATAACTCAACATAATTTTACGAAACACTAATAATTGATCAGCTAATAATAAACAGTTAACAACAACAGTAAACAACTAACTACACCAGCTAACAGCAACAACAACTATCAACTAATAGTTAAACCAAACAGACCCTAAAAGCAGCTATTACACTATATTTTATGTGGTTTGGAATAAAAACATTGTTTCAAAAAAAACACCCATAATTATGAATAGCTAAACTAAACATGTCGTTAATTAAGAAATTATAAATTTATAAAGATCCCCCCCAAAAATATAAGATAACAATTAATCACCAAAAGTATAAGATGACAACTTAATTTTTGTTTTTATTTTTTAGACATTATTGTATTATTATTTTTTCGAAAAAAATAAATAAATAAGTACTACTAACATAGACAACAGATGAAACATCGTAACTTTAAATTTACAGAGAAGCAACTGTAATTTAATTTTTATCATCTGAACTATTTTGAACCTTCAGATCTAAATTATTTATTTTATTTTATTTTTAATTATGAAATAATAAGACTATGAATAAATTTTTTTTATCAATATATAGTTTTTTCTTATTTTTTTTATCATCATTCATGTTATTTATATACAGTAAAACCTCTATATAGGAATACACTTGGGACCGAACTATTTGTATAACAATTGGGAGGTTATTACTAAATAGAGTTTGGTATAATAAAAAATTTCAACATATATAATTTTAAATTTTAAATAATACCACTTGAAATTGGTTAAGATTATCATAGGCATACATGGTTTATATATAATGTATAACAATAGACATTAATGGAATAAATTAAATATTTAGAATTTCAATTTAGAGTTTAGGTTTTCAATATATAGATAATTGAAAGAGTTTTATGGGAAAAATATAAACATCAATGAGAATACTAAATATTTATAATTTCAAGTTGTAGTTTGGGTTTCCAACTCGTAAATAATTTCAATAGTTTTTTTTAATATTTTATGATTTAGTTTGAATTCTTAATATATACATATAAATATATAATTATTACTATATGGAGGCATAATTTCTAAAGGTGGGACTTGAAAAGTGTATAACAAATAACGTTTGTGAGGTTATTCCTATTTATAACTGGCTCAAGTTGGGACCAAGTTTTTTTTATAACAAAATAGAGGTTATTCCTATATAGAGTATTCCTATATAGAGGTTTTACTGTATTTAGGTATTTAATCATCTTGTTGTTGTTTTTAATTTTTTTATAGTACCATCTTGTTGAATTTAGATTTGAACTATTCTTAAAAGTCAAATCTGGAATATTATTTAAGAAAAAAGAGTTGTTAACTACTTCAACTAACAGTTTATATTATTTTTCGGTCTAAGTGCTTCAAATTTTCCTATTTTGTGGATCTATTTTGAAGAAGAAGTTCATTCTTCCTCCTTCTCTCGGGTTAAGTTTAATGTATTTTTCTTTATCGTAATTTCTTTTTAATCAGTGTTTATATATTTTATCGGATCTCTTTATCAGTTTGAATTGTATTTGCTCTCTATTATTTTGCTATTCAAACGTTTTTCGGATTTAGCAAGAACGGAAATGATTTATTTTGTCCGTGGATCAATATATCTACATGGTTTTAACAAAAAAGGGACTTAGATCCGACCTAAATGATGGGTAAATTTCACCAATGGTGTACAACCTTTGCCTCATTTCACACTTTGGTGTACAACCTTCATTTTGTCACACTAATATATACGAACTTACAGGTGACCTCACACTATGGTGTACAGCAGGTAAAAATGACCGGTCAATGCAAAGTCAACGCGCCACATCAGCGGTTTGACCGGTCAAAAAGTCAAAAATTGACCCACCACATGTGCAATTACTTTTATACCCTTTTATTTTCCACTAATTAAAAACTCCTACTTTCTTCTTCCTCCAACTTCTCTCTAACTCCTCTCTCTCTCTCTCCTTTTAATTTTCTACTGCTCCTTTTATTGGCCCATGGTGGATTGTGTCCTCCTTGCAACAACAGATTCTTCATGCATCCTCCTCACAACAAAGGTGCCTAAAAATGCAACAAATTCTTCATGCGTCCTCCTCACAGCAGCTATGAAAATTATCAATGACACAACTTCAAACGCAAAATTATAACAAGATCTGGGACTAAAACAAAATGGATAATTTAATAATGATTACCAATTTTCATAATGCAAGTTGAACATGTGTAATGATGGGTTGTCTAATGATTACATGATTCAATTTGGGGGGTTTTTGGATGTGGGTTTAGTTTAGAGTGAGAAAGGGAGTGAAGAATTTGAGGAAGAGAAACCATTGAAACTGGGGATTGAATACAAATTGAATTTGGGATTTTTCTGGAATTGGGAAGATGGTTAGTAAATCACATTGTGTCTGCTTGTAACACCTGGATACTAATTAGCAAATTAATAAATTAAGCTAGTGTAAGTAAATTACCTATTAAAACATGCTGACAATGCTAAGATAATATGCGATAGGATTGGTGTGTTAGAAATCTTAGATTTCATCATAATATTAGACAAACATAATTGCCTAGATGTTTGAATAAAATGATTTTCACAAACACTTAATAACAGTCAGAAGAGCGTACCTTGATCCATGATAATTATAATCGAGTTCTTCTGGAATCACGAGAATTGTGTTTCTCTCACTTAACCCTTTAGACTTTACAGATTTTCTAGATGGAGAGAAAACGACTTTTAGATAAGTTAGAGAGAGGACCAATTCTTATTTATGTTCTATAAATATACCTTCCATCAAGGCATCTCTTCATCCATAAGGTACATTTTCATTAATAAACCAATAGGATTCAATGTACCATTTGGTTGATCAAACATGATGATTGATCGTACCCTTACGTAAACTGGCCAATAGGATTTATTGTTTTATTTTATCAAACCATATAAGTATATAATATACTAGACCATATTTTAACTTGATGTAAATTATGGAAAATCCAACATTCTCCCACTTGGTCCGTATGAAATTATATATATACAGTTTAATAACAAACATAAGGCGCGCATTAAAAATAAATCCATTACCATACTGGTCACAACATAAAGTCATTATTAAGCAATAAGACTAATAAGGATCATAGCGGTCGTATGTCAGTTTATCGACATAGTTCCTTCCATGTATCACAATATAAATCTTATGCTTTACATGAACTATAATAAGGTTTTTCATGATGGTCCAACAATAATGTCTTTCTTGGAGACTATATCCTGTTTAATTCCCTTAATGCATTCATGTATATATACTATTCATAAGAAACAGGATTCATAAAAATTTATATCAGAAACAATATTGAAATGAGCTCAGAGTGTCAAATACATTATAACGTAAGATATAATTATAACATCATTAGTGATATCCGATAATCCCCATTCTTTCAACATGTTCCCTAAATACCTTAGGGGATAATCCTTTTGTCAACGGATCCGCAACCATAACATTTGTGCTAATATGTTCTATTGACACTCTTTGTTTCTGAACTTCTTCTTTAACAACAAGGTATTTAATTTCCATATGTTTAGCACCTTGAGAATACTTGTCGTTTTTTTTTAAAAAAAAAACTGCTGCAGAATTATCACATTAAATTTTCAGCGGCTTGGCAATACTATCGACAATTCCAAGTCCTGAAATAAAGTTCTGCAACCATAATACATTTATCGTGGCCTCAAATCATGCCACGAATTCAACCTTCATAGTGGATGTAGCAATTATTGATGCCTTTTAATATATGCTTTCTGAGACAATCCCAATAATCCTTGTGATTTTTCACGAAATATTTCTATTCCAATCACATAGGATGTCTCAACCATATCTTTTATTTCAAAGCTTTTAGAAAGAAATTCTTTGATTTGACGTAATAAACCAAGATTGTTAGTTGCAATCAAGATATCGTCAACATACAGAACTAGAATTATAAACTTACTCCCACTGATCTTCAGATATATACATTGATCAATAATGTTTTCCTTAAATCCAAAAGATGAAGGAATTAAGAACAAACGTTACTAGAAAATTTTCATTCACTTCCATTTCCATAGACTTTAGTCTTGTAGCAAACATTTCAATAATATCTTGATGCATGGTACAAGAACCATCAAACTTAATAGTGGTTAAAGTACCCATTAGTGTCCCAGCAAGAGACTTATCAGCAGACTCAGACTGGGAACATTCTTCCACAAATTTCATAAATTCCCTAGCACTTTCGGTTTTATTTATCGTGGACTTTATGTTGTTTGCTACTGTCATTCGCATAAACATTAAGCTTAGTCTGTTAGATTTTTCCCATGCTTTATAGGCAGATCTCTGTTCGGCACTACTAGTAGCGGTAAGTGCATTAGGTGCATCAATTAAGAGTGCCAAATCAAGATCTAAAATGCCAAGGTGAAATTGAATTTGTTCACACCATTCAGAGAAATTAAGTTCATTGAACTTAGTTACAGACATAGCTTGCGAATGAAGAGAAACAGGAACAGATGCTTTAAAGATATATAAATATACCCATCCATTAATGCTTTGAGTAATAAATTTAATTTCAATAATATAGATCCATAATTTTACCATCATCAAATGTACATTGAAATTTTCCTTTGGGTAAAATAACAATATACAACAATCAAACAAAACATAATTGATGCTTAATTTAATTACACGTAATTTGTAATTAATATACTCCAATTAGATATATTTGTTATCTTTGGATATACTAAACATGTCTAATCAAGCATATCAATTTACCACATAATGTCCATAAATTATTAAATAATCAATCAACCTTTGGGCGATTCATAATATTTTATAACAATGAACTCCAATATACTCGTGATAAAATATTTTCATATTATCTCAGTTATAAGCATCACATACACACGAGTAATTCAATTTTCTTTAATATAACATCTATAAAACCTTTCTAATTTGGCCACTTTGGTGACTAACAAATTACACATAATATAGATATCAAATTAAATATATATACTCAGAACAACAGTTCATATGTACATTATGCATATAAATAATTTGTGCCCATACTTAAACCTTTGCCTTTAATTTGAACATTGTAATATTGATAACATCGGGATATTATCGCAAGGATCAAAAGAGATAATCGCCTCAAGTATGCCACGTGGCATAGGAAGCCGCCCGGTGGATCCCCCTGGGTTAGCTCTAAGAGATCCGCTGGCGGATCTCTATGGCGAATCTCTCCATTTACCTAAGTAACGGCTAACCGTCAACTCGGCCATAATGATCATTAAATGAATCATTAATAGTCTTAACCCGCCAGGTTAAGAGTAACTTGTAACCGCCATTAAATGAGCATTAATGGAGACTCTCTAGTTACCTAGAAGTTACAAATCCATCAAACTATAAATAGCCTACGTCTAGGCTATCGAGGTATATATTCTTACTCTTCGCTAAGCTTTGTCCATACAGTTTATTCTCCATATTTGTCACTGACTTTGGCATCGGAGTGTCCCCAGCCGATCCCAACGGCGCCTCACAGGGACGTGATCCAATCAGAAATTTCTCCAGTGTTATCAATTGGTGCGGTGAGCGTGGAATCCTTGGTCAAATAAAGGATTTTTTGTTCACACTGAAACTTCATGACGAAGGAAAGACGAAATTCCTCCTCTGAGATTAAATCACTGATAATTACACCGCCAAGTGCTGGTCGCACAGATACGACCACTCCTGAGAATTGTTATAAATGTCACAAGGAAAATGGCTATGCGGATGCTCGCTGGAAGTTGACTTGAAAAACCAAACGACTTGGTGGACAAGGTAAATTGGATCGATTTATCCAAATAGAAGGAAGAGAAGATGATAGACTCAAGGAGGACTCGACGAAAAGGAAGAGAAAAAACATAATTAACGTCATATCTGGCGGACCTGGTTATCAGCCAACGGCAAAGAAGGCAAGGATGACCACCCTTGAGAGAATGTCATTAAACCGCCCTTTTTCAGATACAGGTCAGAAGATTGCACCCCATGCGGACGCACTGGTTGTCACCGTGAGGGTTGAAGGTTGGGAAATGAGGCGAGTAATGATTGATATGGGAAGTTCATGTAACATCATTACGCGAGGAGCATTCGCTAAACTCAAAATTGATCCTGTCCGGGTAGAACCAACTGTGGTCGATATTTTAGGAGTAACTGGTCATACCATTCAGACGAAAGGTCAGGTTACTTTGGACTGCGAGCTTACTGGGGATGATCAAGTTTGGAAAGAAGATTTGGAGTTTTCAATCTTAGATGGACAATTAGCTTACAATGTTATCCTTGGATGACCTTTTATCTCCGAAGTTGCAGCTCTTATCTCCATTCGCCATTTAACACTCTACATTCCCACGGTCAAGGGATGCATGATGGTCAAAGGTTGTCAAAAAGTAGCCCAAGAGACATATTCTGCATCCTTAATGATTCGCCCTCAATCTAAGGAGGAGGATGAGGAGGAACGCGTCACAATGGCTTTGGGGGAAACCGAAATGTACCCTGTGGCGGATGGGAAGCAGGTGCGGATAGCTAAAAGTCTACAAGGTGAGATTAGAGACGCAATCACCAAAGTACTTGGCGAAACTGAAGATGTTTTCGCGTGGAAGGATGAAGTACTCCCCGGGATTAGCCCAGACGTGATCACCCATAAACTCAACATTGACAAAAACGCGGTTCCTGTGGCTCAGAAGAGGAGAAACCATGGTCCGGAAAGGAAAAAAGTGATTGAGGATGAAATCGCCAAGCTCCAAAAGGCGGATGCCATCGAGGAGGTGCTGTATACCCAGTGGTTGGCGAACATCGTACTAGTCAAGAAAGCTGGCGGGTCTTATCGTATGTGTATCGATTTCACAGATCTTAATAAAGCTTGCCCCAAAGATAATTATCCTCTACCGTGCATAGACATGCTTGTAGATGGAACTTCCGGTCACGCAATGTATTCCTTTACTGATGTAAAGTCTAGTTATCATCAAATCCCTATGGAGCCCTCGGATAGAATCAAGACCTCGTTCGTAACACATCAGGCCACTTATTGTTTCAAAGTTATGCCCTTCGGGCTCAAGAATGCGGGAGCTACCTATCAAAGGATGATGAACAAGATATTCGCGGACAATAAAAGTGGTAATTATTCCGTCTACGTAGATGACATGATCATTAAAAGCACGACGGCAGAAAGGCATGCAGAAGATATAAAGGAAGTACTGGGCGTACTGTGACACCACAACATCAAGTTAAATCCCGAGAAATGCACTTTTGGAGCTACATATGGAAAATTTTTAGGATTCATGATCAGTGAAAAAGGAGTTAGCCCAAACCCTGACAAAGTCAAAGCAGTTCTTGAGATGCAAGCGCCCCGGAACATCAAGGAGGTACAACGCCTTAACGGGCGTATCATAGCCTTGGGCAGGTTTATTTCTTGCTTAGCCCGTAGATGTCAGCCTTTTTTCGAAGTTATCAAACAGCAAAAAAGCATTCGAGTGGAATGAAGATTGTCAGAATGCCTTTGAAGGAATCAAGCGGTTCCTCATAGAACCACCTATGATGAGTCGACCTGTGAAGGGAGAAGATTTATACATGTATGTATCGGTCATGGATAAAGCCGTATGCACGGTCATGATACGGGAGGAGGATGGCCAACAGTTCCCAATTTATTACGTGAGCAAGGTTTTGAAAGATGCTGAAACCAGATATTCAAGACTAGATAAAATGGCACTGGCTGTTGTAACCACGGCAATACGCCTTAGGCCATATTTTCAGGCGCATACAGTAATAGTTCGTACCAATATACCAATAAGAAAAGTATTGCAGAAGCCGGACACTTCGGAAAGGTTGATGGAATGGGCGATCCGCCTAGGCGAATTTGATGTAAGATATGAGAGCAGGTCATCATTGAAAAGTCAAGTCCTGGCGGACTTCGTGAATGAATTCACTGATGAGGGGATATCTCATCCTAAACCTCCGTTAGAAGAATGGTCGATGTATACCGACGGGGCTTCATCGGCGGAGGGAGCAGGGGTGGGAGTTGTGATCAAGGGTCCCCATTACATAAAATTACGGTACGCAGCAAAATTAAATTTCCATGCCACTAATAATGCTGCTGAGTACGAGGCCCTGATATTGGGTCTACGTATACTTCAAGAGATCACCCCGGAGCGGATCGTGATCTACAGTGATTCAAAACTAATGGTCAACCAAGTCATCAAGAATTACGAGGTAAAAGACGAGATCCTGGCCAAATATGTAGCAGAAGTCAAAAAATTGCTAGATAACCTTGAAGCTAAAGAAGCCAGATGGGAATTGGTTCACATACCAAGAGAATCCAACACAGAGGCGGATCAATTGGCTAAAATGGCTTCTTGTGAGGCAAACTGGGCGGATCCGGACTGTCCCTTCGAGGTAAAAATGGCCCCGACGTTTGTATCTGCAGAAGTAACCCTACTCACAACAGTGGAAGATGATTGGAGGATGGTTATCCGCCAATACTTGCTAAATGGAACATTACCTGAGGATAAAGAAGAGTCGCGAAGGATAATCAGAAGGGCAGCTTATTTCTCCTTGATCAATGATGGTCTTTATAGAAAATCCTTTAGCCACCCTTGGTTGAAGTGCATTCTACCTGAGGAGGGACAGCAAATCCTTAAGGAGCTACATGAGGGATCTTGTGGATCACACGAGGCATCCGCCACGATTTTGAAAAAATCCAGGTTAGCAGGTTTCTACTGGCCCACGGCCGAGTTAGACGCCCAAAGTTTGGTAGAATCTTGTCACAGTTGCCAGATTCATGCAAATGAGTCACACACCACCAAGCACTTCCAAAAACCAATCATAGAGGGCCGTTCGTTCGCCCTCTGGGGAATAGACATTGTTGGCCCATTTCCTCCAACTCGCCGGCAAAAGAGGTATGTAATAGTGGCGGTGGACCATTTCACCAAATGGGTGGAAGCCGAGGCTGTTTCCTCCATTACAGCGGAGCGGATAGTGGAGTTTGTTAGGGACAACATCGTGGGAAGATACGACATTCCACATACTATTATCACCGACAACGGGACACAATTTAACTGTGGCAAATTCAAGGCTTTTTGTGAGGGATTGGGCATCCTGAACAGATTCGCTTCCGTTTATTATCCTCAGTCCAATGGAATGACCGAAGTAACCAACCGAACAATTGTAAAAGGGATAAAAAAGAGACTAGGAGAACACGACAAAAAATGGGCGGATTAGCTTACGAGTGTTTTGTGGGCCTATCGTACAACTCCTAGAACTGCTACGGGAGAAACGCCATTCGCCCTTTCTCATGGAGTGGAGGCCGTAATCCCAGTTGAAATACAAGTCCCCAGTGATCGAGTGGCCTTTTATTGCGAAGAGGACAATGATAAACGGTTAAGGGACCGCCTAGATCGGGTTGAAGACCGTAGAAACCAATCCTATGTGCGCGTGGCAGCGTATAAGCAGCGGATTGCCTCTTATCATGACAAAAATGTCAAGCTTGTGGATTTGAAGATGGGGGATCTGGTGCTTCGTAAAGCTGATAAAATCCAATCTCGAGAAGGCAAAGGCAAGTTAGGGATCAATTGGGTAGGTCCATACCAGATAGTGGAGAAGGTTGGACCAGCCACATTCAAAATACAAGATACGGAGGGCAATACGCTACCACGCACATGGAATCTCCAAAATCTCCGCAAATACTTCGTCAGAAAATGAAGCACGCTCACGGTCTTGAGTACTCTTTTTTCCTTTAGCAAGCTTTTTTTTCCCATGTGGGTTTTCTTGTTAAACGGTTATCAAATGAAGCTCCTTTATAAAAGACCTATTCGCTGTAATAAGGTGTCTTTTCCATTAATAAACATGGTTGATCAACTTTACATCCTTTACTGTTGCAATTTCAGTATGTAACAAAGAGAACATCCCGAGTTCTCTACATTCACAATAGATCCGCCACTAGGCGGATCACGGTCACCGATAGAGTTAAAACGATCCTTGGACGCAAGGTCTCTACACTCTCATATCCTTCCCAGAGAAGGATTTATAAGTCCTGCGGGCGGATCATTTCACCTCAAAGATAGGTAACAAATTGAACCCCTGGGCAGCTTTACTTCCTCCAAGAAGGAATAGAACAGCTTCAAAAGCTTCACAAAGGTTCATATAATGGAGTATGGCTGGCCACCTACTCCAATCTTTAAGTAAAAACGGAAAAATAGGGTTATCCCCTTTCTTCTTCGCCCTCACTACTTGAGGATCCTCCTCCGCATTCATAGATTCGCCACCAGTAAAGATACCACCTAAGGAACAAAATGCTCACCGAAGCATAGAACGGCACGCAGAAGTCCAAAAGCCCTGAAGGACTTTAAAAGCCTTTTGAGGGGGCTTCTGATAACATCGGGATATTATCGCAAGGATCAAAAGAGATAATCGCCTCAAGTATGCCACATGGCATAGGAAGCCGCCCGGTGGATCCCCCTGGGTTAGCTCTAAGAGATCCGCTGGCGGATCTCTATGGCGAATCTCTCCATTTACCTAAGTAACGGCTAACCGTCAACTCGGCCATAATGATCATTAAATGAATCATTAATAGTCTTAACCCGCCAGGTTAAGAGTAACTTGTAACCGCCATTAAATGAGCATTAATGGAGACTCTCTAGTTACCTAGAAGTTACAAATCCATCAAACTATAAATAGCCTACGTCTAGGCTATCGAGGTATATATTCTTACTCTTCGCTAAGCTTTGTCCATACAGTTTATTCTCCATATTTGTCACTGACTTTGGCATCGGAGTGTCCCCAGCCGATCCCAACGGCACCTCACAGGGACGTGATCCGATCAGAAATTTCTCCAGTGTTATCAAATATATAAAAATAATTATAGTCCGTAAGTATTAAAATAAAATAAAAAACTTCGAATTCATCTGACAATTAATGGCCCTTGCTCAGTACAAACTGATTTGCCCAGTAAATATTAATTCAAACTCAGACACATCTCTCTAACATATGGCCGACTTAATTGAAAATGGCCATTCAAAATGTAAACATATTTTGCAATTAATCAAGCATAGAGAAAACGATAACAGTGCCTTTGATTTAAGAACATGATAAAGTATATAAAATCAATAATTTAATTGTTGTTGTTTCTTTTCAAATAACAATTAATCAAATCTTGCATAATACCATAAAGCTTCATCATTGAACAAATTAAAACAATTACATGAAATCAATTTTGGTTAAAGCATATGACACAATAAATTATGTGAAAACATAATCGGAAAATCATCAATTCACAACAAGGCTCTGATACCACATGTTAGAAATCTTAGATTTCATCATAATATTAGACAAACATAATTGCCCAGATGTTTGAATAAGATGATTTTCACAAACACTTAATAACAGTCAGAAGAGCGTACCTTGATCCATGATAATTATAATCGAGTTCTTCTGGAATCACGAGAATTGTGTTTTTCTCACTTAACCCTTTAGACTTTACAGATTTTCTAGATGGAGAGAAAACGACTTTTAGATAAGTTAGAGAGAGGACCAATTCTTATTTATGTTCTATAAATATACCTTCCATCAAGGCATCTCTTCATCCATAAGGTACCTTTTCATTAATGAACCAATAGGATTCAATGTACCATTTGGTTGATCAAACATGATGATTGATCGTACCCTTACGTAAACTGGCCAATAGGATTTATTGTTTTATTTTATCAAACCATATAAGTATATAATATACTAGATCATATTTTAATTTGATGTAAATTATGGAAAATCCAACATGGTGAATAATGGTTTCTGGCAACGATGGAATCTTATGGTGGTATTTGAAGAAAGAGCTGTAAAGCTTAACAATTAAGCTTGGATGTTGGATTTTTTTTTCTTGGTTGCAGTGTTTTCCAGAGGTTTTCTTTTGTAATCCTGATTAATTGAAAATTGATCTTGCTGTTTGGTTTTTTTCTTGGTTGCAGCTTTTGAGGCATTCAATAAAAAAACAACCTAAAGAAAAAAAATAGTTTAGAGCAGTAGGAAACTATGGAGAAAGGTTTTTTTGGCTGGATTGGTACAAAGAAACAGCTTTCATACCTGTAGATTAGAATTTATTAAAAAAAAAATTGTTACAGCAGCCATAGAAGAGAAGAAAAATTGAGGAGAGAGAGTGTATTTTAATGGCGGAGAAAATAGTTTGGGATTAGATATGAAGGGAGGAGAGAGGAGAGAGAATGCACTTTAATGGTTATAGGAGGGAAATCATTTAAGGATATTTTAGTAATTTTATAAATAGTGACTCCACTTTTTTAAATTAGCTGGATAAAAAAAGCTGACATGGCAGGTTGACCAAGCGTTGAACGGTCATTTTTACCTGTTGTACACATAGTGGGAGGTCACATGTAAGTTCGTATATATTAGTGTGACAAAATGAAGGTTGTACACCAAAATGTGAAATAAGGCAAAAATTGTACACCATTGATGAAATTTACCCCCTAAATGATTAAGATTCGATTGCTGATGCTTTTCTGCGGATTTGGATTTCCATGAAGTATATGTTTTATGGGCTTTTGTGTGTTTTATACCTTTTATAGGTTTTTATGCTCTTTGTAGTCATTTTCGTCCCTATTTGGATTTTGTAAGGTTGTTTATCTTACTCGTTTCTTGTTCTTGTTGTACTTATTCTTTTCCAGTCTAATGAAGATATAAGCATTTTCATAAAAAAAAAACAAATTGATATATATATTGCTTATGAACTATTTCAATTATTTAAGACGGATATGAATTTTTTTTCTTTACGAAAATATTAATATTTCATTAAATAAAAAAAATTGCAATACAACATCAAAGTAGTAAGAAATAGAACCTCACATACGTATAGGGTAAGTTTGATGCATGATCAATTAAGGCAAGAAAAAGACTACAAAAAGCAGAAGAAAAAGCCAGTAAAGGTACGACTAACATAGACAAGAGACGAAACACATTTCTCGTAACTCCAAATTCAACTGAACTATTTCAAACCTTCAGATCTAAATCATTTTTTTCAACCATGTAGATTCAGTAATCTATATATAAATAAGATATTACAAAAGTAAAAATTATAAATAATATATGCACTTCAAACGAATTAAGAGATAATGGTAAAATATACTAAATCAAACTAAAAAAACTTAACAAAAGAAAGAAATAAAAATACTAGGAATAACAAAAACGGTGGATTCCTCATTTTTGGGGAAAGACAAGACTTTGTTAGGCTGGTGAAGAAAATTAATGGAGGAGCGGTTCCAAAGAAAATAAAATAGCTTTAATTAGTGAATTAGGATATGAATTTATTTGAGAAGATTATAGAAAATAATATTTAGATATTATCTACATTTGTGGGCAAGATGTAATAAAAAAAAAGTATACATAAATATTTTATATCAAAATTTATTATTCAGTTATAAATATTAGTATTATTATTTTAATAAAATATCTTTCTTTATGATAATTATTAATATAAATAAATTCCATAGAAATAATTTCTCATACTTTTTCTTTTTTTAGCAATTCTTTATAGGTTAATTTTTTTGAATCAAAGAATGCTTTTATTAATCAGTAGCTAGAATTAAGGTTGCACAAAACTAACCGAAAAACCGATTTTCGAAACCGAAACCAAACCGAAAAATAGGTTAACCGTAACCGATGGACTAGTTTACGGTTTTTATTTTAAAAACCGATGGTTAACCGAAACCGAAAAATAAACCGATTACGTATTAATACACATAAAACTAGTATAAATATATGTAGAAATTTAACTATCAATCTATAAATATACATATTTGTATTTAATTTTTAAGTTAAAAATATCAAAATAACTTAAAACTTATTTGTTTTGGCAATTTTGTTAATTAAATTTGAAGTTACATATTTTTATTTAATATTTAAATAATTATATATTTATTTTAAAGTGAATAATTATAAATGTAAAGTGATATTTGCTACGAAAAGTCACTAATGGTTAACCGACCGAAATATAGGTTAACCGACCGAAGTTTATATTAATTGAAATATGGTTAACCGAATTAAATGGACTGGTTAATGGTTTTTGTTAATGGACTGGTTAACCGACCATGTGCACCCCTAGCTAGAATGTTACACAAGAATGATGGTGGGCTTAAAAACCACTCCCCCTCAAGAGTGCCTAAGGTCGCTTGATGTGCCAGCTCATGTGCTGCGACATTAGCAGACCGTCTTATGAATGAAATTGAGCAATTCACTAGAGATTTAAGAATAGACTGACAATCGCTGACTATGACAAGAAAAGGCGAGGAAGCCTTAATTGTGCGGGTCATTAATTGGACTGTAATTTGGGAATCCGATTCAACGAGGACATTGTGCCAGTTATTCGTCTTGATCCAGCTAAGGGCTTCTCGGATTGAGAGAGCTTCAGCTATACCCGCGTCACCTGCACCAGCAAAACAACCACATTTTGCTGCTATGAACCCTGTGTCGTGGCTGTGTATCAAGAACCCGAAGCTTGCAGTGTCGTCTGCTGTCCATGATGCATCAACATTCAACTTAAGGAAGCCCTGGGCAGGCGGAACCCAACCGACGAGGACAGCAGCAGCATTACCAGATATTGCAGCAGCAGCAGGTGCAGCTCGCGCTTGCTTCCACACGGCCAGAAAGCCGGATGCTCGTTCGAACATCACCGCAGGCGGAGAAGTGTGGTCATTCCACGCCCTGTCATTCCGGTTTAACCATATCTGCCAGCACAGAACTGCAGCAAGCGTTATTACGTCCCTCGAAAGGGAAGCAAGGTACAGCCAGAAATCCCAGAAAGAAGCTACTTGGTTACTAACATCCCCGACCGGCGATACTATCCACACAGCACGAGCGATAGGGCAGCAGACCAGCGCGTGGAAAGTATCTTCCATTGCTGCTGCACACATACTGCAGACTACAGAGACCGGGACCCTCTTCTAGTGTAGTGCCTTGATGCGCCTTCGGTGAAGAAGACTCACTAAGGGATAAGTGTACCCCGTCGTTATCAAGTAATAAATTTCTGGTTAAGTCCAGGTTATCGTCCACATGATTTATTTCTGCAAGTATCGAGTTACTTGGTTTCAGGTGTTATCTAGGCTTAGGGGGTTTTGAGTTGGTTTTTCTAAGTTAATCTACTCCTAGGTTGAATTATACTATTCCTAACTAAGTTATCTGATTCTAACTAAGTTATTCTACGCCTAATTAAGTTACTCTACCCCTAATTAAGTTAAACTACTCCTAAGTGATCTTTTACCAATGCAATTATCCGAAGGGACATGAAGGGATACGATGATAATGAAAATAGATTGTTTAAGCAATTGAATTAAAACCTAAGTCACTTGTGTCCGAGGCGATTAACCCGACCTATCCTCCTAAAGTCCCTAGTTCGTGATTCCCTTGTAAGACCGAAACTAGCTCTAAGGCTCAACAATTTGGGCTTAATCTTCTATAGGGTCGTCAATCCTATAGGCACTGACTAGGTCAGATTCAGCTCGTAATATGTGCCAACTTGATTTTGGGATTATCGAATGAGTTAAACCAATCAGACAAAGCGTAAGACAAAGATTAAAGCATTAAAACAATTGAATGAACAAGAACTATAATATATATCAAAGATGAAAGTATTGTCACGAAGTTACAATGAGCCTAGGATTCATAACATGTATCAGAGGCTAGACAGAATATAAAAGAAGAAAAATCCCTTTTAGGGAACCTGTCTACCAATGCAGGCGTCTTCCTAGGACTTAAGGATGGAGCTTGAGCAATCCTCGGTGAACGGAGCTTCGGAGGTGTCTTCAATGGAGGTTTGAAGGATATGGAGGAGGTGGAGAGGATTTCTCAAGATGAAAAGCTAAGAAAATTACAAAGATAAAAGATCCCTAATTTACATTGGAAAAATCCTATTTATAGACGCGGCTTGGCCCCTTTTCTTGACCTATTTCGTGTCCTTATGCAGGTAGGAAGTTGTGGGGTCCATCGTGGCGTTGTGGGGGCGGAATTGGTCTTTTTGACCAATTCCCCGCAGGCCACCAGAGGGCCTGCTCGGCGAGCAGGCACAGCCTGCTCAGCGAGCAGGCACAGTGCCGGGGCAGTGCCTAGGCAGTGCCCGGGCTGCGCGCCGAGCAGCGCCTGGGCTGCTCACCGATGCTCAATTCGCCGAGCGACTGCCGGGGGTCCCCGAGACACGATTTTTGCCTGAAATTGATCATGTTTTAACCTGCACACGCACATAAACTCCAAACAACATTAGTCCAAAGGCTAAATTGACCCGCCAATCGCTTATTTGAGCAAACGCTTCGTTTGGTGCGACTTTTGACGGATCAATTAGCTTTAAAAGATAACGGAATTATAATATGCATGCAATTTTGGCCGTATTTGCCTAAATTGATCATAAAACGAGCCTAAACAACGAAAAGTAAATAAAACATTTCCAATTTCTAACTAACTCACACAAAAGCATTTAAATGCGAGAATTGCTCGCTTATTAACTAAATAACGCTAAAAACCGTTCTAAAACCGTACCCAAAAGATAGGGTTTTTTTACCCCTATCAAACCTCCTCGCACTTAAAACTTTACTTGTCCCCAAGTAAACTAAAAAAACTAAACCCGCAATCACAAGCAAGCTAGAAAACCTCCCGGTTTGACTAGGTGCTTGACACAATTTCGAGCATCTGTAATTACATGCATTCGGAAATACAAAGTAGAGACACGATATCCAAAAGCCGCATTTCAATTATCATAGGTCATATGTTTTAAGAAAAAGGACACATGTTCAATTAAACGAGCTTGAGGGGATCGCTAAGTAAAACACCTCACCATAGGTAGTTCACTCATTTCACACAATTTTCGGTGGCTAAAGTGTTTACTCTCGGCTTATGTTCTTGCTTAGGATTACGTTGATTTTGCACGTTCATCCGAGTTCCTCTACTATGCTATATGACTCCGATGATATCAAAAACAGCCTCGAATTGGGGTTGTAATGTGGTTAGAGGGTTAAAGGTACAACAAGGGTTAATAGTTCTAGCGCTAGAAAAACAAAGTTCAAATGGCTTTAGCAAATATGAAGTGACTGAGTAGTGATAAATGTGCAAGGGTTGCTAGGTCGTCGCCCCGAAGCGGCGCGCCACCCCAGGACCCGAGGGTGGTGTCAAATATGCAAGGGTTGCGGGTAAATAAGCTAGTCCACGGTAATGGTAGGGGTAGGGGTAAGGGTAGTAGGTTACGCTTTGGGACATGGAACATAGGTTCTTTGACAGGAAGATTAGCTGAAATTGTAGATGTTATGAAGAGGAGGAGAATAAATATATTATGCCTACAAGAAACCAAGTGGGTTGGAGCTAAGGCTAGAGAGATAGCTCCTTGGGGTTATAAGCTTTGGTACTCAGGAAAGGATAAGGGTAGAAATGGAGTAGGTATTCTTATTGATAGGGAGTATATTGATGAGGTAGTAGCGGTGTCTAGGAAGAGCGATAGAATTATGAGTGTTAAGCTAGTGATAGGGGATGAGGTTGTGAATGTCATTAGTGCATATGCGCCACAAATAGGATTAGATGTGTCTATAAGACAAGCTTTTTGGGATGACTTAGAGGAAGTGGTGCAACAGGTTCCTAGGGATGAAAAAATGGTACTAGGGGGTGATCTCAATGGACACGTGGGTTCTAGGCGAGATGGGTTTGAGAGTGTTCATGGAGGGTATGGTTTTGGAGATAAGAATGAAGCAGGAAATGATATTTTGGAATTCGCATCAGCCTATGACTTGAGTATCATGAACACATGGTTTATGAAGAGAACATCCCACTTAGTGACTTATCGGAGTGGCGGTAATGCGAGCCAAATTGACTTCTTCTTAGTAAGGAGTGCTTGGAGAAAGAGTTATATTGATTGTAAGGTGATCCCTGGTGAGAGTACGACAACCCAACATAGAGTAGTGGTGCTAGATTTTCGAAGTAGGAAATGTATAAGAAAACAAACACCTCAAGTAGAGACTAAGATTAAGTGGTGGAAATTGCAAGGGGAGAATCAACAAAAATTTGTGGATGAGATGACCAAAAAAGATATTTGGACTTGCAATATGGATTCAGATATAGATTCGATATGGAATAAGATGGAGCATAGTATAAGGGAAGTAGCGAAGGAAGTTCTAGGGGAATCTAAAGGTAGCATGCCACCGGGTAAGGACACATCTTGGTGGACAGAAAAAGTACGACAAGCAGTAAAGAGTAAGAGAGAATCCTATAAACTATTAGGGAAATGTAGGAGTGACGAGAACTACGAAAAATACAAAGAGGCTAAAAGGGAAGTAAAGAAGGTCATACGAGATGCTAGAGCAAAGGTGAATCGGGATCTGTATACAAGATTGGATACGAAAGAAGGGGAAAGAGACATATATAGAATTGCTCGGATGAGAGATAGGAAGACGCGAGATCTCAGAAAAGTTAAATGTGTGAAGGATGTGGACCAGAAAGTCCTAGTTGGAGATAAGGATATCAAGGAACGATGGAGGTCCTATTTTGATGACTTATTTAATGGAGATCGCCAACAAGATGTTGGAGATATAAGTATCCATCACGATATGATAAATCATGAATGCCTGCGGAGAATTCAAAAGGGTGAAGTCAAAATGGCATTAAGTAAGATGAAGTTGAAGAAAGCAGTAGGACCTGATGGCATCCCTATTGAGATTTGGAGATGTTTGGGAGAAAGAGGAATCGAATGGTTGACGACGTTCTTCAACAAAATTTGGAGAAACAATAAGATGCCATCAGAATGGAGGAAAAGTACTTTAATCCCTTTGTATAAGAACAAAGGCGATGTCAAAGATTGTGCCAACTATCGGGGAATCAAATTAATGAGTCACACTATGAAACTTTGGGAGCGAGTGATTGAACAAAGGCTAAGGAGGACGGTGAAGATCTCGGAAAACCAGTTTGGCTTTATGCCGGGAAGATCAACTATGGAAGCCATCCATCTAATGAGACAATTAATGGAGCACTATCGAAATAAGAAGAAAGACTTGCATATGGTTTTCATTGACTTGGAGAAAGCATATGATAAGGTACCAAGGGAAGTACTTTGGTGGGCCTTGATAAGGAAAGGCATTTCGCGGAAATATATTGACATCATAAAGGACATGTATGAGGGAGTATGCACGAGTGTACGTACTAGTGTTGGGAAGACTGAAGAGTTTCCTATTACGATTGGAGTGCATCAAGGTTCCGCACTAAGCCCATTTCTTTTTGCCATCGTTATGGATGAACTAACAAGTTCACTTCAAGATGGTATACCATGGTGCATGCTGTTTGCAGATGATATTGTGTTGGTTGAGGAGACGAAAGAAGGAGTGGAGATGAAGTTGGAACTATGGAGGCAAACTCTAGAATCTAGAGGCTTTAAGTTGAGTCGAAGTAAGACAGAATATTTGGAGTGTAAGTTTAGCGGCCGTAGGAGTAGGGAGGCAGGGACAATCATCCTAGATGGGAGAGTTGTTCAGGCCTCGGATTGCTTCCGGTATTTAGGATCTATTATCCAAACGGATGGAGAAGTAGATGGAGATGTTGTTCATAGGATTAAAGCTGGTTGGTCGAAGTGGAAGAGTGCTACGGGTTTCCTTTGTGATCCCGGCATGCCTAATAGATTGAAGGGAAAATTCTACCGGACGGCAATTAGACCAGCATTGTTATATGGTACGGAGTGTTGGGCAGTGAAACACTGCCACATCCATAAGATGTCGGTGGCGGAGATGCGTATGTTGAGATGGATGTGTGGTCACACGAGAAAGGACCGGGTGCGTAATGAAATAATTAGGACAAAAGTAGGGGTCACATCTATTGAGAATAAAATGAGAGAAAACCGACTAAGGTGGTTTGGCCATGTGAGACGTAGAGCGCTTGATGCGCCGGTTAGGAAAACCGAAGAGTGGCAAAGGGATGTAGTGGTGAGGGGTAGGGGAAGACCTAAGCAAACTTGGAGGAGGGTGATCGAGAGTGATATGAGTTTATAGGGAATTGAGGAAAATATGGTAGTGGATAGGACGGAGTGGAGGGAGCGAATCTGTGTCGCTGACACGACTTGATTTTCACGGTTTTATATGATGGTTCATGTTAGCCGACCCCGAATCATTTCGGGACTAAGGCTTTGTTGTTGTTGTTGTTGTTGTTGTATTACTCTCTTGTTAGGATGTTTTCTTGAGACGTTTTGATTTTAAGAACTGGGGAATGAAGTTCTTCCCTTTTTGTTCGTCTCTCTTCTTTTCTTTTCTTTTTCTGTTTTTTCTCTTTTCCCTTTTTTTTCCTTTTTTTTGGGGATAGTGATGCTCATTCACTTCTTCGCCTTTTGGCTTGCTACTATGATGCCATAAACAAAGACAAAGCGCTAGAATTGACAAAGGCTCGATGTGAGCTTTGCAAAAACTTTGGGTTAAGTAGCAAACCAAGTGATGGTTTGCAAAAATTGGGTTAGAATGAAAGAAAAATCTATAAACTACAAAAATATAGGCTCAAAGGGGCTTCCTAGAGTGGATGAAAAAGAGAAAATAAGGTAAAGAAAAGGGTTAATTCTAATGAGGCTGATTCATCGTTTATCATCTCAAATCATTGCATGTAGGTTCAACACAGTATTAGGTGCAAAATCTGTAATCTTTCCACAAGTCAAAGCATTCACACAAAAATGTCAAGAAAAAGAGCTTTTTGATGTTCGCTCTTGGGCTCAAATTCAACTCACAATTCTTTGGGTTTCAATTTTGTGTTTACTAGTTCTCCCCAAACTCAAGTTTAACATCACATGCCTTCAATTCTTAAGTTATCTACCTAAGTAATGATTTTAGCATTTCTTCAAAAGTAGGGTCTAAATGCAAACTTTAGCTCATGCTTTTACAGATACAAGGATTGTGTCCTACACCTAAACTAGTTGTCATGCAATCTTAGATTCGGTTCTCAGCCCTCAAGGACAAATAACGAAGTTTAGATTCGAAGGAGGTTCACGGTTTTAGGTCCTAAACATGCAAAACATAAATAAAACCCGAAAAACGCAAAACTAAACTAGACATGACGCAACAAAAATTTAAAAAATTATACAATTTTTGTAAGTTTGTCTACCCCTCCTCCTCACACTAAAAATATGCAATAAGTTCCAACATTGCATCACAAACCATAAAGTACAAGTGCAAAAAGTTAGGGTGGAGAAGACAACTTACTGATTTTATCGCAATCGCCAAAAATTTGATGATTTGCGGTGCCAATTTTTTATTATTATTATTATTATTTATTTATTTCAGCTCCGTTCGGGAAAAAAATCCCGAACCGTTGCTTATCTCGGCCGAGCAGCGGGCTGGGCCTCCTGGGGCAAATTTTTTTTTTTTTAATTTTATTTTAAACCTGAACACTTAAAAAAAATAAAAAGAAAATAAAAGAAAACTAAACAACTAAAAAAAATATTTATTTTTTTATTTTTTTTATTTTTTATTTTTTTTATTTTTTTAAACGAACACTTAAAAAAAACGTAAAAGAAAACTAAAAAGACTAAACTAAAAGATCAATTTATAATCTAAATAAAATAAACCTGAAAAGTTTTATTAAAACTTGGGTTGCCTCCCAAGAAGCGCTACGTTATAGTCGGTGAGCTCGACATAGAATTCCGGCCTAGATGTATGCTGACATTCGCGTTAGGAATTCAAATTCCTGAATAAATAATCCGTACATGCAAAACGGATTATCAGTTTCAAAGAATTTTAATAAAAACAAAGGATAAAATTTAAATAAGTTATGAAAAAATTTAGTTTGCTCCCTTTTTGATTCCCTTGGTAAATCAAAGAGAATGAAAATTTCTGGACTTGGAGCAAAACCGAACTCTTCTATTTTTGGATTCTTCTCTAGAGGCTCAATTTCAACTGATTCCTCAATTAATATTGAAACTTTTGGTTTCTCATAATTAGGGATCAGTTCTTCATTGTTAATGGGAAAAAATATTACCTTATCAACCTGACCTACCAAATTGGGTTCTTTAATTGATTCGTCCGCGGTTGAATCAACTATGATCCCTTTTTGTATGCATAAATTTTTAATTGAGGCATACAAATCGTCAGTTTGATCTTCGTGAGTAGATAGAAAGTTAAGCAAATGCGTAATAGAATCCTTATTTCCATTGTTTCTAGCCATTTTCTCAAAAAAGAAGAATCATTAGAAATAACAATAAAAATTAAAAACAAATATTCACAAAAAGAAAAGTATAAAGGATTATATATAAACAAGTATAAACGATTATAAACAAAGGATATTCACAATGAATGCCTAAACTAACAAATCGACCTTTGGTTTGATATTGCAGAAGAAATAAATCCCCGGCAACGGCGCCAAAAACTTGATGCGCCTTCGGTGAAGAAGACTCACTAAGGGATAAGTGTACCCCGTCGTTATCAAGTAATAAATTTCTGGTTAAGTCCAGGTTATCGTCCACAGGATTTATTTCTGCAAGTATCGAGTTACTTGGTTTCAGGTGTTATCTAGGCTTAGGGGGTTTTGAGTTGGTTTTTCTAAGTTAATCTACTCCTAGGTTGAATTATACTATTCCTAACTAAGTTATCTGATTCTAACTAAGTTATTCTACGCCTAATTAAGTTACTCTACCCCTAATTAAGTTAAACTACTCCTAAGTGATCTTTTACCAATGCAATTATCCGAAGGGACATGAAGGGATACGATGATAATGAAAATAGATTGTTTAAGCAATTGAATTAAAACCTAAGTCACTTGTGTCCGAGGCGATTAACCCGACCTATCCTCCTAAAGTCCCTAGTTCGTGATTCCCTTGTAAGGCCGAAACTAGCTCTAAGGCTCAGCAATTTGGGCTTAATCTTCTATAGGGTCGTCAATCCTATAGGCACTGACTAGGTCAGATTCAGCTCGCAATATGTGCCAACTTGATTTTGGGATTATCGAATGAGTTAAACCAATCAGACAAAGCGTAAGACAAAGATTAAAGCATTAAAACAATTGAATGAACAAGAACTATAATATATATCAAAGATGAAAGTATTGTCACGAAGTTACAATGAGCCTAGGATTCATAACATGTATCAGAGGCTAGACAGAATATAAAAGAAGAAAAATCCCTTTCAGGGAACCTGTCTACCAATGCAGGCGTCTTCCTAGGACTTAAGGATGGAGCTTGAGCAATCCTCGGTGAACGGAGCTTCGGAGGTGTCTTCAATGGAGGTTTGAAGGATATGGAGGAGGTGGAGAGGATTTCTCAAGATGAAAAGCTAAGAAAATTACAAAGATAAAAGATCCCTAATTTACATTGGAAAAATCCTATTTATAGACGCGGCTCGGCCCCTTTTCTTGACCTATTTCGTGTCCTTATGCAGGTAGGAAGTCGTGGGGTCCATCGTGGCGTCGTGGGGGCGGAATTGGTCTTTTTGACCAATTCCCGCAGGTCTGCTCGCCGAGCAGGGCGAGCTGCTCGGCGAGCAGGCACTGCTCGTCGCGAGCAGGCCACCAGAGAGCCTGCTCGACGAGCAGGCACAGTGCCTGGGCAGTGCCTGGGCGGTGCCGGGGCAGTACCCGGGCTGCGCGCCGAGCAGCCTGGGCTGCTCGCCGATGCTCAATTCGCCGAGCGACTGCCGGGGGTCCCCGAGACACGATTTTTTCCTGAAATTGATCATGTTTTAACCTGCACACGCACATAAACTCCAAACAACATTAGTCCAAAGGCTAAATTGACCCGCCAATCGCTTATTTGAGCAAACGCTTCGTTTGGTGCGACTTTTGACGGATCAATTAGCTTCAAAAGATAACGGAATTATAATATGCATGCCATTTTGGCCGTATTTGCCTAAATTGATCATAAAACGAGCCTAAACAACGAAAAGTAAATAAAACATTTCCAATTTCTAACTAACTCACACAAAAGCATTTAAATGTGAGAATTGCTCGCTTATTAACTAAATAACGCTAAAAACCGTTCTAAAACCGTACCCAAAAGATAGGGGTTTTTGACCCCTATCATGCCTCCATGGTAGGTAGGCAACCCGATAAGGCCCTCCAAACCAGATTTTTAACCTTTGGCGGGATGTGAAGATTCCATACCAGATTCCAGGCATGATTAAATTGCTGGTTAAACCCGTCCGTCGACAGCGAAGATGCGTGTCTGTAGCCACTTCTAACAGTATATATTCCTCTCCTTTCACCCAACTAGTACCACGAATCCGTCATGCACCTCTTGAGCTCTTGATCACGGGGGAGAAACAACCCGCGAATTAAACCCACATCCCAGGCAGACGAATCTGGTAAGATCAAGTCACAGACCAGCTCCACATCGAGATTAGGAAGCCTGTCACTACTAACAAACGGTTTCCGTGTGTCAGGCATCCATGGATCGGACCAAATGTGTACCGTTGTGCCATTACCAATCAATCGGCGAGTTCCTGAGGCAATCAGCGACTGCGCCGCGATGATGCTTCTCCATAAGAAGCTAGGATTAGTGCCGGTATCAGAATCCAAGAAGGAACAAAGAGGAAAATAGCGGGCTTTGTATACCCTTGCAACCAGGGAATCAGGATTGGTGAGTAGCCGCCATCCCTGCTTGCCTAGTAGTGCACGATTGAAGTGTCTGAGCTGTTTAAAACCCATTCCTCCAAACTTTTTTGGGACACACAGACTCTTCCATGATTTCCACCGAATACCACCTTGGCTGTCAAATTTCTTGCCCCACCAGAATGCATTCAACATTTGCTCAAGCCGGTTACGCAAGCCATCCGGGATTAAGAACATGCTCATAGCATATGAAGGCAGCGCCTGTAATACCGACTTGATAAATACCTCCTTTCCCGCTCTTGACAAGAAACGAGCTTTCCAACTTCTCAAACGAGCCTCAAACATTGAAGAAATATAAGTGAAGACCTGTACCTTATTCCGACCAATTACTGAAGGCAGCCCGAGGTATTTGCCAGACATGTCTGAACCTAAAACACCCAAGATTGCACATGTCGAATCTCGATCTGTACCGGGACATCTTTTGCTAAAAGAGATTGAGGATTTATCGTAATTGACCTTTTGAGCAGACGCCAGCTCATAATCGGATAGACACTTTTTAATTGCTTCAGCTTCAGAGCTTTTTGCACGGAAGAAAAGGTAGCTGTCGTCAGCGAAGAATAAGTGGGAAACCGGTGGTGCTGTACGAGCTACCCGACAGCCTTGTATCATACCCTCAACTTCCAGTTTTGTCAGAGCTAACGATAGGCCTTCAGAACAAATTATGAACAGGTATGGAGAGATCGGATCTCCCTGACGGAGACCCCTCTGGGGGATAATTGGCCCGATCGAGTAGTGACCTTGCTGAATCATATATCGTGCCTTACACACGCACTGCATTACCAAACTGACCCAACTTTGTGAGAAACCCAAGCGGAGCATCATTTGTTCTAAAAAACCCCACTCAACACGGTCATATGCTTTGGCCATATCAAGCTTCAGAGCAGCTATACCAGATCTTCTAGATGATTTTTTGTGGATATAGTGGTTAATTTCATAGGCAAGCATCACATTGTCTGAGATTAGGCGGCCCGGGATAAAGGCACTTTGAGATGGAGAGATAATGTTATTCAGGACTTGTTTAAGGCGATTGGCTGTTACTTTAGAAATAATCTTGTAGATACATTATATAAAGCAATTGGCCTCAGATCAGAAACCATTTCTGGTTTGGATTTCTTTGGGATGAGAATCAAGGTTGTGTCATGAATGTTATCAGGTAGAGACCCCGCGTTCAACCAGGCTAAGCAGGAAGCAGACACCTGTGGACCAACTATATCCCAGTGACGTTGATAAAATCCAGGATTAAAACCATCCGGGCCCGGGCTTTTATCGGGGTGCATGGAGAAGACAACTGATCTAATCTCATCTATAGTGAAATCAAGAAGCAATTCCGCATTCATTTCAGGGGTTACCTTTGGCTGTACATTTTCAAGAATATCATTCGCTGCGCTTCCTGTCGAAGTGAACAAATCCTAAAAATACGATTGGATCAGCGGAGCTAAGCCAGAATCCCATTCACACCAGACACCAGCGTCGTTTCTCAGGCGGTTAATGGCATTTTTCTTTCGTCTGTTCGTCATCGCCTTATGGAAGAAGCTCGAGTTCAGATCACCGCCTTTAAGCCAAAGCTTTTTGGCCCTCTGGCACCAGTAAGTTTCCTGCTGCAGAAGTAAGGCATCCAGCCTGTTCCGACACACCAGAACTTGCTCCTGTGAGCGCTGATCAGTCCGCCCTTTCAGCCAGCGGATATTAGATTGACATGCCGCAATCTCAAGTTTAAAGCGGTTTTGTAATGATTCACCCCAGACTAGTAGTTGTTCCCCACACTGAACCTGTCTGTTGACAATATCCATCGGTTCATTGGCTGACCATGCAGAAGCCACCTGTTCCTTACAATCCTCCTCATCCATCCAACAATTTTCAAAATGGAAGCGACGCTTCCATGCATACCCAACCTGCGCGACGACTAGAAGTAGAGCCGAGTGGTCAGAGCAATGGGCTTCTTCGTTTAGGATCTTAGCTTCCGAAAACAAAGCTAGCCAATCCAAAGATGCAAATGCACGGTCAAGTTTTTCCTCGACAACTGAATCAGAACCCCTGCTCTTCTCCCAAGTGAACCTGTGTCCAATCATAACAACATCAAACAAAGAACAAGCACTTATAGTGTCAGCAAAACCCTGCAGAAGACTTGGTGGGTGCCTCCTGCCTCCCCGCTTCTCTGAATGTGAGAGCATATCGTTAAAATCCCCTATAATCACCCATGGTAGGCTAGAAGCATTGTGAAGGGTCGAAATTAACTGCCAAGACTCACGACGACGACGCCTCTCAAGGAAGCCATAGAAACCGGTTAATCGATACTCCGGCAAACCTTGCATAGTAATACGAACATCAATGAAGTTTTGGGAAAAACCAAGGAGTTGAGTTGATCCCGGGTGTCTCCAAAGGAGGGCTAAGCCGCCGCCCAAGTTGACGGGGTCGACGAAGAAAAGCCCAGTAAACAGAAGTTTTTTTTTCAAGCATTCAACCTTTACACGGCTGCATTTTACTTCCATGAGAAAAATAATGTCAGGCTTCAAGCGTGCAACAAGGGCCATCAACATACGAATTGTACGGGGGTTGCCCATACCCCGACAATTCCAACTTAAGGTGCTCATTGTTCTTCGCGGGTCTGGCTGACAGATCCCGCTGCTGGTGTTTCGTTGACTATAATCGTATTCTCATCACAGTCCATAGGGCCTTTGGTCTCTTCTAAAACCGATACATGGGTGGTAGAGTTTTGGCCTTCGTGCCTCCTTCGCTTGGTATCAGTGACAAAAATGCGTTCATCCACCACAGACTTTGCTTTACTAGTTCCCTTTAGTAGCTCAAACTCACTAATTTTGCTGCTCACGGATTTCTCAGGCATACCTGTTCCTGCAATGTTTAGAGAGGCAGTATCAAGTGAGGCTCCGGAAGTATCGGCAGAATCTCCCCCATTCGGTGCAGTAATAGGTAGGACTGGGTTTGTGGGCAGTGGCGGGTTGTCCAGTAGCCAGCGGGACTGTGGCTGCAATGTCGTTCGTCTAGTAGGAGCACGGAGGGAGGGACCATACGGTTTAGCCGCTTGATCAGGGTTGGGGAGGTCCAACAGAGAGGGGCACTATTTATCGGCATGTCCAATTAATCCGCAGAAGAAACAGAAGGTCGGTAGACGCTCGTATTTGAAAAATACCCAGGAAAAAGCCCCACCTGCTTTTGCAATCTGCATTTTCCTTTTAAGAGGCTGAATAGCATTTAACGACACACGAATTCTCATATAAGTACGGTGAGGGCCTGTGAAGTTGTTTGAATCAGATTCTATGAATTTCCCCAGATAGTTCCCAATACTGATAGCCACTTTCTCAGATATGAAGCCAACAGGAAGCTCATAGATTTGTACCCAAAATTCTGCAAGGGATAGTACCTCATCACTATTTTCTTCTCCGGTTCCAAGGCGCTTAGTCAACAGGAGGTTCTGTTCAAAGGTCCAGGGTCCACCTTTAATGACACGTTCCCGCTCAAACGGGTGGAAGAAATCAAAACGGAACAGGTTATCTCCAATAGTATTGATGCACAATCCCCGTGACGGACGCCAGAGGTCCGCCAGCATGTTTTTCATTTGAGGGATTCGAATAGGGCGATCTGTGAGGAACCTTCCAAGGAGACTCCATCGCTGCTGTTCCGAAGCACTCGGTAAATCTTCCGCTTGGAGGATCAAGCCGGAGTTGAGTTCAGTGGTGAGGGTGATCATTGTTGTTTCGTCTGCCGGAGATGTCATGGCGGCGGCGACGGCAGGATTTAGGGTTTGACATGTACACAACTCGTCAAAAGCGAGACTTTCTTAATTTCTTTTAAACTTCAGTTAACAAGTTATGTTTATAGGTTTAATTAATTTCGCTAATTTTGATTCATGTATAAAATCAAATGAAAAAGACACATGTAAATCAAAATTAAAAAAACTAATTGTGATTAAATATATGTATTTATTTGTTTATTTAATTTGAGTCAAAATTGTACCCAGTAAAATTATAATCATGTATGATGCGTTTCAAGAAAACATTGCATTTGTGTTGCCTACTTACCCTCTCTTTATCAATGCTATTAATTTTTAATTTCCTTAAATATAGAAATGTTAAGCATTTCAAAGTTTTCTTGGACTCATTAATATTTTTTTTTTTTGCAATATGAAATTATAAACGAAATTACAATTATTAAGTACTTATATATATATTTGGATTATTTCTCATTGTATGGTCATTAGATTATAAATACAACAATCAAATATGTGCATGAATATATATCACTTCCAATATATATATATATACACTAGAGAAGACTCCCATGTTGCACGGTAAGCGCTATGGGTATTATCCAGCAGTCTAAGTACCAGTACCCGAATCAGTAGTCTCCGTACCCCTTGCAGCTAGTCGAGTTGCCTTACATGATGGGGTCACTTTTTAGTTAACTACTGTATTACCTGCCAGCCTATGGAAGTGCCATGATATATAATATTTTATCAAATAATCTAAACATTTAAACATATTATTGAATTTGAAAACATGTATTGTGGAACGGAATGAGTATTAATTAACGTTTTGAAGTTTTAGTTATTTATGATTAAAGTATAATTGTTAATTATCTAAAAAAATTAAAAAATTAAAATCCCTTCAAAATAATCTTACATTAAAATACGTGGTCTTAAATCCTAATGCATATCTATCTTCAATTCAACAATTGGTATTAGCATATATATTTGAGTTTAATATCAATATTTTGCAATTAAATTCACAAACTTATTCAATTTAATAGTATATGACAAAAAAATGTAATTTGATTCTATTTTTGACGAAACTCTTCTATTCTATTTGATCTTTAGTTAAAAACATTGTCCAATATAAAATGAATAACAAAAATCAAAAGTTCATTAATAACATACTAAGAGAGAATCAATATTGTTAATATATATTTTATTTGATTCTAGCTATAACATCTTCTTTTTGTTATTAATAAAGTAGTAAATAATTCTCAATTAAAACAGAATTCTCAAAAAAATAAAGTAGTAAATAATTTTATTTGCAATAAAATTTCATGTTAGTAACAACCATAAAGTCAAAAAGAATTCTCAATTAAATCATCCAAAAAAGCTTGCTTTTTTCTATAATCTTGTGATATGAGTATAAACTGGTCAATTTAGGGAAGATGATAGTTGAAACTTGAAAATAAACTCATAAAATTATGTAGCAATTAAATATAGTGCTGATATGATCTCTATTGATCTCTCATCTTGCTATGTTGCCAAGAATTGTTTAATATTACTTGCAATCCTATTTCAGATTTGCTATAAATCTTTTTGTCATTTCAAATCATTCTTCGAGTTCAAATTTAAAACAGATTTTGCAAAATAACTACTATGCCTTTAATCTGTTGGGAATGATGCGGAAAATTATTCCGTAGAAATAAAGATGAGAAAAATAATCAATAAAAATGACACTGATAATTTAACGTGGTTCGTCCTTACGGACTACGTCCACGAACAAGCTCGAGAGTAAATTATTCCACTATAAAATAGTAGGCGTACAAAGAGAGTGTTCTCTATAAAATTTCTAGAGTTACAATAAGATAAAACCAAAATAGTAGCACTCAGCTGTTTCCCAAAAATATCCCAAATAATTATCTTACTATTTTGTCTCTCCTCCGAAATGATTGGCTACCCTCTGAAATCACTCTAACTCTCTCGAAAATAACTTACTCTCTCTTACAAATTCTTTTGCTCTCACTCTCTCAACATAAAACATCTCCTTGGCTTTTATAAGCCAAGGACGAAGAATGGTCAGCAACAATTATTATTGGTAAGTAATTGGTGCCAGCAACAATTGTTGGTTGGCAATTAATTGCCATAGTTGATCACCGAAATTTCGGTGGTTAACTTTAATAATTGGACCACAAATTTCGGTGGTCCAATTTTCATTAATTAATTTTTTTTAATATATACATACAAATTACTAAAAGCAGTCCCTTATTAATTGGGATTTCATAACAATTATCTCCCTCCTGATTATATAGGGGCTTTTGTTACTCCTGCAGCCATTCGACAGTATTCAAACTTCTCCCTTGGTAGAATTTTTGTTAACATGTCTGATCCATTTTCATCTGTATGGATCGTCTTAAGTTGCAGTAGCTTCATCTCCAACACATCCCTGATCCAGTGATATCTCACATCAATATGCTTTGATCTGGAATGGAAAGATGAATTCTTTTCAAGGTGAATAGCACTCTGACTGTCACAAAATAACTGATATTTTTCCCGGCGGAAGCCAAGTTCGTTAAAGAACTTCTTCATCCATAACAACTCTTTACACGCTTCCGTTGTTGCAATGAACTCTACTTCAGTTGTGGAAAGTGCAACACACTTTTGTAGTCTTGACTGCCATGACACATCTCCCCCTACAAATGTAATCAGATACCCTGATGTAAACTTCCTTATGTCAGCATCACCAACCATATCCGCATCTGTATAGCCAACTAGTACTGGTTCGGTATTTCCAAAACATAAACACATTTTTGAAGTACCACGAAGATACCTGAATATCCATTTAATAGCTTCCCAATGTTCCTTTCCTAGATTTGAAAGGAATCTACTCACGACACCAACTGCATGTGCAATATCTGGTCGTGTGCATACTATGGCGTACATTAGACTTCCAGCTGCTGAAGCATACAGAACTCTGCTCATTTCTTTCTTCTCTTTATCAGTAGAAGGGCTCAGCTTGGAACTGAATTTAAAATGATTAGCAAGAGGACAACTAACCATTTTAGCTTTATTCATCTTAAACCTTTGAAGTACTTCTCCTACGACAACCATATCTTCTTGGCGCTTCTGTCTCGAATAATTCTCATGCCAAGAATTTGTTTTGTTGGCCCCAAGTCTTTCATGGCAAAAGACTTGCTCAATTGTTTCTTCAGATTGTTAATTCTGGAGATATTCCTGCCAACAATCAACATATCCTCCACATAGAGCAATAAAATAATGAAATCATCATCAGAGAATTTTTGAACAAAGACACAGTGATCTGAAGTAGTCTTCTTGTAGCCTTGCTCCCCCATAACTGACTCGAACTTCTTATACCACTGCCTCGATGTCTGCTTTAAGCCGTAAAGACTCTTCTTTAGCTTGCAAACATAATCCTCTTTTCCTTTCTTCTTGAAACCCTCTGGCTGCTCCATGTATATTTCTTCTTCCAAATCGCCATGTAGGAAGGCAGTCTTCACATCCATTTGCTGAACCTCCAGGTTTTGACTTGCTGCTAACCCCAGCACAGTACGAATGTATATCATCTTCACCACCGGTGAGAAAATCTCATCAAAGTCGATGTCTTTTCTTTGACTGTATCCCTTCACAACCAATCTGGCTTTGAATCTTGGTTATGAGCTAACTTCTTCGTTCTTGATTCTGAACACCCATCTGTACTTCAAAGCCTTCTTGCCTTCAGGCAACTTCACCAGCTCAAAGGTTTTATTCTCATGCAAGGATTTCATCTCATCTTGCATGGCCTCGAACCATTTTTGCCTGTGTTCATCATCCATGGATTCTTCAAAGCTTTCTGGTTCTCCCTCATCAGTCATTAGGACATAATCGTTCGGAGAATATCTAGTAGAACATTGGGGTTTAGTGTCCTATAGACAATTGTTCTAGGATACAAACTTAATGTAAATGAATTGTTCTTTATATCATTTGTTTAATGAGATATATGTTTTATAACTATATAAAGGCAATCCCTTTTAAGCACTAAATAAAGTCTAATAAAAGGAAATCCGTAAGTTTATTTAAAGTGATTATAAAGTGTTCATACAAGCATGAAGTGAGACAAAACTTTATAGTAAACTGATAAACTTAAAACCACCCCAAGTCAAGTGATATGTTTGGGATTGACATATCACTGTTGAGACTTGTATGTAACAATGTCTTCTATCCGACAGAAAGCTGATCTCACAAGCTTCATATATACAGATATCTGGACAGTTACATAGATCCGATGAAACGTTGTTCATTAGGATTGGGGATCCGATTTGAGATAACAGGATGGGTAGATTCATCCTTGTCACATGTTCATCTCATTGGTATTAATAGGTATAACTAATCCTCAGACTCAAAGGAATATTAATTGGTATTCTGGATTACGAAATGTGATGCTTTGACTCTGGTGTAACACGATCCTTAACAGAGATGACTCTGGGGTGTGAACAGTAGACGTTGGGTATCACAGGAAGTAATTGCGGAGTCGTTATATATTGGATAGAGCATTTATCACTCCCGACTCTAAATCCTTGCAAGGTGATAGCGTAAGAATAAGAAATACAGATTTCACTTAACCTATCTTTTTTAGTTGACTCGGCCTGTACAAGTAAAACGAACGTCTCGCTATATGTGACTTGACATCACCCATAGTCATAAGATTCAGTTCAAGGATGTAGTTGATAAAGGATCGAATTATACTGTAACTAATACGGAAAGGTTAACGACAGAATCAACCTGTCTTCTTATGGTTCTGGGGGAATGATTACGGACTTGCTAATCACATACTCTGTACATCATTCCGTTATGCAAAGATTAAATATAATTCTTTGAAAATTAATTTAATAACGTTGCATGCGGCTAGAAGCAATAAGAACCTAATGAATCACACATAAGACTTGAAACCTAAAAGAAGATAGATGTTAATTAATTGATAGAAGCCCAATTGAGCCCAATAAGGCCCATGGACATAAGGGGGTCGAAATTCATGTAGTGATATACATGAATAATTAATTTGATTTTGTTAATCCTAATTAGATTAGGAATATGAATTAAATTAATTAAGAGATAATTAAGTTAGGAGTTTTAATTAGATTAATATACTCCTATTATTATCCAATAAGGTTATTATTATTATCCTTAATATATTAGATATATAGTGAGATAATAATTAGGAATTCTATTCCGAATGGAATTCCTATTCAGTAACCTAATTCTATCTAACTAGGGATTAGATACAAGAGATTATAAATACTCTTCCCTTGAGATTTTCGAAATCCAAGCAAGCCATACCCTACTTGTGATTTTTGAAATTCACCTAGTCCAAGAGAGAGAAAATTCGACACCCCTAGTTCGAGGACGAGATTTCTCTACGGCTTCGTTTGATCAATTAATTTTCATCTATTTCTTTTATCCTTGATCTTGTGTTGATTAATTAGAGGCAATCTACTTTGGTTGCTATTCAACGGTTGATTCTAAATTAATCTTCCCGTGTTTTATTTCGTGTTTGGGAACTCGAAGAAGAAAAACAAACAAAAGGGAGAAATTCGTTTTACTACTCCTACATCAGGTCAGTTCACGATTTCGTGGATTTCCGGAGATTGAACCGTCGGATCGTCACGATGTTTGGACAGGAGCTTCTAGACATATTCTTCCACGTTTCCACCGAAGGGATTGTCGTTCGGAGGTCTGGAAGGTCTGTTTCGGATAGGGGAAGTTTGGTAGACAGTTTCTATCTCTTTTGAAGTTGTGGGCACTTCGTTTGCAACGGTAGATAGAACTTCTAAAAGGTATTTCTTCTTATCCTTCTTTATATGAAATAACGGTTAACGGATCTTATGGTTAAATGGAAATAGGTTAAAAATTTTATATTTCCGCTGCTATACCTTAGCCTAATTTCCAACTGTAGTATCAGAGCCATCGTTAAATCCGTTATTTCATATATGAAAATTTAGAAGTTTTCAATAGGATTGAATAAATATTTATAGTTAGGATTAATTAACAAATTGGTTTGATTAATTAATTCTAAGGATAGATAAGTTTTAATTAATTGTTAATTAAAATAGATTATGCGTATGTTCCTAATTATTTTGGTTGATAATCATGATAACGAAATCTATTAGTTTTATAGTTAGATTGATAAAATCAGTTTTATTAATTCTAAAAATAAAACGGAAATCTATAGTAGTTTTTCCTATTTTCTGAAAATCGTTTTAAAACCGTTTTAGAACTGATATATATATATATTTAAAATCGTTTTTATATTTAAATATATATGTTTCAGAAATTGATAGTTTTCTGTTTTGATTATCGAATGAAAATTTGTTTAAAAGTTTGTTTTACCAATTTGTAAATCAAAATGTTAAATGAATTAAAATCAAAATAATTGGGACGTGCATAATTAAAGTTTTGTATAGTTATATTAATCTAAAGATTAATATAAAAGATACGAAACTATTAGAAGTAAAATTGGATGAAAGTTAATTTGATATGTTAATGTGATTAACATAAATATTACATAAGATAGTTATGTAATCAACCAATTAAATTTATTTAATTGAGTCTATGCATGTTTGGAGTTATGGACATATTTGGACCCTCTTTAGTCTTTTGGTATTTTTGAAATAGGGTCTGCGAGTCCTGCCTTTCTACTATCTATTGTAATTTCTCCTCTGATTCCCTTCAATTCAATTGAAGTTTTCTTTAGTAGTATAGAAATTAATATGTAATTTCAAGGCACCATGGAGAAGACGGATGACCTAAAGAGAAATATGTAATAGTTAGTATTTCCTTAGGTTTGCCCTTTTATTCCGTCTCTGGCTCGACGGAATAATTTAGATGATATGTCCATAACGCCAATGTATGTGAATGTATTTGTCTGATGTATGCTAAAGCAAATCAAGACTAAGTTAGATTATGAGACCTAAAATAAAATCCCTCATTAAAAAGTTAAGTAAATAAACAAGTTATTAAAATCGGTTGCCCCTCCCTAATATTATAATTCAGCCGGCAGTGCTGAGGGCCTTTGGGTTGTTGAGTAAACTCAAGCTCGGGGTCCTTTCGGTAACACCTGAATTATCGAAAATCATTTTCATGAATATGTGGTAATACTTAAATTAGATTATGATAATTGGATGAGTAAACTCATGTTGTCATAAACTAATGGGCAAGACGGTTGGGATTAATATGAATAGCATATTAGTTACTAATGTGGTTAGTAACCCAATAACCTAGGAATCACATTAAAGATGTGATTGATTACATGAATCTACCTAATGAATGAGACTAGCTTGTTGAGTAAACTCAATGCGAAATCTCAGGAGTTAGGATCCTAGCTCACTAAAGGATTTGTGAAATTCTTCGAATTAATATGGAGGGCTATTAATTTGGCAAAATAGTGGGAGCAATCTAAAATAAACTAAAAGGCCTATAATTTTAGATTGATATACTTTAAGCAAATGAATAACATACGTTTACTCTTTCTCACATCTCAAGTTTTATATTAAAACATTCTTAAAATCATGACTAACACCAATCTGCAAAACATTCTTACCGATAACAAATTGAATGGTTCAAACTTCACCGACTGGTTTCGTAACCTTAAAATCGTTTTGAAGTTCGATAAAATAGGGTATGTACTTGATACATCGATACCCCATGTCCCTGCTGATGATGCTCCCATTGACGAAATTGATGCTTACCAGAAGCACAAGGCTGATGATGATCATGCCGAATGCATCATACTTGCATCGATGACACCGGAATTACAAAGGCAACATGAGGAAATGGATGCCTATTCCATCATCATGCACCTAAAGGAATTGTTTGGGAAACAGACCAGGTGCGAACGCTACGAGATATCCAAGTTGTTATATCGTAGTAGGATGCAAGAGGGCACATCTGTCATGACACATTGTGTCAAGATGATTGGCTACATTACCAAACTTTCTAGTATTGGATTTGCGATGGATAACGAATTAAGTATAGACTTAATTCTTCAATCCCTCCCAGAGAGTTATTCACAGTTCATCATGAACTATCAGATGAATGACTTGCAAACCTCTCTTGAAGAGCTTGCAAATATGCTCAAGTCAGTTGAGCCCAATATGAAGAAAGACAAAGCCATACCGGCTCTTGTCATAGAGGGATCAAAGAAGAGGAAAGGGAATTCTCCCAATCCTAAATATCCCAAGAAAGGTAAGAAAGCCGTGCCCAACAAAACTAAGGGAAAGGAAGTGAAGAAGCCCAAAGGAGAGTGCCACTTCTGTGGTAAAGACGGGCATTGGAAAAGAAACTGTTGGTGTACCTAGCCTTCCTCAAAAGGGAAAGAAGCTGGGACTTCAACATCTGGTATGTTTTATATTGAAATTTCACAGTCTGAATCTTTTGGTACTTGATACCGAATGCAGCCTGAGGGTATTCCAGGAATATCTAGAAATATTATTTCTATTAGCCGCCTTGTTGACGACGACTTTTTCATATTTCAATAAAAGACAAGAGTTGCAATTTTTATAAAGATTCAATCTTTTATTTTTCAGGAATTTCACAAAATGGGATTTATGTGTTAGATAACAAAATTCCTGCTTTTGCAATTGATACCAAAAGACATAAGCTAGATAATTCAACTTACTTGTGGCATTGTCGTTTAGGCCATATAAACAAGAGATGTATGCTAAAGCTACATTCAGATGGGCTTATAGATCCAATCGATCCCGAATCATTGGAAACATGCGAATCATGTTCAAAAGGTAAAATGACAAAGACACCCTTTAGCAATAAAGGTGAACGTGTATCAGACACTCTAGGACTCATTCATTCAGATGTATGTGGTCCTATGTCAGTCCAAGCAAGAGGAGGATTCAGATTCTTCATAAGCTTCATAGATGACCATACCCGATATGGTTACATCTACTTGATGAAGCACAAATCAGAAGCTTTTGAGAAATTCAAATGCTTCAAGAATGAAGTAGAAAATCAATTAGGAAAGAAAATAAAGACGCTTCGATCTGATCGAAGTGGCGAATATCTTTCAGATGATTTTCTGAATTATCTAACTGAATGTGGGATATGCTCACAATGGACACCTCCCTATACACCACAACACAATGGTGTGTCCGAGAGGAGAAATCGTACCCTATTAGATATGGTACGATCCATGATGAGCATGGCCTTGCTTCCAAAGACGTTCTAGGGCTATGCCTTAGAAACTGCCCTCTTTACCCTAAATCGAGTACCAACTAAATCCGCTAGTTCCACACCATATGAATTGTTCGTTGGTAGGAAACCCATGTTTTCATTTATGAGAGTATGGGGTTGTTCAGCCTTTGTCAAACGCATTGCGTCCGACAAACTAGATTCGAAATCTGATAAATGTTTCTTCATTGGATACCCTAAGGAAACTATGTGATATTACTTCTATCATCCAGATGATCAGAAAGTAATCGTATCCAAGCATGCAACCTTCTTAGAGAAAGAGTTTCTCGAAGAAACACAAAAGGGAAGCATGATTGAACTTGACGAAGTTCAAGAAGAAGAAACACCGACTGAAACAACAGAGGCGGTTGAGGTACCCGAAGGAGTCCCATTAGATGAGACTCCAGTGCCACCTATTCGTAGATCACAAAGAGTTCGTGAACTCTCAGTTAGATATGGTTTTCTAGTGGGAGATGATAATGAGGTTCCCGTGTTAGACGACTAACCCGAAAACTACGAAGAGGCTCTTACTAGTCCAGATTCTAAAGCATGGCTTGAGGCCATGGATTCTGAAATGGATTCCATGTATACTAACCAAGTGTGGACTTTGGTTGATCCACCCGAAGGGATAATACCCATTGGGTGCAGGTGGATCTTCAAAAAGAAGACAGACATGGATGGAAAGGTTAGCACCTACAAAGCTAGGTTAGTAGCGAAAGGATATCGTCAGAAGCAAGGAATTGATTATGACGAAACTTTCTCTCCTGTGTCTATGTCCAAATCAATCAGAATCATGCTTGCAATTGCCGCTCACTACGATTATGAGATTTGGCAAATGGATGTGAAAATAGCTTTCCTAAACGGAAACCTGCTTGAGGATGTATATATGATGCAGCTGTAGACACCGAGTCGGAGGACCTGTGACGAAAACCCATAACAAGACGGTTGAAGCGGTTGGTTCCGATAATTTAAAGCAAAAATAATAATAATAATCACGAGAGGATCTGTAGGGGTTGCGGTCGTCGAGTGGACGGCTCGCGGGTGCTCAGCGGCGTTGGGCGAGCGCCTAGCGGCAGCCGGCGCACGCCCGACGGCAGTTGGACGCGCGCCGGCAGCGCGGGGTGCACGCCCAGCGGCAGCAGGGCGCGTGCGCCCAACATCCGTCGGGCGGACGCCCAACGCCCAACGTTGGGCGTCCGCCCAACCATTTTGGGCGTAGCCCGACGCCCTTGGGGCTACGCCCAAATTTTTTTGGGATCCGTGTCTATAAAAGGCACGGATCCCCATGCATTTGGGGGGAGGAATTTTGAGAGCTTCTCACTCTAAAACATTTTTTAGAGAGAGAAAGTGATTTTTTTTGGGAAAAAACATTTTTTTCCTAAAAATTTGGAAATTCCTAAAAGTTAAATATTTTACCAAAACGCGAAAAAACACCGAAAATCACGTCGTGGAATCAACCGACTTCAATTGTCAATACCGATCTTGAGGTATTATCCGAGGACTAGACTCGTGTCATTTATTTTAATTATTTTATTTATTTTGTTCATTTATTTTTATTGTTAGTTTTTATTTATTTATTTATCACGTTTATTTACTTTTCCGTATTTATTTAATTCTCGTCTCGTACAAAATAAACGTTTGTTTGGGTTTTGAAATAAAAAACCTCGTCTTAACATCCCAATATGAACTGTTATCCCGTTTGAGGGTAGTTCGGGAATTCCGACGTTGTATACGTATAGATTTTAGAAAAGCCTTTCTAATTAACGTTTTAAAAATAAAACATCATTTTAGGGGTCTCCGTTATAGACTATGATCCTATTTGGGTAGTTCGGAGGTCCAAAACGATAGAATAGATCTAATTTAAAGTGTTTGAACAAATCTGGAATGTTAGGTATTGTTTCTGTAATTTTTCATTTTCTGTCACAAAGGGCAGTTTGCCGACGGAATTTCCGTCGGTAAAGCTGCTGAAATGTAAAAAATGATATTTTGGTCATTCTTTCTCAACTTTTAGACTTTTGGTCCTTTATATATATATATATATATATATATATATATATATATGTATAATTATGTAATATATGCATTCAAATTATTTTTAATTATTTTGTATATATATTTATTCAACATGTTTAGATATTATTTTTCATTAATTTGATTTGATAAAATTATAAGTATATATATAGATTTTCCTTTAAATTCATTTAAACTATACATATTTGTCATTTTGGGATTATTAAGGGTTATTTTCTGTATATACTTGTTATAATAATTGTTTTGGGGTTAAAAGTTAATTTCTTATAATTTGTGAATATTAATGTCATTTTTTATCTATTAATCATAGTCTTTATTATTTACCTTTTCTTTTAAATGTATATGTATAATTATCATTTCTATTAAAAATATATATATATATATATATATACATCTTTCTTCCCTTTTTAAATTTCATATATGTATATATGATTTGGAAAATGTTTTGGTTGGGTGAATTTGGATTTAATTTATTAATTGTTGTCATTATATTCAAATGAAGGATAATTGAGTGAAAAAGGGGAAAGTAAACCACAAAAAGAGATTTTAATTTGCTTATTTAAACTTAAGTTTTCTAGAAGTTCCTAATGTAAATAAAAGGCTTTCCTATTACTTTAAACCGTTTCCTAAAACATCACGTTTTAAAACCTTAATTCGTTCCAACGACGGATTAAGCGAACATTGTAATTAAAATTGTCTTTTTTGTGAATAATGAAGTTTTGAATTGTTTTCCTAATTAAATGGTTTTGTACAAAATAAGTTGACTTGTATGCTTAATCACGTTTTTAGATTAAAACTTTTGCTCAACGTTTTCAAACGCTCGAGTCGTTCCAACGGCGATTCGAGGGAACATCATTAACGGGGTTTTGAAACATACCTAAATCGTTCCAACAACGATTAAGGTACGAACCATGTAAATAAACTCGTTTTTTTGGAGTGAGATTAGCTTAGAATTAGTGTATAGACTAAGGCATAAAATCACACTGTGAATAAATCAATTCTTTCTTCTCCCCCTCTCTCTCCTATATACTTTAAATTTATGCAAAATTGGTGATTCTTTACTAAAATGGCTTTCAATAATATATGCTCAAAATGGTTTTCAAAACGAGAAAGAAAAGGTTTCAAATGAATTTTAAACTTAAAGAAATATGCGATTAGTCTGTTATCGCCTAACACGCTGAGTAGGAGACCGGTGGTTCATAACCGGGCGATGTCGGGGTGCCTAGTAGCCTTTCTCCGGAAAGGAGCTAGCCTTCTCGGCTCGTACCTAAGTTTTTCGAACCCTCACCGGTCTCCCGCAAGGGATCGGTGTTCATTTTCCCATTCGTGGGTGGCGACTCTTCCATACTCCAGGCTCCGGTCCTGCCGAGCAGCTTGATTCCACGATTGGTTGCTTTCGGCGCCAATCACCGCTTACGTCGCCATGAGGTGTCCACCCTCTGATCCGCCCGGGCGAGGCCGTCGGCACCTTGTCTAACAAGTGGCGACTCTGCTGGGGAAGCGAGAAATTTGATTCCGGAAGGCGTGTATTAAGCCCTTAACGGGGACGGATCGTATTATTTCTTTTCGTATGCATTCATAAGCATTATTGCAAACCTTTTGGGTAATTTCCGCAAAACCTCTAGCGAGAGTCCATTCGTCGCTCGAAAGAGGCTAGTGTAAGTTCCCCCTTACAGTAAGGCGCCAAAGGGTCCCCATCCATTCGTTAGGGGCGAATTTGTGCGGTCCTGTGAGGTCCCGCGATCAGCCGTGTCAACATATAGTAGCCTTAGAAGTTGCCATAGGATTACCCGTTACTATTTTTGATGTGATAAATGAATCAGTTCGTGTTTTCAAATTGCCATGATACGTGTTTAATCCTAAACTATGTAAAGAAAATGAAACGATGCGTTAATATATACTCTTGAACCGATATATAAACTATCCCAAAACATCGAAACGATTCGAACTAAAGACGACTTAGTCATCTCGTATGAATGAACTTGTGCGATCCGCCTGGTCCCTTTCCGTGTCCCGAAGAAGGCACATGTTCAGGAAATGCGTTATGACGTAAGCACGTATTAGTGTAAATCAGTTTGGTATTAAGGATAGTTATATCACGATTCAAAAGACTATATTAACGATAGTCATTATTCACATTCTTTAATACGTTGGGATAAAGCGAGATTATGACGAAACGAAAACGAAGAACATTTCTGTTTTGAATGACCCCGTTGTAACGTAAAGAGTTTCGCAAACGTGGCCCGTCCCTTCCGAATAAAAGATGAGCTCTTACGTTACACCTTGTGTTGTTCTTAAGAGAAATGGATGTATCCGCACAAGTGACTAAGAAAAACAATAAAAGACAAAAATGACCAAAATCATTCTGTATCTACGATATATATCCATCCCGAGGGTAGTTAAAGAAAATGAACCAATGCCGTTAAATACGTGCCTCGAGCCGGTATGTACGCCGTTTAAAATCATAAAGCCGAATTAAGCTAAACTGCATAATTGCGCCATATGGACGAGACTGTGGGTTTGACTAATGGCTCGATCATTTCGACCGTTACCAAAACTACAAGAAGTATGGCCCGATCTGCGTGTTTGCTTGACTCGTGCCTAAATGAAAAAATAACGGTAATATCCCTACTTCGAATAAGCATGCGATTCAACGAAACGTTGATTTTCTATAACCACGCTAGGGAGATATATCCCGTAGATTGGAAGAAATAAAAACTTGTTGCTAGCCAAAAGATTATCGTGCGCTCGAATAAGTCTCGCCGTCTTTTCACGTAGCCAAAATGAGCAAACGGATTCTTGACGCTGAAAACAAACACATTATGCAATGGATCCATTCCCTAACAAAAATCAAAAAGTGATATTCTCACTAAACAAACACGTGGTTGCGTCTCTCGATAGATCCAAAAGATCTCGTTGTAATCCAAAAATCGAGACACGAACCCACGCGAATAAAAGGGGAACGAGTCATTGTCAATACCGAACGATTGAACCAAAAGAATAGCTCGTACCACGTCTAAATCCGAGATACGCTCAAAAGGGAGTCAAAACCCGAACTAATGCATCTCGCGAAATAACGAAAGACGAGTTATTCGAAAGGACAATCCGATTTGGTCGATATCTTAGTCACTGAACGCTGATGCATTAAAACGAATTGTATTGTTTGGTGAATGATTTATTTTTCCGCAATAATTGACGGCATCACGCGTCTTCTGGACCACGATGTGAGCCCATACCAAAATCCTAGGAAAGAGACTTGGACCAACGAGTGTGTGGAGGAATAAGGATGGAAGAGAGATGATGTGATGATTGTGATTGTTATCTAACGTTTTCTCATTGCAATCTAATTACGCATTATGTACGATTTTCGCTAACTAGTTTGTTCGTATGGATTTCTATCTGTTTGTACATCAGTCAAGTCAGATTTAAGTCATAATGCATCCTATGCTTAACAAATCATTACAGTCATACCATATAGAGTGTCGCATGCTAACCGAACGGCGTGCAGCTATTCTAGGTTTTGTAGACTTAGGACGTGTTTGTTAGGAATGTGAGAAAGAGTCAACCCCAGCATCGCATGTTCATCGGGAGGCATACCAGTTATGTCGTGACGTATCCCATATGTCTTTGCCTTGTCGTGCCTGTGTGTTGGGACGCATCCTATGCGTCCTTGGCACATCTCGGGCATCTTCATAGTGTTGTTTGTATGTTAGCGAGGAGGCATGTCCATTATGTCATGACGTATCCTATGCGTCTTCGCCTTAGCATATTGTACGTATAGTAGCGTACATCGTAATTTCCCTAGTATCATAGGCACTAGTCAGAAGGTACAACCCTTATGTCATGGCGTATCCCCTACGCCTTTGTTTTGGCCTACCTTGTATGTTGCGGCACCTCCAATATGTCCTTACCCTGTCAAGAGGCGTACTGTTCCCTGGTGACGTATCCGCTATATCCTTGCTGCGTCATGTCATCACGTGTCCACCCGTCATGAGTCCCACCTGTCATGTGGTGATGTACTCCTTGCGTCTTTACCTTGTCATACTCCATGAGACGTAACGCACCTCATGCATCTTCCATTAATCATTCAGACACCGATCAAGAGGCGTACCTGTCATGTCGTGACGTATCCCATATGTCTTTTCCCTGTTGTGCCTCGTATATTATGACCCATTCCTTGTGTCTCTACCATGTCATTACGCACCGGTCAGAAGGTGTACTATGTGTGTCATAACGCATCCTGTACATCTTTGCCTCATTCCTTGCGCCAAGCGAGGGGCATGAGTTGCATGCCCCGTATGTCATGGCATATCAGGTGCTTGTCCACCATGTTATATACGTTAGACGAAAGGCATACCATTTGAGCCGGGACGCATCCCATACGTCCTTGCCTCATCCCACCTTCCATATCGTGAAGTGTCCCATGCGTCTCCATCACGTCAGCTATACGCTAGTCAAGACGTGTACTCGATGTGCCGCCATGCATCATCTATGTTCGAGTATTGTCAAGGTTGTACATCACGATAGGTCGCATATGCGTCTTTCGTATCAGATACGCTAGTCTAGAGCCATACCCCGTATATCATGACCTGATTTCTCGCCTTGCTAGGTGCCTAACGGAAGACATGCCCCATATATCACAATGTATCTCGCGCATCTTCACCATGTCTCGCATGCCCGTCAAAAGGTCTACCCCGCGTGTTATGATGTGTCTCATATATTAGTCCGGAGGAGCACCTTTAGACCTTGAGGTATTCCCTATGTCTTCGTCGTGTTATGCTTGGTGTGGGATACGTCGCGCACATCTTTATCGTCCTGTTTATACCATTAGGGGGTATACCATGTGCATCGTGACATATCACATGCGTCTTTACCACCATGTTTAAGTTATCCGGAGACATGTCCCATGTGTCACGACGTACTCCGCCTCCCTCTATCATGGTTAGGAATATTGTTCGTTGGATATGTGTCCTTGCCAGATCCAAACTGCTTGGTGGTCATACCTCGTTTGTCATAACATTCGCATCGTGGGGCAAATTCCGTTCACTTTCCGCATGGTCGACTCGAGACATACTATGTGTGTCGCCACGTCGCTGACAACATATCGATAGTTCAAAAAAAATAAAATAAGAAACATTATGACGACATCAGTTCCCCCGAGATTCGAATTAACCATTCGTCACATGTCTCATACACGTCCTACTTATGCCTCAAGACATACCATGTATGTCGCTACGCCTTAGTCAACACATCTCAAGATTACGACCGGTACCTTGGACTCGAATGGAACCATAATCTCCCGGGTCGTCGTCACCTCCCTTTTGTATCTTAAAACATACCCACATATGTCGCCATGCCCATATGATTCCAAATTACGTCGTTATATTATCCGTACCTCTCATCTCGTAAGTTGTCATCATGACCTTCGTACGCTAAGACATGCCACGCATGTCGGCGCACCATACACCTATACTCCAAAGTTACGTTGTTATACGATCGGTACCTAAGGGCCAAGTTAACTGTTTCCCACGAATCTCGCTTACCTATCATCATTCGCATCTGGGGAGGTAGTCCATACGTAGCACCTCCGTATTTCAGAATTATGGGCAATACCCTGAGCTTCAAAACGAACCCTTGACTGGTGTGTTGTCCACGCTTCCCATTTGTACCTTTAGGTGCGCCACGTGGGTCGTCATAGTGCCCCCTCGTATTTACATCATCCCACTGTCCGGACCCCAGGTTCACATTGACCCTCTGACGCACGCTTCACACGAAGTCATGGCGTCACATCCGCACTTTAACTGGCGCCTTATATGTTGCCTCGTCATATCTAATGAATCTATGCGTCATTGTACTAACCTCTTGGCTAGTAGGTCATCGTCACACCCCATTGGTACCCTCGGTCGTACCTTGTATGTCGACATGTCATTGTACTAGGGTAACCCGCGCATCCTTGGTCTTCTTGAGACACCCCGTCGCATCTTCAAAACAGCCAAATCGATATGAGACATACCAGGTGTGTCACCGTATATCGTAACACGTCAGTATTCCAAACATGTGACACTAGTGCTTCGAACACGTATCATCTTTCGGTGCATATCCCGTGTGTCACCGTTTGCGCTTTAGTCATATGTTGGGCCTTGTCAAAACGTGCCCCACATATCGCCTTGTCATCGGCAATATTTGTAGTCTGCAAATATGTCATTAGGCTATTCAACTCTAGACCGACCCTTGACGCGTGTTCCGTATGTCATCCCTCGCACCTTACTCACATATCAAAGGCTGAGTCATTTATGCCATCCAATCAGGGTTAAGCTTGGGGCCCGTACCCCCATATGCGGTTTGGTACGTCCCATCCGCATATCAAACGTCGAGTTATTCATAACATCGAGTTCAAGTCGAATCTGGGGCAAGTATCATATATGTCATCACGTGCATCTCGCTTACATCTCCGATGTCGAGTCATTTGTATCGTCAAGTTCGAGTCGAACTTTTGTCACGTACCTATTATATAGAGTGATTCATGTCGCCGAGTCCAAGTCATACCATTAGGCACGTACCCTATGGGCCGTCTTGGGCATCCCGCTCACACCTTGACACACTGAATCGTTCATGTCGTGAGGCTCCTATCAAACTCTTGACGTACGCCCCGTAAGTCGTCACTCATGTCTTGAGTACGCCTCAAACAGCGGTTCGTCTTTATTGTCAAATCCTCGACACGCTCCCCCTACATCATTGCTACCTTCGTCCATGCGCCTCAAACTCCGAATTTCCTTATTTACGAGTCTGAGACATATGCTCTATGTGTCGCCATTTGGGTCTCGCTCGTATCAGTAGTATCGAGTTGTTCGTACCACGTCTAAGTCCAACATTTGGCGCTTACCTCGAAAGTCTTGGTTTGCGCCTTCGTTGCTCCTCGAATTGCTCATAGTGATGGGTTCCAGTCGAACTATCGACGTCTACCCTGTGTGTCATTGCTGGTATCTCAAATATCGGTGATGAACCAAATACGTCATAAGTATCCACGTAAGATCTTTAGGGGTTCTCATAAAACATTTTGTCGTCTCGTTTGCATTATGAAACGAGTTGATCTTTGACACATACCAGGTAAGTCGTTGTTTGTATCTCGTTGGTAACTCAATCGGATTAGGACACCTCTCATTCTACCAGATGCACCGATGTCCGCAAATTCATCGAGGTATTTGTGTCTCTAGCTTGAGTTGATCCTTAGACTGCACCCCATATATCGGTATCGTGTCTAGCTGACACCTCCGATGTTGTTAGGAGGTACCTCTTGAGTCATCTCTGTGCTTCATCTATGCCCAAAGTCGGTCAGATAACACGGGTGTCGTATGTGTACCCTATTCGTGTCTCGTACCTAGTATGTCGGATTTCCCCCGCGACGGTCGAAATCCCAAAATCAGGCCATCACATTGTTCGTAAGTTGAGTATAAGTCAACCATGGGGGCACGTCGAGTGTGACTCCCATCATGCCTTTTGGCTACCTCTGAAGCACACTATGTATGTCACCGTATTTCCTAAAGGCACCGGGTTTCAAATCACTTTGCCGTGATATTAGGAAGCCAAGTAGGAGTTAATAACTGGCACATACCTCGTGTGTTGACGTATGCATCCTATTCGGACCTCGAGTATCGGGTATGCCGCGTTCATTGTCCCGTCAAATAATACCCCTCATTGTAATAGTTGCTTTCCAAGAGAAGCTGACAATTAGTGGCGCACCTCACGTCTCCCTTATGCCTTAACCTGTTTAGGACACACCCCGTGCTTTACCCATTTCTACATAGCACACCAAGGTTCCATTGGTACATCTACTAACCATTGACCCACACCCCATGTGTGGTGGTCACACCCCGCTTGCTTCTAGCTTAGGACACATCCTCTGGGTCGGCCGGTTTCAGGAAGCTTGTGTTTCCCAGAAACACGGTTCCTTGCTATCGATATCGATACCAAGTAAACCCTCGACACGGACCTCGCATGTCTTCATCATGGTCTATTCGAGTCTCACGTTATCAAAGACATACCCTGAGCGTCACATCAGCCCATGTAACACCGCGTATGTTCGAAGTACGTCATTACTACCGAGGATGACAATCCCTCACATACACCTCATACATAGTCGTTTATGTTGTTGGTTTTGGATCGTGAGTCGTGTCGATGTACCAAGTATGTCATTTCCCCCCACTCATGTCGCTACCCCTCCAATGTATCTACACGTCACGGATATCATCGGGGTACACTCTCATCTACCTAGCGTCCTAGGGAATTTTACTTATCATGAGGGTTGTCTCAATCTCACAAGCGTCAGTCGTGTCGAGCATCATTCAACATTGTACGTCTTGTAAAGCATTATATAGTAAACTCGTAGGGTTCATACTAATGTGTGCATAACAGTTGAAATGATTTCGGGCATCCGCACTTCCAAACAGGTAAGCTAGCACAGACGACCGAAGTGCTGCCGATAGCTCTGGTGAAAGAAGGGGTTTAGCTCCAATCCGAATCGTGTTTATGTTGTAAAAAATAAAGCGCACACCACGAATCATGCATAGATCATACATCCATCCCTAGGAGGCACAAGTAGATAGCTCTGGTATTCGCATCACACGTGCATCGCATCATCGAAATTCATAATGCCTAAAAAGCTCCACTCATCGATCCTTTCTTTTTCCTTATTAGAAACCCAACTCATGGCCCATTCCAGCAATTCAAACCACAATCTTGAGAGCCGTGTGCAAGGGGCTTTAGCCAAATACATCTTTTCTGATGAGTTCAAACGTGCTCTTAATGATCCGGAGGCTACTAAGCATGATGGGATTGAAAATTCCCAAGAGATGATAGGAGATTTCAATCTCAGAGCAGAAATCGAGCGAGTTCTTCCCGATATCCTTGCTTCAGATGAATTCAAGATAGAGCTGAAAAGGTTAGTCAGGGAGGTCCTGAGCGAGTCACTGGTTGTGGAGATCCCGAAAGCTGCTGTGGAGAAACCTATGTTCCAGCTCGCGCCACAAGCTAATCCACAAACATTCACTCCACCAAGGGTAGTCTCACACCATGTTTCACGAACTCAATAAGATCCACACCATCGGGGACATGAGATTACCAGGGTTGTTCGCCCTCCATCGCCCACTCAGTATAGAAGGGAGGGAAGAGAATTCTCCACTTTCACTCAACCCTTATTTGAAGTGTTGGAGGGTCTACGAATGCATGACATACTTCATCCTCTACCAGCCACGGGAGGTCAAACCACTGAGTTAGCCAAACGTAGGGGCTACTGCCACTTCCACCAGAGATATGGTCACGAAACGAGTACTTGCATGAGGTTGAAGCATGAAATTCAAGATCTCATCGAAGCTGGAAAGATAAGTGATCCGGATCCTTCTCAGCAGATGAAGCCTTCGACTTGTTCCTTGAACGGTGAAGTCTACAACGGATCAGGATAAGCTAAAGAAAAAGTTCTCGAGATTGAGGACACTTATGAAGTGGAAGAATCTGAAGCTTCCTGAAGTAGCATGAGAGAGAGGGTTGCACTTGTAGTCTTTATCCTTGTCTTTTATTTTATCTTCTATTCCACAAGATGTTGTTAACCTCCTTTTGAATTCAATGAAATTTCGTTTCCGCAAATTTATCCTAAGCATACGTACTTACATTTGATATCTACTCAATTGAGATATTCCCGCTTCTATCATAGCACGGACGTAAGCTCTAGAATATAATTATTGCTCAATACTTAACCACTGAAGAGAGAAAATTAAGAGAGAAAAAAGAAAAAAAAACAAAATAAATCATGAGAAGCGATTCCCTGACTCTACGATGATAAGTCGGGCGTAGACCCATCAAACGAAGGGTTCTCACCGGCTTTTGCCAAAAAGAAGACTGAGCGACAATCAACAAAGTCAAAAAGAGAGAAAAAGAAAAGAAAAGAAGGAGCAAGCAACAAGCCCTCAGAACCATGCTAGCACTAAGGCATCGACAAAAATTCCTCCCCCAAAGGGGACACCAGTGCATGAGTGCACCATTCAGAACAAGACGGGGGCAACTAACCTATCAACGATAAAGGACCCTATTCCAGGATCAACGAAAAGGTTCAGATCTATGATGACTCAAAGTAAAAAAAAACAAAAAAGGCAATGCTGAAAAGGCTCAGGGGCAAAGTCAAGCCAATCAGAAGTAAAAGAAAATTATCAAGCAGACGTAACTAGCCGAGGAGCGTCAAGGCGATAAGAGCAGTTGACATTGCCCGACTAATGGGTGATCCAATGTACGAGAAAAGCTCACTTTAGCAAAGAAAGATCAAATGCGTAGTCGAATGAAGACAAAGGCGGCGACGAAGTTTAGAACTACGGTCAATCTTAAAGGAACCAAGGAATCTTTCTAATGAGAATTAAAAAAAAAAGAAAGAAAATCCCGATAGGTTGAAAATCCACAAAGGACGGCTTATGCAACAATAAGGGACACCCCAATAAGTGAAAACCTCATGGGGCGCTTATTTGAAAATTCCGGGGGGGTAAAGGAGAGCGTTAAAATAACTAAAATGTGAAAACCCAAAAGGGCATACTTTGGTGACAGTGGTTAATGAACTAAGCAGTAAACAATTCAATGTATGTTTGCCAAGTGCTTTATTTAAGCTAGACGGTTGCATTTGCAATGAAAACACCCGCATCAATAGACACCCCGTCTCAACTAAAATCACACCCATAAACCGATCCAAAATCAAGAAAAAAAAAACTAAAAAAAAGAGACTATTCCTCTCTCTCATGCCCCATGAAGTCTGGTTCCTCCGCTCCTATGTGGTCCTCTCAAGAGTCAAACTTCGACCGAAGCATCTCTCCTCCATAACTACTCCTAACGGCAGTATCCCTAGCTTGGGCGCACGTGAAATCTCACCTCAAGTTGGCAGGGGCATGCGCTCGCATCAACTTTTAACCCACACCAAGACGGTAACTTTAATCGGGGGCGCGACCATGCAATCAGATCACCATCCATCTCGCCCCGGAAGCTTCTCCATTAACGAAGGCATCAGGCATGAACTCATCGTCAAATGCTCAGCATAGAAGCGGCCTGTAGATATGAACCCCCTAGGCTATCTGGTATCATTTACAATCAAGAAAGGAAAAATTGAACAAAAAGAGTTGGATTGAAAACCTCAAAAGAGGCGATCCAAGCAAAAGGAGAGATAGAGAAAATCTGTGAGATATAGAAAAGATGAACTGAAAACCCCTAGGGGCGGTTCATGTAAAAGGATAGATAGAGAATATCAGAGAGATCCCGTTGAGTTGAAAACCCGAAAAGGGCGGCTCAAGCAAAAATTAGGGAAGAAACGAATGCGTCAATCTTTGGTTAAAGGCGAGAGCCCCTTGGCACAAGCTCATCAGCACCAAATCCCCATCCTTACAACCCTCGGTTTCAAACCTATCCTTGCCCTCATCCTTGCACACCTGGGGTATGGCCTGAAATATCATTTCTCGATCTTAAGCTACCAAAATCCCCCAACCTATGAAAAGGGAATCCATTCAACCATCTCATCCACACATACATAGTTTGCATACACACATGTCCATACATCCGCATAAAGCAAAATGCATAGGCCACGCTTACATACATTCAAACACTCGCACAATCACCTGCACACACACATAGGTGGTTACACGCATCCATAGACTAGGCTACATTCACCCATATATATGCATCACTACACACCTACGGTCGATTTAGAGACTAGGGTCGCTAGAAAGAGCCATTTTACATGCAGTCGATTTAGAGACCAGGGTTGCTAGAGAGAGCCATTTTACCTGCGGTCGATTTAGAGACCAGGGTTGCTAGAAGAGCCGTTTTACCCTCGGTCGATGACCAGGGTTGCTATTGAGCAATTTTACCCACGGTCGTTGACCAGAGTTGCTATTGAGCCATTCTACCCGCGGTCGTGGACCAGGGTTGCTTTTGGGCCATATTGCCTGCGGTCGATTTAGAGACCAGGGCTGCTTTTGAGCCATTTTACCCACGGTCGTGGACCAGGGTTGCTTTTGAGCCATTTTGCCTGCGGTCGATTTAGAGACCAGGGTTGCTTTTGAGCCATTTTACCCGTGGTCGTGGACCAGTGTTGCTATTGAGCCATTTTGCCTGCGGTCGATTTAGAGACCAGGGTTGCTTTTGAGCCATTTTACCCACGATCGTGGACCAGGGTTGCTATTGAGCCATTTTGCCTGCGGTCGATTTAGAGACCAGGGTTGCTTTTGAGCCATTTTGCCTGCGGTCGATTTAGAGACCAGGGTTGCTTTTGAGCCATTTTACCCACGGTCATGGACCAGGGTTGCTATTGAGCCATTTTGCCTGCGGTCGATTTAGAGACCAGGGTTGCTTTTGAGCCATTTTACCCACGGTCAGAGAACAGTGTTGCTTTTGAGCCATTTTACCCGCGGTCGTGGACCAGGGTTGCTTTTGAGCCATTTTGCCTGCGGTCGATTTGGAGACCAGGGTTGCTTTTGAGCCATTTTACCCGCGGTCGTGGACCAGGGTTTCTTTTGAGCCATTTTGCATGCGGTCGATTTAGAGACCAGGGTTGCTTTTGAGCCATTTTACCCGCGGTCGTGGAACAGGGTTGCTTTTGAGCCATTTTGCCTGCGGTCGATTTAGAGACCAGGGTTGCTATTGAGCCATTTTACCCACGCTCGTGGACCAGGGTTGCTATTGAGTCATTTTGCATGCGGTCGATTTAGAGACCAGGGTTGCTTTTGAGCCATTTTACCCGCGATCGTGGACCAGGGTTGCTATTGAGCCATTTTGCCTGCGGTCGATTTAGAGACCATGGTTGCTTTTGAGCCATTTTACCCACGGTTGTGGACCAGGGTTGCTATTGAGCCATTTTGCCTGCGGTCGATTTAGAGACCAGGGTTGCTTTTGAGCCATTTTACCCGCGGTCGTGGACCAGGGTTGCTTTTGAGCCTTTTTTGCCTGCGGTCGATTTAGAGACCAGGGTTGCTTTTGAGCCATTTTACCCGCGATCGTGGACCAGGGTTGCTATTGACGAGACAGACAAGGCAAAGATCGAAGAAAAGGCCGGAGCATGCGGCATGGAGATCAGGTATTCTTCCTCCTACTCTATACATGTCTTTTACTTTAATATATTTACATTGCATGTGTTGCGTTAGCAAAAAACGTTTTCAAAACACACACATCACTGTCAAAATAGGAAAGTAGGGGAAACTGTAGACACCGAGTCGGAGGACCTGTGATGAAAACACATAACAAGACGGTTGAAGCGGTTGGTTCCGATAATTTAAAGCAAATATAATAATAAAAATCACGAGAGGATCTGTAGGGGTTGCGGTCGTCGAGTGGACGGCTCGCGGGTGCCCAGCGGCGTTGGGCGACCGCCTAGCGGCAGCCGGCGCGTGCCCGACGGCAGTTGGACGCGCGTCCGACAGCGCGGGGCGCGTGCACCCAACCTACGTTGGGCGTGCGCCCAACATCCGTCGGGCGGACGCCCAACGACGTTGGGCGTGCACCCAACATCCGTCGGGCGGATGCCCAATGACGTTGGGCGAACGCCCAACGTCGGTTGGGCGCGCGCCCAACAGAGGTTGGGCGTTCGCCCAACCGTTTTGGGCGTAGGCCAAAAATTTTGGGCGTAGCCCGACGCCCTTTGGGCTTCGCCCAAATTTTTTTGGGATCCGTGCCTATAAAAGGCACGGATCCCCATGCATTTGGGGGGAGGAATTTTGAGAGCTTCTCACTCTAAAACATTTTTTAGAGAGAGAAAGTGATTTTTTTTGGGAAAAAACATTTTTTTTTCCTAAAAATTTGGAAATTCCTAAAAGTTAAATATTTTACCAAAACGCGAAAAAACACCGAAAATCACGTCGTGGAATCAACCGACTTCAATTGTCAATACCGATCTTGAGGTATTATCCGAGGACTAGACTCGTGTCATTTATTTTAATTATTTTATTTATTTTGTTCATTTATTTTTATTGTTAGTTTTTATTTATTTATTTATCACGTTTATTTACTTTCCCGTATTTATTTAATTCTCGTCTCGTACAAAATAAACGTTTGTTTGGGTTTTGAAATAAAAAACCTCATCTTAACATCCCAATATGAACTGTTATCCCGTTTGAGGGTAGTTCGGGAATTCCGACGTTGTATACGTATAGATTTTAGAAAAGCCTTTCTAATTAACGTTTTAAAAATAAAACATCATTTTAGGGGTCTCCGTTATAGACTATGATCCTATTTGGGTAGTTCGGAGGTCCAAAACGATAGAATAGATCTAATTTAAAGTGTTTGAACAAATATGGAATGTTAGGTACTGTTTCTGTAATTTTTCATTTTCTGTCACAAAGGGCAGTTTGCCGACGGAATTTCTGTCGGTAAAGCTGCTGAAATGTAAAAAATGATATTTTGGTCCTTCTTTCTCAACTTTTAGACTTTTGGTCCTTTATATATATATATATATGTATAATTATGTAATATATGCATTCAAATTATTTTTAATTATTTTGTATATATATTTATTCAACATGTTTAGATATTATTTTTCATTAATTTGATTTGATAAAATTATAAGTATATATATAGATTTTCCTTTAAATTCATTTAAACTATACATATTTGTCATTTTGGGATTATTAAGGGTTATTTTCTGTATATACTTGTCATAATAATTGTTTTGGGGTTAAAAGTTAATTTCTTATCATTTGTGAATATTAATGTCATTTTTTATCTATTAATCATAGTCTTTATTATTTACCTTTTCTTTTAAATGTATATGTATAATTATCATTTCTATTAAAAATATATATATATATATGTACATCTTTCTTCCCTTTTTAAATTTCATATATGTATATATGATTTGGAAAATGTTTTGGTTGGGTGAATTTGGATTTAATTTATTAATTGTTGTCATTATATTCAAATGAAGGATAATTGAGTGAAAAAGGGGAAAGTAAACCACAAAAAGAGATTTTAATTTGCTTATTTAAACTTAAGTTTTCTAGAAGTTCCTAATGTAAATAAAAGGCTTTCCTATTACTTTAAACCGTTTCCTAAAACATCACGTTTTAAAACCTTAATTCGTTCCAACGACGGATTAAGCGAACATTGTAATTAAAATTGTCTTTTTTGTGAATAATGAAGTTTTGAATTGTTTTCCTAATTAAACGGTTTTGTACAAAATAAATTGACTTGTATGCTTAATCACGTTTTTAGATTAAAACTGTTTGCTCAACGTTTTCAAACGCTCGAGTCGTTCCAACGGCGATTCGAGGGAACATCATTAACGGGGTTTTGAAACGTACCTAAATCGTTCCAACGGCGATTAAGGTACGAACTATGTAAATAAACTCGTTTTTTTGGAGTGAGATTAGCTTAGAATTAGTGTATAGACTAAGGCATAAAATCACACTGTGAATAAATCAATTCTTTCTTCTCCCCCTCTCTCTCCTATATACTTTAAATTTATTCAAAATGGGTGATTCTTTACTAAAATGGCTTTCAATAATATATGCTCAAAACGGTTTTCAAAACGAGAAAGAAAAGGTTTCAAATGAATTTTAAACTTCAAGAAATATGTGATTAGTCCGTTATCGCCTAACACGCTGAGTACGAGGCCGGTGGTTCATAACCGGGCGATGTCGGGGTGCCTAGTAGCCTTTCTCCGAAAAGGAGCTAGCCTTCTCGGCTCGTACCTAAGTTTCCCGAACCCTCACCGGTCTCCCGCAAGGGATCGGTGTTCATTTTCCCATTCGTGGGTGGCGACTCTTCCATACTCCACGCTCCGGTCCTGCCGAGCAGCTTGATTCCACGATTGGTTGCTTTCGGCGCCAATCACCGCTTACGTCGCCATGAGGTGTCCACCCCCCGGTCCGCCCGGACGAGGCCGTCGGCACCTTGTCTAACAGCAGCCTGAAGGTTTCATATCGAAGTATGCAAATAAAGTTTGCAAACTTCAGAGATCCATTTATGGACTCAAGCAAGCATCTAGAAGCTGGAATAAGTGTTTTGACGAAACCATAAAACAATTTGGTTTTGAACAAAATTGCGAAGAAGCTTGCATTTACAAGAAAGCAAGTGGGAGCTCTATAGCATTTCTCATACTATATGTGGACGATATATTATTAATGGGAAATGACGTTGCTCTCTTACAGTCAGTGAAAGTATGGTTATCTGGTAACTTCTCAATGAAAGACCTTGGTGAAGCAGCTTATATACTTGGTATAAAGATCTATAGAGATAGATCGAGAAGACTGCTTGGTCTTTCACAGGCTACATACATTGAAAAGGTGCTAAATCGGTTTAGCATGCTTGAATCGAAATGAGGTAACTTACCCATGTTACATGGAATAAAGTTAAACAATCATCAATGTCCTAAAACTGATGATGATAAACGACGCATGGCTGTAGTCCCGTACGCCAGCGCAATCGGTTCGATTATGTATGATATGCTATACACTAGACATGACGTAGCGTTCACGTTATCTATAACGAGTCGTTACCAAGGGAATCCGGGAGACGAGCATTGGATTGCCGTCAAGAACATTCTTAAGTACTCGAGAAGAACTAAAGATATGTTCCTAGTGTATGGAGAAGGTGATCTGAAAATAGAAGGATTTTCAGACGCAAGTCATCTCACAGATGAGAATGATTATAAATCCCAATCAGGATACCTGTTTATCTTGAATGGGGGCGCGGTCAGTTGGAAGAGTTCCAAGCAGGGAAGCGTAGCTTTCTCTACGACCGAGTCAGAGTATATCACAGCTGCGGAAGCAGCAAAGGAAGCGGTTTGGATTAGAAAGTTCATTACAGAACTAGGTGTGGTGCCTGACATTGTCAATCCCATTACACTGTACTGTGATAACAATGGAGCCATTGCGCAAGCAAAGGAACCACGGTCTCATAATGCATCCAAGCGATACCACATCATTAGAGAGATTGTGGCTAGAGGAGATGTGAGAATAGAAAGAGTACCTACAGAGGACAACGTTGCAGATCCGTTGACAAAGCCTTTAACCCAGAGAATACATGATCGTCATTTAACTTCTACTGGGATAAGTTTTAGAAACAATTGGCTTTAGTCCAAGTGAGAGGATGTTGGGGTTTAGTGTCCTATAGACAATTGTTCTAGGATACAAACTTAATGTAAATGAATTGTTCTTTATATCATTTGTTTAATGAGATATATGTTTTATAACTATATAAAGGCAATCCCTTTTAAGCACTAAATAAAGTCTAATAAAAGGAAATCCGTAAGTTTATTTAAAGTGATTATAAAGTGTTCATACAAGCATGAAGTGAGACAAAACTTTATAGTAAACTGATAAACTTAAAACCACCCCAAGTCAAGTGATATGTTTGGGATTGACATATCACTGTTGAGACTTGTATGTAACAATGTATTCTGTCCGACAGAAAGCTGATCTCACAAGCTTCATATATACATATATCTGGACAGTTACATAGATCCGATGAAACGTTGTTCATTAGGATTGGGGATCCGATTTGAGATAACAGGATGGGTAGATTCATCCTTGTCACCTGTTCATCTCATTGGTATTAATAGGTATAACTAATCCTCAGACTCAAAGGAATATTAATTGGTATTCTGGATTACCGAATGTGATACTTTGACTCTGGTGTAACATGATCCTTAACAGAGATGACTCTGGGGTGTGAACAGTAGACGTTGGGAGTAATTGCGAAGTCGTTATATATTGGATTGAGCATTTACCACTCCCGATAAATGGGAGATACATCCATGGATCGCTTGTGGAAGACTCGACTCTAAATCCTTGCAAGATGATAGCTTAAGAGTAAGAAATACAGATTTCACTTAACCTATCTTTTTTAGTTGACTCGGCCTGTACAAGTAAAACGAACGTCTCGCTATATATGACTTGACATCACCCATAGTCATAAGATTCAGTTCAAGGATGTAGTTGATAAAGGATCGAATTATACTGTAACTAATACGGAAAGGTTAACGACAGAATCAACCTGTCTTCTTATAGCTCTGGGGGAATGATTACGGACTTGCTAATCACATACTCTATACATCATTCCGTTATGCAAAGATTAAATATAATTCTTTGAAAATTAATTTAATAACGTTGCATACGGCTAGAAGCAATAAGAACCTAATGGATCACACATAAGACTTGGAACCTAAAAGAGAGATAGATGTTAATTAATTGATAGAAGCCCAATTGAGCCCAATAAGGCTCATGGAGATAAGGGGGTCGAAATTCATGTAGTGATATACATGAATAATTAATTTGATTTTGTTAATCCTAATTAGATTAGGAATATGAATTAAATTAATTAAGAGATAATTAAGTTGGGAGTTTTAATTAGATTAATATACTCCTATTATTATCTAATAAGGTTATTATTATTATCCTTAATATATTAGATATATAGTGAGATAATAATTAGGAATTCTATTCCGAATGGAATTCCTATTCAGTAACCTAATTCTATCTAACTATGGATTAGATACAAGAGATTATAAATACCCCTTCCCTTGAGATTTTCGAAATCCAAGCAAGCCATACCCTACTTGTGATTTTTGAAATTCACCTAGTCCAAGAGAGAGAAAATTCGACACCCCTAGTTCGAGGACGAGATTTCTCTACGGCTTCGTTTGATCAATTGATTTTCATCTATTTCTTTTATCCTTGATCTTGTGTTGATTAATTAGAGGCAATCTACTTTGGTTGCTATTCAACGGTTGATTCTAAATTAATCTTCCCGTGTTTTATTTCGTGTTTGGGAACTCGAAGAAGAAAAACAAACAAAAGGGAGAAATTCGTTTTACTACTCCTATATCAGGTCAGTTCACGATTTCACGGATTCCTGGAGATTGAACCGTCGGATCGTCACGATTTTTGGACAGGAGCTTCTATACATATTCTTCAACGTTTCCACCGAAGGGATTGTCGTTCGGAAGTATGGAAGGTCTGTTTCGGATAGGGGCAGATTGGTAGACAGTTTCTATCTCTTTTGAAGTTGTGGGCACTTCGTTTGCAACGGTAGATAGAACTTCTAAAAGGTATTTCTTCTTATCCTTCTTTATATGAAATAACGGTTAACGGATCTTGTGGTTAAATGGAAATAGGTTAAAAAATTTATATTTCCGCTGCTATACCTTAGCCTAATTTCCAACATACACACTATTTGGTTTTGACATCAAGCTTGGATCTTTCATCCCTGGGAATGTGGACAAAATCTTTACAGCCAAACACTCGCAGATGTTTGTAGGAACAGTCTTTTCCATACCACACCTTTTCTGGAACATCGTAATCCAACGACACATATGGTGAAAGATTCAAAATATAAGCTGATGTGACTAGAGCTTCACCCTAGAACTCCTTTGGCAACTTTGAATGTGAGAGTAAGCATCTGACTCTCTCCATTAAAGTTTTGTTCATCCTTTTAGCCAACCCGTTCAACTGCGGTGTTTGATGCTCGTAAAATATATAGCAGTTAATAAGACAAATGTATCCTATCGCAACAAGTAATATTGTGCTAAGCACGAGATCGAACCACAAGGACTATTATCCTAATTAGTAAATTTGACAGGTAAATATATCTATTCAATGGAGTTGATTAATAAAATGGTTGGTGAAACAATAAACACCTAACTACTTAAAGCAATAAACAGAACAAGTCGCAGGGTGGATTGTGATTCAACATAGGTTACAACCTAGGATAGGGAATTCATCGGTTAACTCCTAAGTATGGGTTTAAGGACTTCACGTTTATGTTCTACTAGTGATTGATGGTAATTGTGCTAACTAGAAAGATAAATGTGATCAAGATTCATCTAACCTATTCACATGCATTCGGCTAACGTCTTGATTAGGCATATAACCTAGGTCATGCAAAGCATTAGGTTCTTTGACAATTAAGACTAAAGTTGTGGCCCAGTCACGAAGCCACACTCCTAGTGGTCTCTAGCGAAGTCAGGTTTACACAAGTTCAGCATAGATAATTCCATGGTCAAGTTCTTATCTATCTATAATCTTATCTTTGTCAGGTTTATAGGCATTAGGCACTAATATATACATAAAGCAGGCTAGTTGATCGTCATCGAGTCTCATTCTAGCAATAATCCTATTCCTGGCAATTTCTAGGCATTAAGCATGCATAATCTGATCCATCAAGAGTAATTACATAAACCTTGGGTCCTAATCATACATATTCATATAACCAATTTCATCCCCATCCTAGATTGGGTGGGGATTAGCTCATAGACAAACTAATCATAACAGAGATGTAAACATGAACAATGGAAGACATTCTTGATTAAAAGTAAAATATAGATAAAAGGGAAGGAGAAAAGAATTCTAAAACCCGTTTGTCTGATTAATTACAATGAAACAAGGTAGATCCTCCACCCGTTGAGCTTGTTCTTCAACAGAATAAAACTAAGCTACAACTAAATTGAAATCAAATGTAAAACTGGGAAATAATGTACTTAAAATATCTAATAAAATTAATCGTCCCGAAAAACTGAGAGTAGCTCCCTATTTATAGAGATTGGGCGAAACCCTAGTGTCTCTGGGGGTAAAATCGGCATTTTGTACAGTCAAAGGATGCTTCCAGGGCTAAAATTCGCGGATTTCAGCAAAGGGAAGGCGTTGGTGCGTCTTTCCTCGTCTCGTCTCGTCGAGATAGGGAGTGTCTCGGCGAGACGAGGGCATGTCTCGATGAGACAGGTATGTGTCTCGACGAGACAGGTGCCAATTGGGGCAAAACTCCGGTTTTTGTCTGTTTAGGTCCCTAGACTTCCGAAATATGCTCTAATGGTCCCTGACGAATCCCAAAAGTGCTCTAACGATCCCTGAATAGTTCGAAAATGCTCCAATAGGCTTGAGTCTGGTTCGAAAATGCTCAAATAGTCCCTGGAAATCCCTAAAAACACTAAAAATGCCATAAATAAAGGAAAATACTGAATTTAACTAAAAACTAACAAAATGATACTAGAATTGAACAAAAACGAAGTGAAAATAATCTAAAACAATCCTAAAAACTCTATAAAATACGGAGCTATCAACCTCCCCACACTTGAATCTTGCTTGTCCTGAAGCAAGACAGAATCCAAAACAGCGAAAAATCAGTAAATAACTCCCGTACAGAAACAAGGATCCATTGCACTTTTATAATCTTCACAATTTCGGACTACTCATGTTGCAATTAAAAACATAGTGAATCTCATACGAGTCTCCAAAACTGATTAATTGGTTTTATCGAACAATATTTCATGAAAACGAAAGAGGAGGACTAAAATTGCTAGCTCACAGGTGGTCGCTCTAACGCTCAAGTGTTTTGGTGTGAATGATTTATTTGGTAAACGCTCTACAATTTATTGCACAAAGTGGTCATGTTGGGATTGCATCATCCATCCGATCGAAATTATGCATTACAATTAAACGAGATCATAGGTCTTTAAGGGTTGTAACATAGGCTAAAGGTTGAGGTAGGAAAAAGGGAATTTTTAGGCAAAAAGTTAATGACTCAATTAGTTAGAATTTTTGCAAAAATGACACTTTTTCCGCTATGTGTAAGATGGTTTAAGCTCAAAGTTGTTTTTGTGATTCAATGAAGTATTCGGGAAGCAATTAAAGTACGTCTTTTATCCTTTCCTTTATAACTTATTCTTTTGATTCGGTTTTTAACCTTTTTTTTCTTTTTTTTTTCTTTGAATAGAGGGGGAAAAGTGAAATTCAAATAGGTAAAGGTTGCTTCTCCTATTAAAATTACAACCTTTTAATGATTGCTAACGGGAATTTGAAGGGTAGGTGTGTCTAAGGATTTATCAAAACTAAATTGAGTCAATTAACTTGGATGAAAAAGGGTATTTAAGAAGGCTAATGCCTTATAACAGGGCTAATCAAAGAAATGGGTAAATGTAGGCTCAAATGGGCTTATCTAGTGGATTTATTAAGAGTTTTTGGCTAAACAAAGAAATAGGCTCATGTTCACAAAGGGTTTTTGGCTAATCAAGCCGTCAGTGTTCGGCAGGCGCTGTCGTGGGTCAAGCAAAATAACCTCGGCCTTGTCCTCCTTGAATCGAATTCCCATGTCGTCATCCAAGCGCTCCAGTCTCATTCTCTGGATTCAGTGAATTTGGGTTAATTGTTCAGGATTGTGTTGTCCTACTTATTGATGTTGGTGACATTAGTTTTCATTTTATTTATATGCAAGCAAATGGTGTTGCTCACTGTGTTACAAGAGCGGACCGATTCCATGCTACCGTTCTCTTTGGCCTCAAGGTCCTCCAAAAAAAAAAAGTTCCTCCTTTCATTAGGGCTTTGATGCTTCAAGATATAATCGTTAATTAAGTTGATGACATTTTGCCTTTTTCAAAAAAAAAAAAGATAATAATAATTATAATATATATATATATACACGGAATCACCGGTTTGAATTTTGATTGGATATCTTTTGAGAAAAATTGGTTTAATGGGATTTAAATTTTTAATTTGTCTGGTACTTCAAAACAAAACCTGTCCTTTTTTTATTTATTGTAAGATAAAAGCTGTCCTAATTTAACACCACAAACCCCAAACGTTCCTATTTGTTGGTATTATATTATTGAATTGAAACCATACAATAGCCTCATTTTCAGCTTATGAAAACAATATTTGATTATGATATTATGTAAGCGAAATACTATGATTATGAAAAAAATACACTACTTGGATCTCCTTCTAAATACACATCAAAATATTATAAATTTATAAAGTTGGCTAGATCGTAAATAAATGAATTGGGGCTAAACAATTTTATAAATTTCTATTGTTGTCCTTAGAGGTTACCATGATTTTGATTGAATTGTAATTTGAATGTGAAATAGTAATTAAACAAGCAGGTAGTGAAATGTGAGGATTTAGATAATATATGAGAAATGAGGTTTGGTTTGTTAATGTAAAGTCTGAAACGGAAATCACAAACTTTATTGAAGCGATTAAAGATGTCATTTTTGAGCTACCTACACCATCAACACTGGTAATAGCAAGCTGCAGATGGAGTTGATGCATAGAGTGTGTCCACCACTTCTATAACCTTGTTTGCTATGGCACTTGCATATATTGATGACCCTTCATATATCTGCATACATAATAAATAAGAAGAAGAAGAAGAAGAAGAAAAAGAAAGAGATAATGTTCCTAGGCTAGGCTAGGTACCTTGGTGTTAAAGAGAAAGCTGTAATAATCACCAACATGACCACCAGCAACATGATGGAGATCAAGCTGAAGATGATCAAGGAGTTTGGATACAGAGAGCAAGCAATTGATTCTCTTTCTTTGAACAAGTTTGATGGTAACTTCATCATCGATTATCCGAACATCAACTTCAGTATCTTTTGATTTCCTTTGAAGCCAAGAGCTTCTTAGTGATCCATTATTATTGAAGGACTGATGTTCTACATCTACATCTACATCTGCATCTGCCTCTACCTCTGGGTCTGCTTTCATCATACAGCTACTTAATTCAATTGAATTATCTTCTTCTTCTGTTTTCACTCTCTTCCGCCTCTCTTTAGCACATCTCTTTTTCTCCACAAGCATTTTCAGATCATTTACACTTGCCATCAACTCTTTTATGTATTCTATTGCATCACCAACTATTGATGCTCTATCATCCTTCTCCATCAACACAACATCAATCATATCAACATTAATCTCTTTCAAATTTTCTACAATTTATTTATTCATCTAAATTCTCCTCTCCAATTTTTACCAAACCACAAAAATGGCTAAATTTAGTCCCCAAATGATTAAATATGTCATTTTTAGGTATCAATTTAATGGGAAATGTCAAATTAATATTCAAACTTTATTTTACATGAAAATGAATTTTCAACATCAATATATAGTTCATAATTTGTCCAACAAATTATATTAATCTAGATATCAATTTAGTTGCAAAACTAAACAAGTTTATGCCAAAAAGCCATCATGATTCCCTTAGTCACTCTAATTTTGATGAATTGAACTAATTATCATTTATTTGAATACATGGAAAAGCATCTCTAATTTTTAATTTGAGCACATTCAATCCTACATTAAACCCCCGGTCAATAATTTTATAAAAAATAAAAATTGAGTTTGAATTCATCGAACAAGAGATGAGGAGAGTTCATTTATGGAGCAACAAATCTGCAGTTTTTAGAAAGAATAATTGTAGGAAACGTAAAAAGGGAGTACCTTGGTGCGGACAGGAATCAAAATCTTCAAGGCGTCGTACTTGTCATTGATTTGTTGTCTCCTTTGTCTTTCAGTGGCAAAGTGTTTGGTAACCTTACTACCTTTCCTTCCTTTACCAATACAACCCATATCCCAACTGAAATCCAGTACTCCATTATCAAACTGCTGCTCTCCGTCGTCAACATGATCATCCCCTCCACCGCCAAACAAACAAGTCCCTCTAGGTAAGTAGCCATTATTTGGAGGCAGAGATTGAAACAGTTCCCTAATCAAAGGAGGCTGCGGAGGAAGATTGAGGTAGAGAAGAGGATCGTACACCATGGAAGAAGCAGATGATGTATCGGGCATTGGAAGGTCTCCGACGAAATTGTGGGTAGTGTTAGGGTTAGGGTTAGTGAAGGAAATAGAAGAATTTGGTATCAAAGAGGATGAAATAGAGCATCTAGGTAAATTGAAAAGATTGAGAAGATCTGGTGTGGGAGCATAGCAAGGATCTGGTAAAGAAGATGAATTATTGAAAGGTAAAAGGTGATTGGATGAATCTTGCATAAAATGAGTATTAAAAGCAGCGGCCATTTCGGCCTGAATATCATTGCAATGGTGGTAAGAAATATCTTGGGCTGAAAGCTTGATGTTGTCTTCAAAACTAGTATGACTATTGGTAGTGCTAGCTCCGGGCATGAGTAGTTGAGAAAGGCCGTCGTCGACCATGGAATTGGGGTCAAAAGAAGCAGTCTCTTCGTACATATTAGTTTAGGAGTTGGGTGCAGGAAAATCGAGAATGAAAATGAAAAAGAAGAGAGAAGAAGAAAGGAAGACCTAGATGAGGAAAATGGGAAGAAGATTATAAAGTAGGGAGAGAGGAGGAAGGAGATAGAAGTGAAAGTTACAACTGCAAAAGCTGCATGCTATATGTGAGGAATTTCTTTTTGTCACAGAAAGGGAGGTTGGTAACTCTCATTCTTTCTACTCGTGGGCCCCACCTAAGTCTAGAATGGTCCTCCTTCCTTCCTTGATTCACTTGCTCCCTACCAACAACCAAACCAACATTTTTCATTCCATATACCAAACTACTCTTAACAATATATCCTCTTTTCTTTTTTAAAATTATATATTTTTATAAGAATAAAAAAAATTTAACAACTAATTTGGGGTAAATTGTTTAATATCCACATGTTTTAATAGATGAATTTTTTTTTAATTTAAGGTGAAAATTCACCGTGCCAATCTAAATTTTTTTTAAAAAAAACCATATGGTTTCATGGATTTCAAAAAAAAAAAAACTTGTGGTTTGTTTTTACAAAACAAATGAGCGTGTTATACGCCGTTACACGAATTAAGAAAAATGACTTGACACTGTTAAATGTGATGACGTGGCAAAGGGTAGAATTGTCCGAATTAAAATAAAAAAATAACAAAAAGAAAATTAAAATAAAAAAAATCCCAAAATGGGGCATTCTTCTTCTTCTTCCTCCTCTCCTCTCTTCTTCTAATTTTTTTTAAATTCTTCTCAAAATTTCAGAACGTCTGATATCCAGACGTAATGAACGTCTGGATTTCAGACGTTCTCCAAAATTCTGAAAATTAAAAAATTAGAAGAAAAAAAGAAGAAGAACAGAAGAGAGAGAGAGGAAGAAGAAAAGAAAGGAGGGAGAAGAAGAAGAAGAAGAAAAAAGGAAGAAGAAGAAGAAGAAGAGAAGAGAAGAAGAAAAACCATGGAAGAAGAACAAAGAGAGAGAAAATTCTAGATAAAAAAAATAAAAAAATTTGGTTTTTCCCATTTTACCTTTGCCACGTCATCACATTTAACAGTGTTAAATCATTTTCCTTAATTCGTGTAACAGCGTATAACACGCTCCTTTTTTTTTGTAAAAACAAACCATATGGGTTTTTTTTTAAATCCATGAAACCACATGTTTTTTTTTTGGAATTTGCCATTTTTTTAACTCTGCTAATGATAAGGACCTTAGTCCTCTTTTAGTAGCAAAAAAAATCCATAAACATACATCTATAAATCAGCAAAATCACATGATTATTGATAACTTGTTACCTGATCTTGGTTACGTGTCCAAACCGTGATACAAATCTGACATCGTGTTTGAACCTACAAAACATTATGCAGGTCAGACGGGGCTGGAGTTTGGCGAATCCGCTCTGATGTCTAAGTCAGTTTCTGATTTAGGACTGAATGGAAGGGTATGAGCTAGTTTAGAGATAATATTTAACGTACCGAATCTTGTGTCTATACATGTGTATTTATAGTGTTTGATTAGGTTTAAGGTCGTCATCTTATTTGGGAATCCTTATGGAGCTAGGATTCCTCATCCCTTAAGGAGTCCGAGCCCTGGAAAGAATCATTTGTCTCATAGGATTCTAGAAGATCCTTTGAGGCGCTGAGGTTAGAAGCTTGTGGGTCGTGATGGACCACCGTTCATTGGGTTTGGACCGCATCGATCATTTCAAACCTGTTGAAGTAAGGTTGGGCCATCTTGGACGTGTTTGGACCCTTATCATGCTTTGTGCTTGGGTCTAATGAGGATAGTGATGATGTCACATACATGATATCATTTAGGCTGATCCCAGATGTCCCCAACTGTTGGTGTGGCCTAGTTCTTAAGCATTGTTTATATGCTATGTATTGAACATTATGTATATTGTTAGAATACATTGTATAACTGTAATATGAATAAAGGCATTAATTCGTTCTATTTATATCTTGTGTTATAAACATGAATGAAGTATCCATTGATTGTTAATCATAAATCTCTCTGAGGCATGTTCTTTTTATGGGAATGAATAAAATTAAAGGCATATGCATTCGGTATATGTTCAGTAGTGTTGAACATACTGTTGAAACACCTTTCCACATGATTTTGATTTGACAAAATTATTAATGATAAAAATATTCTAACACATTAAAATTTAAATGCTTTGATTTATTCACACTAATGTGTTTGTTCAATGTTGAGTTATTTGATTTATAAGACATTAAGTTAAATGGCCCCAAGGCCCATGAAAGAGAGTCAAGCCCAAGTCAATGGATCAAAGCCTCACGGCCCAAGAAGACCAAAACGCATTCGTACTGAGTAAAACGCAAGCCCAGCTTTGAGAAGGATCGAGAAGCTTTCGTCTAAATAGCTTCAAGATGAAGCTACTGAGTTGAGCGACAAGAAAGTCAGGTCAGCAGTTGACCTGAACAAACTTAGAGACAAAGTATTTCTACTTTGGGTAAAGCTCAGAAGACGCAGAAAGTTGTCTGGAAGACTTTACTATAAATGTGGAAACATTCTGTTTTGTCTGACAAAAAGCTGCTGAGCACTTGCTAAAGACAGAAGATACAAGAATGTTATTGGCCGAGGACGTTGAGCACGTACTGAGTGAAAGCGACAGGAAGCCGTTTCCCTCCAACGGTTATTTCGAAATTCGAAATCACCGGTGCATCAAGTGTCACTATAGAAAGGCCTCTTAAATGCTTCATTCGATGCAGATCTTCAATCAAGTCGAAAAGCTGACCAATTTGATATTCGAAGTTCTGTGAGAAAAGCAAAGCAAATCTTACACCAATTCCAATTCTGTGTAAAAGTCTAGAGTGATTTGAATCATCTAAAGTGTCTTAGCAATTGTTGTTTAGGACAAACAAACACTCATCATTTCTAGAAGTATAGAAAGGAGAAGCTGAGTACTCGGTTATAGTACTCAGCGTTAGTAATAGGAGTGAGTAGAGGAATAGAGGAAGGTACTCTTGTATACTCAGCTTGCTATTGTAAAAGGTTTGTGCTCTACCTTTAAAGAGCTCAGTAGAGAATTCAAAAAGCTCGGAAGGAATTCCGGGGACTGGACGTAGGCGGAGAGGCCGAACCAGGATACGTCTGCTGAGTAATATCTTTCTAACCCTTATCTCCTAAAATTATTGCTTGCTATAACATTGCCTAAGTTGAACACCAAAAAGAACATAAGCTGAGTTCAGGGATAGACTTAAAGTGCTATCTTCTGACTCAAGGTTAGATTCAGACTTAGTCACCTGTTGACTAAGCTTGCGTCTAAGACTTACTCAGTTCTGCTATGCTAAAGGACTTTGGAAAGTCCAAGTTCTAGAATATTAGTCAGCCTCACGTGAAAATTTTTAAATAGTTCCTAACCCCCCCCCTTGGAACTAATATTATCACGTTACATGGGACCAACAAGTGGTATCAGAGCTGAGATAGCTCGCTGAACAAGATATAACTATCTTGATCTGATCCCCACAATGGTTGAGAACAGCACTCGTTTCCTCCCAGGAAATCAGACAACTCAGATTCTTCCTGAGGGACTGTCTATTTACTAGGCCTCCACTATTCTTCGGGTCTAACTATACCTTTTGGAAGAATAGAATGAAAAACTTCATTCAGGCAACAAACATGAGTGCATGGCTCTCAATAGTCCAAGGCCCGTTTGTTCCTGTTGAAACTATTGACGGACAAACGTCTGTCAAAGCTGAGGCTAAGTGGTCAGAGGATGACCTCAAGAAACTGCAAAATCATGTCGCTGCCATAAATATGCTTCACTGTGCGTTAGATGCTGCAGAGTACAATAAAATCTCAGGTTGCGAGTCAGCACAGGAGATATGGAAGAAGCTGGAGGTCACCTATGAAGGAACCAGTAAGGTCAAAGAATCCAAGGTGAACCAACATATGAGGTTGTACGAGCTGTTCAAGATGAATGATGGTGAAGGAATCTCTGACATGAACTCAAGGTTCACCAACATTATTAACGAACTCAAGAGACTCGGCAAGATCTTCACTGAGGAAGAGCAAGTGAAGAAAATACTGAGGAGCCTTCCACAAAGCTAGCAAGCAAAGAAGACAGTCGTTGAGGAAGCCCAAGATCTAACCACCTACAAGTATGATGAACTCATCGGATCCTTGCTGACCCATGAGATATCAATGAAGAACTTTGAGGTGAAAGAAAAAGCTGAGGACAAGAAGCAAAAGTCTTTTGTCATGAAAGCTGACTCCACTGATGGCGACTCATCTGATGATGAAGAAATGGCCATGTTCACTAGAAAGATGAAAAGGCTGTTCCGGAAGAATGACAAGTACAACAGAAAGCCATTCAAGAAATATGACAACAACAAAGCTGAGTCAAGCGACAGCAAATACATGAAAGAAAGCTCAAAGCCTATCACATGCTTTGAATGTCATCAAACTGGCCATATCAAGTCGAGATGTCCTACTTTGAAGAAGGACAAGAAAAGTGGAAGGAAAGAAATGGTGGCTACTTGGAGCGATAGTGATGAATCATCTTCATCAGAAGTTGAAGTAACTGAGTCAGCAAACATCTGTTTCATGGCAGATGATGCTGCTCACTTCTGTCCGTCTGAGCAAGCTGACTCATTGTGTGCATCCGAAAATGAGGAGCAACCAACTGAGGTAACAACTCTACCCTTGCTCAGAAACGAAATGATTAATGCCCTGAGTGACCTGTATACACTTATCAAAAAGTGTAACAAGAAAGTACGAGCACTCAGTCGGCGATGTGATGAGATTGAAGAGATCAAACTCAGTGATCTCCGTCATCTTCTCCAGGACAATACTAGGCAAGATGAGAACTTACAAATCATGCATAAGTATGTCACTGAGGTCCAATCAGATTCTAAGAAACTGAAGAAGGACATCACATCCATTCAGAACCAACTAAAGGTTCCAACTAAGAAGAGATTCCATCATTACGCTGAGTACTCAGGTACTAGTCAGCGGAAATGGACTCCCCAATGAAATGTCCAATGTGACTTTTGTGGGAAGAAAGGCCAGACTACTAAGGTATGTTGGCATGCTCAGCACAATGGTGCTGACTCGCCAATAAGGTGTCCACAGAGAAAGGTCCATTGTGATTTTTATGGCAAGACTGGCCACACCACTAATGTGTGCCGTCATAAAATGAAATATGATGTATCGCCTGTTGTGCCTAACAAACGAGGACCAAAAAAGACTTGGGTACCTAAAGATAACTAGTTATATTGCAGGTCGGCCTGAGGTGTGCGAAAAAGTCAAAGTTTTGGTACGTTGACAGCGCATGCTCGAGGCATATGACGGGTGATGAAACTCAGTTCATCACACTGAAGCTTAAACGATGAGGAAGTGTAAGTTTTGGAGACAACAAAAAGGGTAAGATAGTAGGGTCAGGAACCATTGGTGGTAATCCTACTATTGAGTCAGACTCCCTAGTCAGAGGGCTTGAATATAACCTACTGAGCGTAGCTCAGCTCTGTGATAGCGGTAGGAAAGTTATATTCGATGCCACTGGATGTAAAATACTCGAAAGGAAAACAAATGAATTGATTTTAACCGCCCCTCGTGTTGACAATGTCTTTATGCTGAGTCTAGAAAAGAAATTTTCAAAAAATATATGCTTAGTGTCAAAGGAAGAAAATTCCTGGCTATGGCACAGGAGACTTGGTCATGTAAGCATGGACCTCCTGGCCAAATTAGCAAGAAATCAATTAGTTGAGGGACTGCCCGAACTTAAGTTCGAAAAGGATCAATTATGCACTGTTTGTCAGCAGGGAAAACAAACCAAGAAATCTTTTCATAGTAAAAACATCGTCTCAACCAAGCGTCCACTTGAGTTACTACACTTGGATCTCTTCGGACCAGTCCAGCCGCTGAGCTTGGGTGGTAGGAGATTTTCCTTGGTCATTGTAGATGACTTCTCACGGTACACTTGGATTATCCTGCTGAGTAGCAAGGATGAAACCTTTGAGACATTTTCAACATTAGTTAGAAAACTTGAAAATGATAAAGACCTAAAACTAGCTCACATCCGAAGTGATAATGGTGGAGAATTCAAAAACCAACAATTTGTTGAGTTCTGTGAAGCCAACGGCATTGACCATAACTTTTCTGCTCCTATAACTCCTCAACAGAATGGGGTAGTTGAAAGGAAAAACAGAACCCTGGTTGAAATAGCCAGGACAATGCTGAGTGAGAATAGACTTCCAAAGTACTTTTGGGGTGAAGCTGTCAACACGGCCTGTTATATACTCAATAGGGCTCTAGTCAGACCCATATTGAAGAAAACTCCCTACGAACTTTGGAAAGGACGAAAACCCAACATTGGATACTTTCGTGCCTTTGGTTGTAAATGTTTTATCTTAAATACTAAGGACAACCTAGCTAAGTTTGATTCAAAAGCTGATGAAGCTATCTTTTTAGGTTACTCAACAAACAGCAAAGCATATAGAGTTTTCAATAAACGAACTCAGGTCTTAGAAGAGTCAGTACACATTGAGTTCGATGAAACTAACCCTGCAGGAAAAGTCAGTCAAACGACTGAGGATGATCCATACTCAGCAGAAGCTGACCAAAGTGAAGCCGCTGAGTTACCACTTCAAGGGCTGACCAAAGGTAAGAAAGACACTCAAATTGTTTTCACTGACCAATCCAAACCTGCAGAGATTGTTGAAACACAACCAGCTCAAGACATCACATTACCGAAAAAAATCAGAATCCCAAGAGGACACTCTGAAAGCGCCATTCTCGATGCTGCTGAGAATACCCTGATGACAAGAAATCAACTCAGGAGATACCTCAGCAACGTAGCTTTCGTCTCAGTCTTAGAACCAAAGAACTTCTCAGAAGCTGAGAACGATGAATTCTGGATGGGAGCAATGCAAGAAGAGCTTGATCAATTTAAAAGAAATGAAGTTTGGGACTTGGTACCAAACCCAAGAAGTCAGAAGACCATAGGAACGAGATGGGTCTTCCGAAACAAGCTAGACGAGCAAGGAAATGTAGTCAGAAACAAAGCAAAACTTGTAGCTCAGGGCTACAGTCAGTAGGAAGGTATTGACTACGGTGAGACCTTCGCCCCAGTGGAAAGGCTTGAAGCAATAAGAATATTGTGTGCATATGCAAGTTTCATGAATTTTAAATTGTTTCAAATGGATGTTAAGAGTGCATTTCTTAATGGAGTTATAAACGAGGAAGTCTATGTTAATCAGCCTCCAGGGTTTGAGGATTCTAAATTCCCAAACCATGTTTATAAGCTAAAAAAGGCTCTGTACGGTCTCAAACAGGCACCACGTGCTTGGTATGAGAGGCTGACCAGTTTCCTGCTAACTAGAAATTATGTTAGAGGAAAAGCTGATACAACCTTATTCATTAAGAGAAAGGGTAAAGACACCATGCTGGCTCAAATATACGTTGATGACATCATTTTCGGTGCTACTAATGAGTCTATGTGCAAGGAATTTAGTAAGCAAATGCAGACTGAGTTTGAAATGTCAATGATGGGAGAACTTAACTTCTTCCTTGGACTCCAAATCAAACAAGGAAAGAATGGCATCTTCATAAGTCAAACGAAGTATGCTAAGGAGATATTGAAGAAATATGAACTTGACAACTGTAAGCCAATATCGACCCCAATGGGCATTGACACTGTCCTCTGTGCTGATGAAAGTGGTAAGTCAGTAGATAGCAAATTATATCGAGGTATGATTGGCTCTTCACATTACTTAACAACGAGTAGACCGGACATTCAGTTCTCAGTATGTTATTGCGCTAGATATCAATCTAACCCTAAGGAATCTCACTACATAGCTGTAAAAAGAATCCTTAGATATTTGCAAGGCTCAGTGAATGCATACTTATGGTATCCCAACACTCATGACTTTACACTTCTCGGATACACTGACGCTGACTATGGACGAGATAAGCTAGAACGAAAAAGCACTTCAGGAGGATGTCATTTCCTTGGAAGCTGTCTTGTGTCTTGGTTCAGTAAGAAGCAGTCATCGGTAGCCCTATCAACCACTGAAGCCGAGTACATTGCTGCTGGAAGCGGTGTTGCTCAAGTCCTTTGGATCAAGCAACAGCTAGAAGATTATGGTGTTCAGACCAAAATGATTGAAGTCAAATGTGACAACAAAAATGCCATTGACCTATCAAAGAACCCAATCCAGCACAACAGGATGAAGTATGTCAGCATAAGGCATCACTTCATCAGAGACCATGTACTCAAGGGAGAGATCAAGATGACCTATATTCCAACGGATGAGCAGCTTGCTGATATCTTCACCAATCCACTGGCTCGTGAGAAATTCAACATACTTAGAGAAGCTATCGGTATGTTCAATCCACTTCAATAAATTCTAAGTATAATTCATGCTGAGTGTTTTGATTACATGTTGTGTGGCTATACATGCTGAGTGATTTTACCATGCAAACTTATAAAACTGACCGATACACTCAGCACCTGAACTGCTGAGTAACTACGTTGCTGAGTAAAGCAACTTGCATAATTAGGGTTTACACGCGTAGCTAAGTAGCCTCTAGGATGACGTAAGCATCATCATCAGTAAAAACACGCCGCCCCTCGCAATTAATGACAATATTAAACTGACTATCGATGGTTCAAATTCCCACCTTTCTTTCCGACCTTTCAAGTCACCACCTATCGTCTATAAATAGTGAACGATTTCTCACTATTTACTTTCTACGCTTGAATTTCGCACTCGAACCTTCTCTCTCTCTCTCTCTGAATTCCTAATCTCTAAGTTTCTGCAAAGAAGTTCTCAAGAACACCATGTCTGATTCCCAGAATCTCTCTGGTGACCAATATGAAGATAATCGCTCAGAAATCAATCCTGACTCTCCACCTGAGCAAGAGTATGTTGAGACCCCAGAAGATGAGGCTCACACTGTTCATGGTCAGTATGACAAACCTATGGATGAAATCAGCATCCTCGGTATTGATCCCAACACTGAACACTCGACTCCTTCAAAGAAGAAAAAGGACAAGGGCAAGAAATCAAAGGAGCCTGAGGAGAGAACTTTTCGATCTGTGTTCTTGGACGTTGAAGGACTTGATGTCGTGGCTTCACGATGGTTCTCAAAGAGCTTCGTCGAAGTTGAGAAACCCTACAGTGACTAGATATCCAAAAACGGATGGACCAAACTTTTTTCCTTAAACGGGCTAACCTACCCAAGGCTTGTGACTGAGTTCTACTCAAATCTACTGGTTGCTACAGACGATGTTGATTTTATGGTCACATATATCAACAAAAAGCAAATAATCATCAACCGCTCATATCTGGCCATCCTACATTCTGTAAGCCTGAAGGAGCTGAGCTTAGAAAAACCAGTGATTATAAGCGGGTCAAGTACACCGCTACATTCTGTAAGCCTGAAGGGAATATCGGTGAAGTCTCATGCACCTCGCTTACTCAGCATCAAAGACATGCCCACTACTTACTGACCAACTATTTATTCCCAAAGGTCAATGCCACATCCTCTGCATCCAACTTCGAGTAGTGTTTCCTATAGCACATGCTGAACTACCAACCTCTAAATATGCATGTGTTCTTGATCGAGGCTATTCAATGAAGCACTGGAGCACTACGAATGGGATCTCTCATCACCGAGATTCTCAAGGATCACCAGATCAGCTTTAAGAATGAAGAAAGCATACTAGGAATAGAAATCACCGTTGAAAATCTTGTTGGCCTCGCACACAGCCTCCCTTTCAAATCAAAAAAAGGAAAGGATATGGTGATCAAAGATGAAGAGGAAGCTGAGCCTACTTGTAAAGGGAAAAAGAGAAAGACAGACACATCAGCTACACAAAAAGCTAAGCCTACACTCCAAACCGTCAAGAGGTTAAAAGTACTAATGACAAATCCCTCTCCAGCTAAGTCAACTAAAAAGAAAGCTGAGCCTACCAAAGCTGCCCAAAAACGACCTGCCACTGACCAGGAAATTGAGGATGAACCGGAAGATACTGAGGCACCCCTAAAGAGGAAGAAGGTCTCCGGAGTTACTCCTTTGAATGCAACTCCTCTGGGTTTCGCTATTCCTAAGGACTCCTTCTTTCTACGAGCTCAGGAACCTGATAAAAGCACTCAACCGCCAAGCAGTCAACAGAAAAAGTCTGTCTCCGCTGAGCAGACTAAGAAGAATGAACCAAGTAACTCGACCACCAAAGAACCGGCTACTGAGCTTAAGTCACATGTTGATACCACCACTGCTGAGCCTGAGCATGTTCATCTTGAATCATCCAACACCACTTCCACTGACCAAATCCCTTCTCCAAAACTATCTAAAGAAGGCAGTGACAAACGATTCAAGAAGAAGTCACGCAAACCACCCGTGTTTGACATTCTGGATGATTCCCCTCTTCACGAACCAATTGTTGACCTGACTGATTTGGATTTCAACTTCTTCTCCAAACCAATTGCCAAATCCACGTCAGTCAAGGAAAATCAAGCCTCTGTTTCTCACGATCAGGAACATGCCAAAACTGACGCTCCTCAAGGTCAGAAGTCTGCCGACACCGCTGCTCATGCCTTAACTGAGCATGTGATCGAAGAACCTAATGTTCAAGAAAATGAACAAGTACCTGAGAAATCTCCTGCTCAGGACAATCTCGAGCTGACTCCTCCACAAGTAAATACTCAGCTCCAGAATGATCTGAGCAGGTAGATATTGCTGCTGCACAAACCACTCCTCTTACTAAACAGCCAGCAAACGAGTCAGCACCTGCTACTGGCCTCAACACTGAGTCTGCCACTCCAATTCCTCAACCTTCACATAATCAAGAGGGCACCTCCATTTCTAGTGAGCTACCCAATACTCAAACACATGCTGCTAACCAGAACTCAGTTCCGGAGATTCCATCAGCTGATCCACTGAACTTCCTTACTACTTCCGCCTCTGGAAAAAGAATTCTCCAAGCTGCTCAAGAACTGATCGCAGACATACAACGAACTCATGCCTCTGATGGTGAGTATCTTTTTGCTGAGCCGACTCAACTGAGCACCATCACACAACTTCTGACTGAGCTCAAAATTCTTAAGGAGCTTTTGTGTGTGCTAACTGATATGGTTGCTCAGCAGCCAAATCAGGAGTTTGCTATAAAAATGGCAAACCTTCATCTGCACATGGTGCATCACATGGACACTATTGAAGGGAAGTTGAATGATCTATCTACCGCAAACTCCGGTGTGGCTCAGTCAGCTCAAGTCACTCAAGTCTTCACTGAGCTGACTGCCACTTGAGAACTGGTTGCCTCTTCCTCCCAATGCACAATAGAACAAATTGCTGAAGCCATTCGCATGCTCAACTTATCAAGAGAAGAGATGCAAACTGACCAGGCAAAGTCATCTGAGATCTTTCAACTTGCCAAGGCCACTTATGACCATGTCACACACCAATCTCATCAGTGCCACCATTATGATGATGGCTTGCTCAGGATGTACCATCAATCCTCCGCAAAGATGGCGGACTCCATCACCTGGATGGGCAAGTCACTTGAGTTTATCCTCAGCGTCATCAACTCACATATGGAAATTCCGTCGATAGAAATGGCTAGTGGGATCAAAGTCTTTGACGGCCTTAAGAATAGTACGGCTCAACTCAAACACTATTCGGCTGCCCTAACATATGTTGTTAATCAAGGGAAGTTTTATGTTGCTGTCCCTCAGCCAATTGATGCTGGCAAAAAGGGGGGGAAAGACAAACACCCTGCTGGAACTCAACCGAAGAAACAACATCTTGGTTCGACTTCTGCTATCCCTCCTAGCACTCAACCCCAGCAACAAGAAATAAACAAGTCCAGTCAGCAAACCAAGCCCAAATCAAACCAAGTGTCTGTCAATATTAAGCGATAGATATTTGTAAACTTGTATATTTGCTGATGACATGTTTTGTGCTAAATATTATCGTATCTTCATTAAATCATCTATGATATCTGTTCATATCGCTCTATGCTTATCTGCCGTGTTGATCTAAATATATGACCTCTCTCATATGTCTTCTTAACTAAAACTCATTGAAAAATGACCTACTCAGCCTACTCTGATATCTGAACTTAACCTTTCGCGTAACTTAACTGAGTAAAGAGAAAATGTTCCAAGAGCTGACTTAACTCTAAAAACTGACTTTAGACTTACTTGATTAAACCTTGAAATGTTTAAAGTAAAACTAAGTCAGCGACTCAACCCTTACGGGGGAGTATCTTGAGAAATCAAGGTCAACTATCATGGGGGAGCTCAACACTGAGTTCCTTACTGAATATTTTTGCCAACATCAAAATGGGGGAGTTTGTTGAAACACCTTTCCACATGATTTTGATTTGACAAAATTATTAATGATAAAAATATTCTAACACATTAAAATTTAAATGCTTTGATTTATTCACACTAATGTGTTTGTTCAATGTTGATTTGTTTGATTTATAAGACATTAAGTTAAATGGCCCCAAGGCCCATGAAAGAGAGTCAAGCCCAAGTCAACGGATCAAAGCCTCACGGCCCAAGAAGACCAAAACGCAGTCGTACTGAGTAAAACGCAAGCGCAGCTTTGAGAAGGATCGAGAAGCTTTCGTCTAAATAGCTTCAAGATGAAGCTGCTGAGTTGAGCGATAAGAAAGTCAGGTCAGCAGTTCACCTGAACAAACTTAGAGACAAAGTATTTCTACTTTGGGTAAAGCTCAGAAGACGCAGAAAGTTGTCTGGAAGACTTTACTATAAATGTGGAAACATTCTGTTTTGTCTGACGAAAAGCTGCTGAGCACTGTCGAAGACAGAAGATACAAGAATGTTATTGGCCGAGGACGCTGAGCACGTACTGAGTGAAAGCGATAGGAATCTGTTTCCCTCCAATGGTTATTTCGAAATTCAAAATCACCGGTTCATCAAGTGTCACTATAAAAAGGCCTCTCAAATGCTTTATTCGATGCAGATCTTCAATCAAGTCGAAAAGCTGACCAATTTGATATTCGAAGTTCTGTGAGAAAAGCAAAGCAAATCTTACACCAATTCCAATTCTATGTAAAAGTCTAGAGTGATCTGAATCATCTAAAGTGTCTTAGCAATTGTTGTTTAGGACAAACAAACACTCATCATTTCTAGAAGTATAGAAAGGAGAAGCTGAGTACTTGGTTATAGTACTCAGCGTTAGTAATAGGAGTGAGTAGAGGGATAGACGAAGGTACTCTTGTATACTCAGCTTGCTATTGTAAAAGGTTTGTGCTCTACCTTTAAAGAGCTCAGTAGAGAATTCAAAAAGCTCGGAAGGAATTCTGGGGACTGGACGTAGGCGGAGAGGCTGAACCAGGATACGTCTACTGAGTAATATCTTTCTAACCCTTATCTCCTTAAATTATTGCTTGCTATAACACTGCCTAAGTTGAACACCAAAAAGAACATAAGCTGAGTTGAGTGAACTGAGAAGCTGAGTTCAGGGATAGACTTAAAGTGCTATCTTCTGACTCAAGGTTAGATTCAGACTTAGTCACCTTTTGACTAAGCTTGCGTCTAAGACTTACTCAGTTCTGCTGTGCTAAAGGACTTTGGAAAGTCCAAGTTTAGTCAGCCTCGCGTGAAATTTTTTAAATAGTTCCTAACCCCCCCCCCCCCCCCCCTTAGAACTAATATTATCATGTTACACGGGACCAACACATACGAATGCAATACTTGTATAGTAAGATATGGATGTAGGTACGTGTTGATGTAGCTTAATACGGCACTGGATTGATCCGCTTTAGAAAGATTCATGGTGGACATGTCATTGATCTTTCTATATGTAGAACTCTATTATCTACAGACCTAATTTCATTATAATAAACGACATGGAATCTACTTCACTTTGATATATGCCTAACAGGTCCGTAACATGATGCCAAATATGGGTATGTTAGGTGAATCAGTGAACACGTTGTTGCGGATAAGTGAACTGAAGGAATCACCACTCACCTAACAGTGAGATGATATCACCGGCCACTTGATACGTCGAACTAAAGAAGTGTATGGCCATACCCTTAATAGTTTTACTTATCTGATTCATCAGTTCACTTTCGATCAAGAAATACCATAAACCATACAAAGAATGATAGCCACTATGTCTCTGGTTTGTAATATCGATACGCAATTGGTAAGAGGTACTGGGAGATCATCTATTGGGTTTTATGTCTCATTGAGACAGCTAAAATAATTCGTATCAGTTGGGGACCATAATGGTTTGCTAGAACCCACTTACGGTCATTGGACTTTAGACCCATGACTGGTTGAGGATGGACCCATAGGATCATGCACGCACAACTGATGGGATGAAACTTAAGCAATAAATACATGTTATGTATATAATCAGAAATGAACGGGTTAATTTAATTGTCAATTAATTAAATATATGGACTAATTGATTATTTATTAAATAACAAGTTAATCAATTTAGTATTTGAAATTGATTATAGTTAATTAATAAACTTTCTAATATAATTAATTAGTCAATTGATTAATTGGATTACATCGGGTAATTTATTAATGGAACTGATAATTCAATTGAATTCTTTTGAACCTTAATTGTAATTGTTGGTTATTCTAATTAACCAATTAATGTCAATTGAATTAAATAAATACTATTGGGTTTTATTTATGACATATTGAATTAATTAAGGGTTAATCTATAATTAACTAAAATTACTTAAAAGCTAGTTAGGAAAGTATTTATGGCCTAATTAAAAAGAACAAACCTAACCCTAGACCCCTACACTAAGATTTTCGGCCAACACTGTAGCCTCCATTTGCTTGATGTTCATCGAAATCCTTTCTTGTTCAGCTAGCACCGGTTTCATTCTGATAGAGTTGGTGCACGAGACCTTTGGAGAATCAAACGACTTGTGGATTTCTTCAGCCATCTCTAAAAGAGATTAAACCCGTAAGTTTCTGATAACTCTTAGAAAAATGTTTTAAAGGTTTAATTCGTGGTAATCTAATACGGTCTACGGATTCTAGAAAATTTTAAACAGTAGCATTCTGTTGCGCTTCGTTTATTTTCAATGATGAATCCCCAACACCCACCACCTAGTCATTAAGACATTCTTCCAAGATTCTGTAATAAATCTTTTGTCAAAGGGGTATTTTGTTATTTGGATCCAAGTCATTATTGTTTCGGAATCATCATGGGTTCTTTTTCTGTTTGCGCTGATGTGTCAGTTGGGGGATGGTTATAGGATCTTGTGTTTGGACGGTTGTTATCGTCGTAATTTATAGCATTTTTCGTATTTAATTACTAGTTATTTTGCACCGTTTTAATAAATTTTAATGATAGTTTCTTATATTTTCATCATTTTTTATATCTAAGTCACTTTCGTGTGTTTTTCAGGCACTTTCGCAAGGTTTTCGGCACAAATAACCAAGTTGGGACTTAAAGCGACAACTCAAAAGTAAAACGAACCAAAAAATGAGTTTTAGTGACATTGAGCATGCATCTCATTGAGATGGAGTTGACATATTACAACTCCAATTGTTCACACTATGACAGATTTGACACATTTTCGTATTTTCATCTTATCTCCCTCGTATGGACTCGGATTGAGGCGATTCAAAATGCGTTGGAAAGTAAGCTCAGGCTAAATGATAGGGTATTTTACCCCTATCTTTTAGCATGATTTACGGGTTGATTTTGGATAAAATAAATAAGTTTAATTACAAAAATAAAGTGTTTTTGATAAAATAAAGAAATAAAAATAAATCTCGTACTTTCAGTTTATTTTCCTCGTTTTTGATTAGTTTAGGAAATAAAAATGTCAAGCTAACTCGGCTCTCAAGATTTGTATTTCAGGTACGAGAAAGGAGCAAAAATCCACTCCATACGCGGGCGTATAATCCCCTACGCGGGGCGTGAAACATGGTGTCGGTAATGATTGCCTTATCCGCAGAAGCCATGTGGAACTGACTCAGCATACGCGGGGCGTATGACACATGTCGGCAATAATTGGCCTAATCCTGAAAGTCAGACTGCATTGTCTCCCAGAGTCAACTCTCCATACGCGGGGCATATCACTATATACGTGGGGCGTAAAAGGCAGTTCTTCAACGTAAAAAGATCAGAGACTCTTTTACGCGGGCATACTTCAGCTATGCACGGCGTAAAAGCACCAATTCAAGCAATAAAACTTCAGAGACTCAAACACGCGAGGCGTACTTCAGCTACGCAGGGTGTGTTTGAGACAACTAGACACGGAATTGGTCCACATGCAGGAGATTTCTGACGGAATGGGTACTTACGCGGGGCGTAGACCATTTTACGTGGGGCGTATCATGGGATTTCTGCACTCAATGATGTTGCTCCATACTTGTACTTTGTGAAATTACAAGCTTGCCCTTGCTTGATGCCTATAAATAGGAAGCTCTTGAACTTCATTTGACACCTTATGAACTAAGAAATAATTATACACTAGAGAGCAAACTATACTTGTTTTGTTACTTGTTGTAGTATAGATTCAATTTTTGTAGCTAAACTCTCCACCTCGAGAGCTTGTTCGGTTGTTCCGGCATTCCATCGAAGTTCCGCTCCACCATTCGTCACCAAGCTCGAGAGTTCCACCTCCACGACCTAGGAGACGGCTTTGAGTCCGGTTAGCTAGTTTCAAGGGCGGATTCTCCCCTTTTACGTGCTAATTAGCTTGTACTCTTCCTATGTAATAGGCTTGGTTGTATTCCATTTATATACATTTCATATTTATAATTTCATGATTTATAATCTCTATTTCCCTTTACGTATTAGTGCTTGCTACTTGTTTTGATATTGATAATTGACTATTGTGTAGGAGAACGCGATTTCCGACGCCATTCGGGCTATCCTTAGGGAGTTATACAGGTGTTGCCCTACCGGAAGTGACAAGCCGGAAACCGTAGGAATTGACAAGCCACGGAACTTACGGGCCCTAGTTTCTAATTCCCCCGCTTTAGACACACCTTGACTAGGAATCACGTAGTCTAAGTGCTTCACGGGTCGGTCCTACTTCACTTAGTCGTCTTTGCAAGAGCGATTTACTATCCGTATACATTTAGAGTCATTATTTGTTGTGGTTATAACTTATCATATTCATCCCACTTCATAGAGTTTTAGCTACATAAATCTGTGTCGCCAATAGTTAGTGTGTAGTTGTGTCTTACTTTACCCCAAAGTAATCACCGCCTAAATAACATACGAAATCGAGTCGTCTAATACTTGTAATTATAAATCCCGTGGATTTGATACCCGGTCTTAACCGGATTATTACTTGATACGACGGGGTACACTTGCCCCTAAGTAGTCGTAGCGTCTAGTAGAGTTAAGAGCAATTTATAAAGACCACATCTATAGACATAGCACATTCACCGCAATACACATTTAATCGTCGTAAGAAACTCTACCACTAGGCGTCGCGTCCATCACTAAATTCCTCCCTCTATAATGTTATTTTGCTGATTCTTCTTTTTAAGAATCAGTTGTTTGTGTTGTTGTAATTGTTGTTATTGTTCTCAAAGTGTTGTTTGTACAAAAGTTCATCCAATAAAAGTAAGTTTTAAGTTACCGAAGAAATTCGTTCGACAATCATCATTACGATTTCTTCTAAACTTCGATCGCTTTTATTACTATGACTCCATTATCTATCTTTCTAAGGTGTGTTTTAATCTAATTATGGGCTAAAAACCCCTTTACTAAGGCTAAAAGCAGATATTAACCTTAATTATGTGGTAATTACGTTTAACCTATTTAAGCTATATTTATCCTTTTTGAGAACTAACTTATGATTTTTAATGCTTGTAGGAGATGGACCAAATTCCTACTTGAATATAATTAATCATTTATATTGACCATGATTAAATTGATTAATTGAGATTCAAGTTGGACCTAATGACCATTTAGTATGGCTTATTGGTTTTCCAAGGTTTTTCACGAATCTTATTACAAATCTTAGATTTATTACTTGAGCCGGACCAAGGGAAAGTAATAAAGCAAAGGTTTGGAACTAAGAAAACTTAATGCTTCTTTGGATTAATTACTTGAGTCGGACCAAGGGAAAGTAATTAATCGAAAGTTTAGAACTAATTAATGGAGCGGTTTTTCTTGAATCTTAAGTAATCCCTTTAGCCGGACCAAGGTAAAGTAGGTTAAAGAGGTTTAGATTAATAAAACTAATGCTTCTCTAGGTTAATTACTTGATCCGAGCCAAGGAAAAGTAATTAATCGAGAGTTTAGAGCCAATCTCGAGTATCTATTAGTTAATAAGAAAAATCGCTATCTTAAAAAGGATAAAACAACTTAAAAGGGTTAAGTGTTATTACCAAGGAAAGAGGTTAAGTGAAGCTAGAAGTCTTAGTTTCTTTCAATATAAGTAATCTCTCACCAAATTTGTATAATTTTCATTTCGTTTCTTGCTTAAGTCTTAGCTTGGTTGTCCAACAAACTCTACCTTTTGATTGTTTAAATAATAAATAGTAAGCAAAGACATTAGTACTTATAATCACCATCCTCGTGGGAATGATACTCTACTTTCACTTTATTACTTGATACACGAGTAAGGTACATTTGCCTTCACATGCACGTATAAGTAAAACGCGCATCAAGTTTTTAGCACCGTTACCGGGGATGGTTGAGTTGTAATATTAATCTAGTCGATAAACCCTAGCCCCCTCCACTAAGATTTTCGGCCAGCACTATAGCCTCCATTTGCTCGATGTTCATCGAAATCTTTTCTTGTTCAGCTAGCACCGGTTTCATTCTGATAGAGTTGGTGCACAAGACCTTTGGAGAATCAAACGACTTGTGGATTTCTTCAGCCATCTCTAAAAGAGATTAAACCCGTAAGTTTCTGATAACTCTTAGAAAAATGTTTTAAAGGTTTAATTCGTGGTAATCTAATACGGTCTACGGATTCTAGAAAATTTTAAACAGTAGCATTCTGTTGCGCTTCGTTTATTTTCAATGATGAATCCCCAACACCCACCACTTAGTCATTAAGACATTCTTCCAAGATTCTGTAATAAATCTTTTATGAAAGGGGTATTTTGTTATTTGGCTCCAAGTCATTATTGTTTTGGAATCATCATGGGTTCTTTTTCTGCTTGCGCTGATGTGTCAGTTGGGGGATGGTTATAGGATCTTGTGTTTTGGCGGCTCTTAATGATAATACTTGTTCCAATATCGGAGACGCTTCATTTATCTTTGAGGTCTTTTGGCTCTCCTTTTCCCCATTGATATTCCTTCTTCCTATCATTTCATTTTTCATGTCATTCCCTTTCTTCTAAGATTTTCAAGTTTCTTGCTTTCTTTTTCGACTTCTACTTGGGAATAACTGCTCTCCATGATACTTCAATAAGTTTTTCCCTCTCTATCTTCATTTCTTTGGTCACTAAATGTTATATCACCATGGATTAAGTACTCGTAATAAATAAATATGTCCTTCAATTTCTGAGGTTTGTTCAAATAAGTTACAATCATGGTAGGTTAATCTGGCTTTGACTTGAAGACCGAGATACGATGAATAGAATATATTCAAAGTTTGGTTAATTGGGGGGTTTATACAAAGAAAAACCTTTTATTGAGAAAATTTTAAAATGATGCTCAAGATCACATAAATGTTGAAGAGGTAGTTTTTGAGAAAACTAATATAAAAGACATAGTATTTACGATAATTATCCTCATATTCTGAAGAATATGTTGAAACCTTGTATGCTTGTTACTTCGTTCTGATAATCCTATAGCACTCGGGTCAGAAAATTATGATTATTACCTAAGTATTCTTGGAATATATTCCAATGGAAAGTATATCGAATTTGATATTCTTGGAATCCTTGAAAAGGAAAATAAGACTTATGTCGATAAAACTCTATTTTGATTGAAACGAAAAAGCTAATGAAAACTTAGAATATCACGATAATACCTAGATATCCTCAAATTGAATTACGGATTGGAGAATATTCGTGTGAATATTCTTGGAATTTATTGAGAAATGAAATAGGACTTTCATCAATAATATTATGTTTTTGTTGAAAATATATTCCAATGGAAAGTATATCGAATTTGATATTCTGGAATCCTTGAAAAGGAAAATAAGACTTATGTCGATAAAACTCTATTTTGATTGAAACGAAAAAGCTAATGAAAACTTAGAATATCACGATAATTACCTAGATATCCTCAAATTGAATTACGGATTGGAGAATATTCGTGTGAATATTCTTGGAATTTATTGAGAAATGAAATAGGACTTTCATCAATAATATTATGTTTTTGTTGAAAATAAAGTGCGGAAGTATTCGCAATTGATTATCCTCATATTTTGAAGAACACGCTGAAGCCTTGTATGCTTGTTACTTCGTTTCGATAATCCTATAACAGTCAGAATAAGTACTGACGGGAATACCACTTATACTGGTGAAAACTTAGAAGATTTATGATTATTACTTAAGCGCTCTCAGAGTATGTTCCAATGGAAAGAATATCGGATTTGATATTCTTGAAATCCACGGGAGCGGAAGTAGGCTTATATCGATAAACTTCTATTTTTATTAAAAACGACAGCTAATAAATCTAATTAAAATCTAAAAAATTATGATAATTATCTATATATCCTCAAATTAAATTATGGATTGAAGAATATTCATGTAAATATTCTTGGAACTATTGAGAATGAAAATAGATTTTTTATCAATAAAATTCTATTTTTGTGAAATAAAGAGCTTAATAAAAACTAAAAAACTTAGGAAATCATAATAATTATTCAAATATTCCCAAATATTCTTGGAATTTTTCAGAAGTGGATTTTTATTAATAATGTTCCTATTTTTATCAATGAAAAGCTTAAATAAAGCTAGAAAATTAAAATAAATGCTCAGATATTCCCAAATTTTTTTTAATGACTATCTCTTGAAATAATTCTAAAATTCTTAGGAATAAAATGAGATTTTTATTTGAAGGAAATCTATTTATCACTTTAAAAGCTCAATAAATATCAAGAAAATTGTAATAAATATATAATAACTTCAAAAAATATTTCAATGAGTCAAATATTCATTTAAATGTTACTGGAACATCAAGAAAAAATATGAGAGTTTTATTTGTAAAGGAACTATTGTTAGTGATAAAATCCTAAAAATAAGCTAATATACCTAAGAAAATGCTAAATAAATCCAAAATAAATATTTATTCAACTCCAAATTTATTTTTAACCCAAGATTCTTGAAAATTAGGGCTTGATTGGATGGATGGTTTAGAGGGGTTAGTAAGGGAAGGGTTAGTAAGGGTTGATAGAAACCCTTATTTGGGAGGAGGAGGGGTTAGTAAGGGTTTCTACAAACCCATGTTTGGAACAAAAAAAAATTAGGAGAGTAAGGGTTTGGAGGGGTTTTGAAGGGTTTCTTTTTAACAAATTGCATCCAATTTTGAACCCTCCAAATTGGTGGGTTTGGAAGGGTTAAAAATTACCCTTCCTTACCTTTCCCTACCCCTCTCTACCCTTTGTTTATTAACCCTTCCCTACCCTTCATCCGAGTTTTTGCTTGAATTTAATGTACAAACACTTTGAAAATTAAAGAACATCAATTGCATAAAAAGGACTAGGGAAAGAGGATTCAAGCTCTTTTTTTTATAAACAGAGCTGGAAATTTCCCAGAAATTAACTTCAAAAAATCCCTAAAAATTGAAAATAAGTTGGATTAACCTCAAATCAAAGTAAAAAATTCAAGAATAATTAAATCTAGCTAGTAAAGCAATAAAATGTCACTTTGTTTCTCAGAAAATACCCTTCAAGCATGCCTCTAGTGTGGTCTTTTATTTTAATCAATCAAATCCTTCCTGACTCCAAATCGGAGACCCAACATGAGATAAGAAAAAGGTTTGGATTGTTGATTACAAATTAATCAAAATCTAAAAAAATTAATTTAAAAGACAGAAAACTAAATAGAAGCTTATTTCTCTCTCTAGTTCTTGGTGTCAAAAACAGTGAACTCAGACTAGTATTTATAGGGGAAAAATCCCCTAAAATCCAAAAAACGTATCAAAAGTACAATTAGAGTAAGTTCGGCTCTAATTCGTATGGAATTTTTTCGACAATTTCTGATTTTTTCTAGCAGATCCCTTCGTGTATGAGCGTACATCTAAACGACAAATTTTGTGTCATTCAGCTCTAGTTGCAGTCTAATTAGATCCGGAGACATGAAATAGAGTCGGGGATGACAAAAAAAATTCAGAAAAATATTGAATAAATTGTAAATGCTTAGTTAGATTTTTATGCGTGGAATAACATTTTTTACTTTTGAAAATTGAATTCAAAAATTTCGAGATCGCCTCCGCTCCGGTCTACGAAGGGAAATACAGTGTTTCGAAGTGTCTCAGAAAAAAATCATAATTTTAAAAAAATATAACGCGGGGATAGTAATAATATCTCATCAAGATATAATACGTAAGATATTAATGTAATCTCTTGAAGGTTCCCAGGGTTCGAAATTTATCGGAAAACCTGGATCTTGGCTCATTTAATGAAACACAAATTCGTAATTATTTTTATCATGGAAACCAGATGAAAAAACTGTGCTAAAAGTGACCTTTGCTTGCATAATGACAGTGTGATAGATGAGGGTGTGCAATGAGCTTTTTCACACAGGGCCCCAAAATTTAAGACATGTTTAGTCAAATATAGATATTAATTTAAATTGAAAAAAAAATATAATGCAATAAGATCTATTTACATCTTTTCACTACATTAAATGCATATTTGATTTAGATATTCAACCATTCAAAATCCCTAACCTCACCATTCATTCATTTCCTTTTATATAATTTTAATATAAAATTCTATTAAATAAGGGGTTTGATAAAAAAAATTAGCACACACCCCAAAACGTTTAAGACGCCTGCATAATGAAAATAATGGTTAATGGAGAGCTACCTTGAATGGTGGATATTTTGTTAAAATAATGTTCAATTAGAGAAACAAATGGAGAAAATGTATCTTCTTTACTTATTGGACTATAAAATTATCTTCTCTTTCTTACTTACATAATCTTATCTTTATTATTGTATTTCTCCGCAATTCTCACTACTTAATTCCTCCAATATACCATTAGAACACATTATCTCAGGCCTATGTCATATTCAATTAGGCATTTGATTTGATAAACTATGTGAAAGATATACACATAAACTCATTATTGGTCTATATAAATAACGGGTCATAAATAGGGTAAATGTAGGGAAGACTCGGTTCTTTAGAGGATCTCTCGTACAATTTGCGACACGTATTTTCAAGTAGATCTTCTACGACATGTGCCGCAAATTATATAGGGTTCTCCAAGGATCCATCCCCTTTCAAAAATTTCATACATAAAGCAATTTGTAAGGGCATCATTGTCCATGCAAATTATGAAATTTTTTAGAATAATTTATTAATTTGTAATCCATATATATTATTGAAATCTTAGAGATGCATTGTGTGAGAGGTTGTGGGTTTAAATCCATCCCTTTAAAAAAATAGTGTCCAAATTTGCCTGTCGTTTTTGGAAAAGTGTAATTCTACCTCTACTTGAAATATTGGTTTGACCGTAATTTCACTGTCACATCGAACTTTTCAAACAAGTTTGTGTCGGGTTTGGCCTAAAATTATGAATTTGTAAAAAATGGGCCATGTGTTTTAAATGTAAAGAGCCCCTCAAGTGATATGGAAAGAGTTACAAAAAGTTACATGAGAAAAATATCACTTGTTACAACTGCTAATAGTTTTGGTGTGATGTCGACTCTTATATTTTTGGAGAAATTTTATTTAATTAATTAATTTATTTAGTAATTTAATTAAATAATTATTATTTTATAAATGTTTACCTTTTAATTAGTTAGTGGTGCCTTCCACGGTTACTTTGTTTTTGACAAAATAATCATTACTTGGTGTGTTTTCACCATTTGAAAGAGTTTTCAACTAACCTGATTTTACTCTCCATAACTCCCCCACTAATTACTCTTAATCAGTTTTTAAAAACATTTAAAAGAGTCTTCAATTGACCTTGATTTTTCTCCTTGGAACTCCCCCACTAATTAATATCTTGCACGTTATGTTCTTCTCCCTTAATATAAGAAACAGAAAGTTGCAGAGATTAGATATCCCTTTTTATTCTTCCAAAAATTTGATTTTTGAATTGAGCAACGAAAAAAATTCTTAGTGTAGATGTTTGAAAAATTCTGAAACGTGCAATTCAAACTTGTATTTCATTGGGATATTTTATCCCAGAGTCAACCAACTGACAATCTATTTAAACAATCTCGAGACAGTGTCATAAACGTCTTAAAGAGAGTGACATCGTCCACCGCTCATCCTAGATTTTCTTTACTTTGGTATTTTCGTTTTTCCTACATTCGGTTTCAATAATTTTAAGACCATTCTTTGCTGCCATGACTACAGAACAAACTACTGGGATGACTGAAATCAACAAACAGTTACGGTTTAAGGCGACTCATTTCGACGATGAAAACAAAAGATGTTTTTCTAACTTACCACAAAACTAGTAGCATTTGTTCTTACTTCTCGAAAAATTGTTGTTACTAAAACTGCATGTGAGGTGGAAAGGCATGTTATTGATAAATGGACTGAGACTGACTTCCTCTATAAAAATTACATTTTGAATGGTCTGGAAAATAATATGTATGATTACTACAATGCTGAAAACAATTTTGCCAAAGAGATTTGTGATGCACTACTGAAGAAATGTGACAGCGATGAGGCTGGAATAAATAAGTATGATGTCCGTCGCTACCTCAAATTCCAGAGGACCGATGATAAACTTTGGAGGCACAATCTCACAAACTCTAGAAAAATGCCCGCGAGAGTATCTCAGAAGGTATGACCCTTAATGAACATTTCCAAGTTGTTATTATTGACAAGTTGCCCCTTTCCTCAAAGGATTTTAAAAAGTTTTCAAGCACAAAGCTAAACAATTTTCTCTAAAAAGTTTGATCACTCATCTTCGCATTGAGGAGGAAGCTCGAAAATAGGACCATAAAGAAGAGGTATTTGTTATTTCAAACAATACTAATAGATCCACTGTTGTTTTAAAACCCAATTAGAAAAATTTCAAGAATCAGAACTGCGACACTCGAAACAATCAGAATTGGAATCTTCGAAGGAACCAAAATAGACCTCAACAATAACCACCTAAGAATGACCTTGTCTTTCTCTCTTCAATCGAGGGAAACTGGTCGAGTATTTTAGTACCATTTTTTAGTACGGTTTTATAGATTATTTCGTGTCTTTTATTATCTTTTTATTTACTTTAATATTAATTTATATTTGTTTTGTCAATTTTAGGTTTTTAATTACTTTTTTACTATTTTGTTAAATATTCCTAACTTTTGTCAAGTATTTTGCCACTTTTAATAAATTAATTTTTTCATATGTTATTTGGGGCTTAATATGTACCCAAAATTATGAAATTAACTTACAAAAAAAATCAATTTTGACTTGGTAATTAAAAATGATTTTTGGTAAGATAAATAATTTATTTTGGATAAGTATCTAATGATATTTTATGAGATTATGTACACAATCTTGTAGTTTCAAAAAAATGTACACAATCTTGTAGTGCACCAAATGGATGTTAAAACTGTGTGTTTTGAATGGTGAATTAGAATAAGAGGTTTATATGGATCAGCCTGAGGGTTTTTAGTTTTTTCATTAAGCCCATAAGTTATGTAAGTTAGATAAGTCTTTATATGGCCTAAAACAAGCACCTAAGCAATGACATGAAAAATTTGATAATCTGATTATTCAAATGACTTTAAAGTGAATGAAAGTGATAAATGTTGGTCCCTTGTAAGGTTGCAAGTATAGTTCCAAGGGGGGGGGGGATTAGGAACTATGTAAACTTTTTCGCAATTAGGGCAGACTTCTTTTTCTAAAGAAAAAAGGTTTGAACAACGGCGCTGAGTAAACAGCAAGATACTGGCTTAGTCAACATGTGACTAGGTCAGTTTCTTAACTTGAGTCAGGAGATAGCACTTAGAGTCTATTCCTGAGCTCAGACGTTCAACGCGCACAACTCAACTTGACCTCTTTACTTGGTCAGTTTTTGGTTACTTTAAGCAAGCAATATAAATAAGGAGTTAAAGGTAAGAAATACTTCACTCAGCAGATTTATCCAGGTTCGGCTTCTTCTAAGCCTACGTCTTGTCCCCGGAACACGTTCCGAGATTTCAAATCCTCTACTGAGCTCTTTAAAGGTAGAGCCTCAAACCTTTTACAATATCAGCAACTGAGTATGACAAGAGTACCTTCCTCTATACTTCTACTCAATCCTAATCTCTCGCTGAGTACTAAAACTGAGTACTCAGCCTCTCCTTTCTATCTCTAGAAATGATAAGTGTTTTGTCCTATACAAAGATTTGCTAAGACACTTTAGACGATTTAACAATCACTCTAGACTTTTACACAGATATAAGAAATGTAGTGTAAGAATTTGCTTTGCTTCTTTACTTGCAGAACTTGTAGAAATTTGGTCAGCGTTGTTGAAACACCTTTCCACATAATTTTGATTTGACAAAATTGTTTAAATTACATATTCTAAACCCACTAAGTTTAAATGCTTTTATTTATTCTACTAATGTGTTTGTTCAATGTTGAGTTAAAACTGTTATAAGACATAAGGATTAAAAGGCTCAAGCCCAATACGGAAGCCAAGGCCCAAGTCAAACAACTCAGTACACTCGGCCCGCGTATGTCAAGACGTTGTTGTTTTAAGACAAAACGCAACTCAGCAAACGGAAGGATCTAGAAGACCTTCGGGAACAACTTCAAGACGAAGCTGCTGAGTAGTCTCGACAAAGCATACAAGACAGCAGCTGGCAAAGCAAAAACTTCCAGACAAAGTATTTCCCCTTTTTGCAAAGTTCAGACGACACAGTATGCTGTCCAGTTGACTTTACCATAAAAGGAGAGACCATCTGCTGAGCTGCCCGAGGACAGAAGATACGTGATTCTAATTGGCCGAGAGCTCTGAGCAAGTCAGGATGACAACGACATATAGCCGTTTCCTTCCAACGGTTATTTCGAAATTCGAAATGACCGATGCCCAGACGTCTCTATAAATAGTGCCATCACAAGCTTCATTTTACACAGAACTTGATCAAGCAGTTACGCTGACCAAATTTCTACAAGTTCTGCAAGCAAAGAAGCAAAGCAAATTCTTACACTACATTTCTTATATCTGTGTAAAAGTCTAAAGTGATTATTAAATCGTCTAAAGTGTCTTAGCACATCTTTGTATTAGGATAAAACACTTATCATTTCTAGAGATAGAAAGGAGAGGCTGAGTACTCGGTTTTAAGTACTCAGCGAAAGATTAGGATTGAGTAGAAGTATAGAGGAAGGTACTCTTGTCATACTCAATTGCTGATATTGTAAAGGGTTTGAGGCTCTACCTTTAAAGAGCTCAGTATAGGATTTGAAATCTCGGAACGTGTTCCGGGGACAGGACGTAGGCTTAGAAGAAGCCGAACCTGGATAAATCTGCTGAGTGAAGTATTTCTTACCTTTAACTCCTTATTTATATTTCTTGCTTTAAATAATCAAAACTGACCAAGTAAAGAGGTCAAATTAAGTTGTGCGCGTTGAACGTCTGAGCTCAGGAATAGACTCTAAGTGCTATCTCCTGACTCAAGCTAAAAAACTGACCTAGTCACCTGTTGACTAAGCCAGTATCTTGCTGTTCACTCAGCGCCGCTGTTCAAACCTTTTTCTTTAGAAAAAGAAGTCTGCCCTAATTGCGAAAAAAGTTTAAATAGTTCCTAACCCCCCCCCCCCCTTGGAACTATACTTGCAACCTTACAAGGGACCAACAAGTGGTATCAGAGCTTAAAAGCTCACTCTAAAAGGTCTAACAACCTTGAGCTGATCCCTACCATGGGCGAAAACAGCACTCGGTTTCTCCCTGGAAACCAAACAACTCAAATACTGCCTGAGGGGCTGTCCATTACTAGGCCTCCCCTATTCTTCGGGTCAAACTATACCTTCTGGAAGAATAGGATGAAAAACTTCATTCAGGCTACAAACATGAGTGCCTGGCTATCTATAGTCCAAGGCCCATTTGTACCTGTCGAGGTTATGGCTGGCCAAACAGTTGTAAAAGCTGATGCCAAATGGACAGAGGATGATCTTAAGAAACTCCAAAACCATGCTTCGGCTATCAATATGCTTCACTGTGCGCTCGATGCTGCAGAATATAATAAAATCTCAGGTTGTGAGTCGGCACAAGAGATCTGGAGAAAGCTGGAAGTCACCTACGAGGGAACTAACAAAGTAAAAGAATCCAAGGTGAATCAGCAGATGAGACTGTACGAGCTGTTCGAGATGAACAATGATGAGGGCATTTCAGACATGAACGTAAGGTTCACCAACATAATTAATGAGCTCAAGAGACTTGGGAAAATCTTCACTGAGGAAGAACAAGTCAAAAAGATACTCAGGAGTCTTCCTAAAGATTGGCAAGCAAAGAAGACAGCAGTCGAGGAAGCTCAGGATTTAACCACCTACAAATACGACGAACTCATCGGTTCATTGCTGACCCATGAGATATCCATGAAAAACTTTGAGGTGAAGGAAAAATCTGAAGACAAGAAGCAGAAGTCACTTGTCATGAAAGCTGACTCCACTGACGGAAGTTCAACTGACGATGAGGAGATGGCTATGTTCACAAGGAAGATGAAAAGGCTATTCAAGAAGAGTGACAAATACTCTAAAAAGCCTTACAGAAAGTTTGATAAGTATAAGGCTGACTCAAGTGACAGCAAATACAGAAAGGACAGCTCAAAGCCCATTACATGCTTTGAGTGCCATCAAACTGGCCATATTAAGTCAAACTGCCCCACACTGAGGAAAGACAAGAAAAGTGGGAAGAAAGCAATGGTGGCTACTTGGAGCGACAACGATGAGTCTTCATCTACAGAAACTGAGGCCACCAAGTCAGCGAAGATATGCTTCATGGCTGACGAACTTGCTGAGCCATGCGTCTCTGAGCATGCTGACCTATCAGAAGACGAGGAGCAATCAAATGAGGTAATTTCTCTTCCCCGGCTCAGAAATGATATAGTTAATGCCCTGAGTGATCTCTATACACTTGTCAAGAAGTGTAATAAGAAAGTTAGAGCACTCAGCAGGCGCTGTGACGAAGTGGAAGAGGTCAAACTGAGTGACCTCAGATTCCTTCTTCAGGAAAATTCAACTCTGCATGATAACATGAAGATCATGCATGAGTATGTCTCTGAAGTCCAGTCAGTTTCAAAGAAACTGAGGAAGGACGTCACAACCATCTAGAACCAACTAAAGGTTCCAAATAAAAATAACATTCCTCTGAGAACTCAGTACCAAAGTACTCGGCAGAGATGGAATCCCCAGCGAAAAGTCCAGTGTGACTTTTGTGGGAAGTTAGGACACACCACTAAGGTGTGCTGGCACGCTCAGCACTGGGGTGCTGACAAGTCAGTAAAAAATCCTAAACAGAAGGTCAGTTGTGACTTCTGTGGAAAGAATGGCCATACTATCCATGTATGTCGGCATAAAATAAAATATGATGCTATACCTGTTGCACCTAACAAGTCAGGACCCAAAAAGAATTGGGTACCTAAAAGTAACTAGTTACAATGCAGGTAAGCCTGAGATGTGCCGAGAAGTCAAAGATATGGTATATTGACAGCGCATGCTCAAGGCATATAACGGGTGATGAAACTCAGTTCATCACGTTTGAGCGTAAACGAGGAGGGAGCGTAAGTTTTGGAGACAACAAGAAGGGTAAGATAGTAGGGTCAGGAACCATCGGAGGTAATCCTACTATTGAATCTGTCTCCCTAGTCAGCGGACTCAAATATAACTTACTCAGCGTAGCTCAGCTATGTGACAATGGGAGAAAAATTATATTTGATGCTACTGGATGTAAAATATACGAGGGTACAACAAATGAGTTAATTTTAACTGCCCCTCGGATAGATAATGTCTTTATGCTAGACTTAGATAAAAAGTTTTCAAAAACTGTGTACTTGGTATCAAAGGAAGAAAATTCCTGGCTATGGCACAGGAGACTTGGTCATGTAAGCATGGACCTCCTGGCCAAACTAGCAAGAAAGCAATTGGTTGAGGGACTACCTGAACTTAAATTTCAAAAAGATCAGTTATGCCACGCTTGCCAAGCTGGAAAACAAACCAAGAAATCTTTTCATAGCAAAAATATTGTCTCAACTAAACGTCCGTTAGAGTTGCTACACTTGGATCTCTTTGGTCCAGTCCAGCCGCTGAGTCTGGGTGGAAGCAGATTTTCCTTGATCATTATAGATGACTTCTCTCGGTATACGTGGGTTATCTTGCTGACCAGCAAGGATGAGACCTTTGAGACATTTTCAAACTTGGTTAGAAAAATTGAAAATAAAAAAGACCTAAAATTAGCTCATATCCGTAGTGATAAAGGTGGAGAATTCAAGAACCAAAAGTTTGTTGAATTCTGTGAAGCCAGCGGCATTGACCATAATTTTTCTGCTCCTAGAACACCTCAGCAAAATGGGGTTATGGAAAGGAAGAACAGAACTCTGGTTGAAATAGCCAGGACAATGCTGGATGAGCATAGGCTTCCAAAGTATTTTTGGGGAGAAGCTGTTAACACAGCATGTTATATTCTTAATAGGGCTCTAGTTAGACCTATACTCAAGAAAACCCCCTATGAACTTTGGAAAGGACGAAAGCCCAATATTGGATACTTTCGTGCCTTTGGCTGTAGATGTTTTATTTTAAATACCAAAGATAGCTTAGCAAAGTTTGATTCAAAAGCTGATGAGGCTATCTTTTTGGGCTACTCAACAAACAGCAAAGCATACAGAGTTTTTAATAAACGAACTCAAGTTTTAGAAGAGTCTATACATGTAGAGTTCGACGAAACTGATCCTGCAGGTAGATACCAGCCGCTGACCGAAGATGATCCACACTCAGTAACCATCGCTGATCCAGAACTAGCTACTGAGTCATTCACGAAAAGGCTGACCAAGAGTAAGAGTGAACCTAAGATTACTTTTACTGACCCATCTACTTCTGCAGAGATTGTTGAAACAGAAACAACACAAGACATAAATCTACCTAAAGAGATAAGGATCCCAAGAGGGCACTCAGAGAGTGCGATCCTTGATTCTGCTGGGAATACCCTGATGACGAGGAATCAACTCAGGAAGTACCTCAGCAATGTTGCCTTCGTCTCAATACAAGAACCGAAGAATTTCGCTGAAGCTGAGTACGATGAATTCTGGATGAACGCAATGCAAGAGGAGCTCGATCAATTCAGAAGAAACGATGTATGGGAGCTAGTACCTCATCCAAAGAGTCAAAAGACCATCGGAACAAGATGGGTCTTCAGGAACAAGATGGATGAACAAGGAAACGTAGTCAAGAACAAGGCAAGGCTTGTAGCTCAAGGCTACAGTCAGCAAGAAGGTATTGACTACGGTGAGACCTTTTCCCCACTGTCAAGGCTAGAGGCAATTAGAATACTATGTGCATATGCATCTTACATGAACTTTAAATTATTCCAAATGGATGTCAAAAGTGCATTTCTTAATGGAGTTATAAACGAGGAGGTTTATGTAAATCAACCTCCAGGTTTTGAGGACCCTAAGTTCCCAAACCATGTTTACAAACTCAAAAAGGCTCTGTACGGCCTCAAGCAGGCACCACATGCTTGGTATGAGAGGCTGACCAGTTTCCTGCTGACTAGAAATTACGTCAGGGGTAAAGCTGATACAACCTTATTCATTAAGAAAAAGGGTAAAGATACCCTGCTGGCCCAAATTTATGTTGATGATATAATATTTGGTGCAACTAACGAATCAATGTGCAAGGAGTTTAGCAAACAAATGCAGACTGAGTTTGAAATGTCCATGATGGGAGAACTCAACTTCTT